>NC_133144.1:30224009-30534350 GCF_048418815.1 Hemitrygon akajei
TATCACTGGGTAGAAATGTTCAAAACAAAAAATTGCCGTGACTGAATGATAGAACAGACTTGATGGGCCATATGGCCTAATTCTGTTCCTGTATCTCGCTATAGGACATAGCTTTAGGGCGAGAGAGAGACAGGAAAGTTTAAAGGAGATGTATGATGCAATTTATTTATACAGAGACTGGTAGGCACTTGGACGACAATGGTGGAAGCTGATACGATAGTGGTGTTTAATAGGTTTTTTTAGATAGGCACAGGAATATGCAAGGAATGGAGGGATATGGATCATGGATTAGTTTAATTTGACATCATTGACACAGACATCATGGGCTGAATGGCCTATTACTGTGCTGTAATGTTCGATACACTACGTTCAACCAGTGGAACCCATACATATTAATCCCATCTTCCACCTGCTGACCTGTAGATTTCTATGCCAAGGTGATTCAAGCACTAAATGAACTGGATTTTTAATAAAATTGCAACCCAGCAAGGTGGGCCCTGAAAATCTCGTGGAATATCAGTGGTACAAAAAAAAATGCAAAATGAGGTTCATCTTTACAATTTACAGGATTGCAAAGCTACACTTCTCCTGGCCAAATGGGCAGGAAAAGTTTTACTCGGGTGCAAGTAGCAGCCTCTCACTGTTGAGGGAACCTGAGACAAATCAGACAATAGAACTACCCACACTTTACAGAAGAGGAATGCAACAACTCAAAGAAAAGGTGTTTATTGTTACCATGGTGACAAGACAGTCAATCACTACAGCAACAGCATAATGAGGTGCTGAGCTATGAATTTATTTCTTAGTGGGTCATATTGGTTAAGGGAGCAATATTAGCCAGAATATTGGAAACATTTTTTTGTCACACCATGAAATTTTATCATCCAATGGATTGGGTAGAGGGAATTTAGTTTAATCTTAACTATAGGGTTATCTTTACAAAATAAAGTAGTTAATTCATAATTTAACATGAGCAACACTATATGAAATAAAGAGTGCCAATAGTAAAGGGATAAAATGACCACAATCAGAGGACCATCATTATCTGTCTCTTGAAATGCAAGTTTGACTTGATCTCAATAGGTTAATAGGGCTCCATTTCCACCATATCTGAAGAGTGTTCACTACCAGGTATACCTCCACTCTCCTTCCACTGGACCATTCTCTCCAAGGACTTTGATTCTTTCATTTTGCAGATTACACATGCAGCCATGAGAACTGCTGTCTCTTTCCTTCCCATCATCCAGGAACAACCCTTCCCAGTGAAGCAACAATTCATTTGAACTTCTTCCAATGTGGGATATTGTGGCAGATGCTCACAATATTTTCTCCACTACTGTCTCCACTATTCCAGAGAAACCAAGCGTCTATCGCACAAGTTTATGCAGAAATGTGAAAGGATGATCACATTAATGGAATTATATTATGGAAGATCAAACATTCCAAGGGATTTAGAAGAGCAGATATGTAGAGAGGTCGTGGGCAATTGCAAGAAACACAAGGTTGCAATAAGTGACTTTAACTTTCTACATATTGACTGGGCCTCCCATATCGTAAAACGACTGAACTGGACAGTATTTTCAAATGAGTTCAGGAAAGTTTCTTAATCAGTACATAGAGGTCCCAAATAGAGAGGCTGTGTTATTAGATCTTCTATGAGACAGGACAGGTGACAGAAGTTTGTGTAAGGGAAGACTTAGCATCTAGTGATCATAATGCCATTAGTTTCAAAACACAGAGCCTATGAAAAGTATTCACCCCTCCCCAGAAGTTTTCATGTTTTATTGTTTTACAAAATTGAATCACAGTGGATTTAATTTGGCTTTTTTGACACTGATCAACAGAAAAGACTCTTTCATGTCAAAGTGAAAACAAATTTCTACAAATTGGTCTGAATTTATTAGAATTATTAAACAAAATAATTGATGGCATAATTACTCACCCCCTTGAAGTCAGTATTTAGTTGACACATCTTTGGCAGCAATAACAGCCTTGTGTCAGTATGGATAGGTCTCTATCAGCTTTACACATCTGGACACAGCAATTTTTCCCCTTTCTTCTTTACAAAACTGTTAAGCTCTCTCAGATCGCATGGAGATCATGAGTGAACAGCTCTTTTCAAGTCCAGCCACAAATTCTCAATTGGATTGAGGTCTGGACTCTGATTTGACCACTCAAGGACATTACCTTTGCTTTTTTTAAGCTATTCCTGGGCAGCTTTGGCTTTATACTTGTGGTCATTGTCATGTGGAAAAACAAATCTTCTCCCAGGTTTCAGGTCTCTTGCAGATTACATCAGGCTTTCCTCCAGGATTCCCCTGTATTTTGCTGCATTCATTTTACCCTCTACCTTCACAAGCCTTCTAGGGACTGCCGCAGTGAAGCATCCCCATATCATGATCCAGCCACACCATGTGTCACAGCAGAGGTGGTGTGTTTTTGGTGATGTGTGGTATTTGGATTATACCAAACATAGCATTTAGTCATGTGGTCAAAAGCTCAATTTTGATTTCATCAGATGATGAAAACTTCTTCCAGCTGACTTCAGTCTCAAACATGTCTACTGGCAAACTGAAGGTGAGATTTTAGGTGCATTTTTTTTTAAAGTGGCTTTCTCTTTGCCACTCTCCCATAAAGCTGCAAATGGTGAAACACCCGGGCAACAGTTGTTGTATGCACAGTCTTTCCCATCTCAGCCACCGAGGCTTGTAACTCCCCCAGAGTTGTCATAGATCTCTTAGTGGCCTCCCTCACTAGTCTCTTTCTTGCATAGCCACTCAGTTTTTGAGGATGGCCCACTCTCAGCTGATTTACAGCTGTGATGTATTCTTTCCATTTTTTTGATAATTGACTTAACTTACTCCAAGGGATATTCAGTGACTTGGAAATTTTCTTGTATCCTTCTCTTGAATTGTGGTTTTCAATAACCTTTTCCCTTTTTGCAGGGTTGCTTGGAGTATATATATTTTTTCTTCTTCTGGTATAGTTTTTGCAAGGACACTGACTCACCAGCAGTTGGACTGTCTAGATACCGGTGTATTTTTACTAGAATCAATTGAAGCAGATTGACTGCACACAGGTGTTCTCCATTTGACTAATTAAAAGACTTCTAAAACCAACTGGTTGCACCAGTGATGATTTGGTGTGTCATATTAAAGGGGGGGGGGAGTGAATACTTATGCAATCAATTATTTTGTGTTTTATATTTTTAATTCATTTAGATCGCTTTGTAGAGATCTGGTTTCACTTTGAGGTGCAAGTCATTTTCTATTGATCAGTATCAAAAAAGCCAAATTAAATCCACTGTGATTCAATGTTATAAAACATGAAAACTTCCAAGGGCGGTGAATACTTTTTAATAGGCACTGCAATTATGGAAAAGGATAGGTCTGGTCCTCGGACTGAGATTCTGAATTGGAGATTTAATTTTGAGAGCACAGAGTTTATATGTTCCTGTCAGAACAAAAGGCAAGCATAACAGATTTAGGGAACCTTGGTTTTTGAGAGATATTGAGGCCCTGGTTAAGAAAAGCGGGCAGTCATAGCAGCAATAGGCGGGAAAGAGCAAAGAGGTACTTGAGGAGTATAAGCAATGTATGAGTACACTTAAGAAGGAAATCAGGAGGGCTTAAAGAAGACATGAGTTATCTCCAGCAGACAAGGTGAAGGAGATTCCCAAAGGTTTCTACAGATATATTAGAGCAAAAGATAGAAAGGGATAAAATTGGTCCTCTGGAAGATCAGAGTGGTCATCAATGAAAAGAGCTGAAAGAGGTGGGGGAGATCTTAAATTGATTTTTTTGCATCTGTGTTTACTTGGGAGATGGATACAGAGTCTATAAAAGTGAGGTCATGAACTGCATATAAATTACAGCGGAGGGGGTGTTTTCTGTCTTGATGCAAATTAGGGTGGATAAATTCCCAGAGCCTGATAAGGTGTTCCTTCGGACCCCATGGGAGGCTAGTGCAGAAATTGCAGGGACCTTAGCAGAGATATTTAAAATATCCTTAGCCAAGCGTGAGGTGTCAGAGGATTGGAGAATAACTAATGTTTTTCTGTTAAGAAAGTCTCTAAAAATAAGCCAGACAATTATAGGCCGGTGAGCCTGACATCAGTAGTAGATGTTATTGGAAGGTTTGCTAAGGGACTGGATACATAGGTATTTGAATAGACAGGGACAGATTATGGATAGTTAGCATGGTTTTGTGTGTGGTGGAGTCCATCGATGAGTTTTTCAAGGATATTCACATGCTCACATGTCTGTCTAGCAGCCTTTTAAATGCTACTATCATCTCTGCTTCCACTACCACCCCTAGCAACCCATTGTTGGCAACTGACACTCGCTGTAGAAAAAGAAGCCTGGTCCTGCACACTTTATTTTTTCATTTCCTTACTGTATTCTGTGTTCTGGTAGGGGAAGCATGAGGAAAGATCAATAACGTACGCGGCATACATCTGAACAATTACATAGAAAGTAAAAGGGAAGTGAAAACTGCATGGCTGAGATGGTGTGGGGTTGTGTGGAGCAGGTGGTGGGTGAGAAGGGGTGATGTATCTCTCTAAAAACAAATTTCATTTTGATCAAGCACATCCCGTTCTTCGGAGTCTGAGCTGATCTCCGTGCACTTCAGCGGCTGCCTACAGAGGCACACGAAAAGGCTTTTGGGGTTTGATAGTTTGGGCATCGACGAGAAAATTAACACCCAAATAGACCTCTAGACATTTTTAACATCAGATGGTACTTAAAAAAAACACTTTAAAGATTAATTATCGCTATTTACTTTCCCAATGTTGCCCATGGATTACATTCAATTACACTGAAGCAGCTGCACAGTGAGTGATTACTTACTGTGGCAGAGATTCTGCCAGTTGTATTTTGCCCCTCTGCAGTCCTGCCTTGATAAACGCTCATTGCAAATAAATGACAACGGGAAGGGAGTGGCAACAAACCTGAACATGACTGGAATTGGAATTGGTTTATTACAGTCACATGTACCCAGGTACACTGAAAAGCTTTGTTTGGCAGACCGTCCACAGAGAGCACTTCAAATCATCGGTACACCAAGGAAGTACAGGGGGAAAGCAGAAACAGAATGCAGAATAAATTATTAGAGTTACGGAGAAAGTGCAGTGCAGGTAGACAGCAAAGTGAAAGACCCATTACAGGACAGATTGTGAGGTATAAGCTGCCCATTCAATCGTCTTGTTATAAAAGGGTAGAGGGACTCGAGTCTGAGCCTGATGCCACGTGTTTTCGAGCTTTGACATCTGTTACCTGATAGAAGGGGTTGGGAATTGGGAGTAGACAGAATGACCAGCGTGGTAGGGATCTTTGATTATCTTGGCTGCTTTTCTGAGGCAGCGGGAAGTGGAGATAGAGTCCATCGAAGGGAAGCCCTTTTTGTTGTGAAGCACTGGGCTGCATTTTCCTGTGGGCAGTTGCCTCATTAACCTGTGTTGCATCTGGATAGGATGCTTCCTACGGTGTCTTTATAAAGAGTGGTGAATGATTATGAATGTGCCACATTTCTTTGGCCCTCTGAGAATGTAGAAACACTGCTGTGCTTCCTTAGCCAGAGCATCCACATGCTTAGAGCAGGACAAGCTATTGGTGATAATTACTCATTGGAACCCGAAGCCTTCAACCATCCGATCTCAAAGTGGGATTGAGGCCAGCTATCCATCCTTGTACATTCCTTCCATTCTGTCATAACTAACTCCCCCTTGAATTACTTGCCGTGCTTTTAGGTGTCATTCCAGCATTAAAGATTATCAGCCATGACTCAGTGGTGGGGCAGACACAATGGGCTGAATGGCCGAATTCTACTCCAAAGTCTTATGGTCTTAAATGATTGTTTTACATCCCTGAGAAGGTGTTAGAATTAGATTAGATTAGCTGTGTTTGTCACATGTACAGCAAAACATTGAAACATACAGTGAAATGTGCCATTTGCATCAACTACCAACACAGCCCAAGGACGTGCTGAGAGCTGCCTCAAGTGTTGCCGTGCTTCCGATGGCAACGTAGCAGGCCCACAACTTCTTCAAGCAAGTGAATCACATTCTAGAAGAGCTGCAGCCCTGCAGGTGCTTCCACAATGCCACACATAGTGTGATACAGCACAGAAATGGGCCCTTAGTCTCAATGACACCCAGTGACCATCAAACCCCATCCACATTAATCCTCCGCTATCCCTCCCGAGATTCCTATCAACAACGGCAGAACTTACCATTCACTGGCACACAAGGGACAATTGCATTGGCCGGTTAACCTACCAACCAGCGAATCTTTGGGACACAAGAGGACACAAAGGCACTTTGAGGAAATGCACAAAGTTATAGGTAGAATTTTCAAACTCCACACAGACACCATCCATAGTCGGGACTGAACTGGTTTACTGAATTGTGAGATAGCAGCTTGACTAGTGATATCACTGTGCTGTCTGCTGGATGGACAGTTATCGGATCTACTCACAACAAACATGATATTATCCAAGTCAGCGGAAGAGACAGTATCTTATACATGGTTGTGCTCTCACATGCCTAATGCCCTTGACTTTCTTGGTGGTGATAGGCATAACTTCGGGAAGTGCTAGGAGACAATCCTGGATGGGTAATAGCAATCATTTTATCGATGAGACACATTGTGTAACTATAAATGTTCATCAACATTATGCAGGGCTTGGGATAGCATAGAGTTTCAACTGACCAGCTATTTGGTTCTGGATGGTGTCAAGCTTCTTGAGAATTGCCGGAGCTGTCCTGAATCAGATTAATGGAAATCATTCCATCACATTCTTGACTTGTGCCTTGCCCATTGTGGAAGAGTGATAGTTGATGTGCAGGAAGCATATAAGATCCCGAGGAGTCTTGACATAGCAGATATGGAGAGATTATCTCCTTTTACTGGGGAATCTAGGCTAGATATTGTTTCAAATTAGGCACTCTCATTTAAGATGAGGTGAAATTCTTTCCTTCAAATAGTTGTGGATCTTTGAATCTCCTTCCCTCAAAAGGCTGTGGAGGCAGACTCGTTCAGGCAGAGGTAAATCAGTTCTTGATTAGCAAGAGAGTGAAATGTTGCTAGGAATAGGTGGGAATAAGGTTACTGACAGCTCAGCCATAACTTCTTGAATGGTGGAACAGGTCAAATTATCAAATAGCCTGCTCCTGATCCTAATATATATTAGAAAAAGTAAGAGGTTGACTTTATTTTCAGTGTACATTGAAACATATTCTGAAATGAATAATTTGCGTCAATGACCAGAACAGTCCAAGGCTGTGCTTGGGACAACTCCCAAGTGCTTCCAGTGACAATATAACATGTGCACACTAACCTTAAACATACATCTTTGGAATGAGGGGGCAGTTGACGCACCTAGAGAAAATCCACATGCTGACAGGGAAATATATAAACTCCTTACAGATAGCAGCAGGAATTGAACCCTGACCTTATAGCTGGAGCTGTAAAGTGTTATCCTAACTGCCACACTACTGTACTCTGCAATTACCAAACGCAAGAAGGGTTTCGGCCCAAAATGTTAGCTGTCTATTTCCCTACATAGGTGCTGCCTGATCTGCTGAGTTCCTGCAGCATTTTGTGTGTCGCATTAGAACAAAGATGCCTTCTTTGTGTGTCTCAGTTTGTTGAGGAACTTGATCCACCAGTCAGAGATGGAAAGGATAAATCATTCCAATGCTGCTAAAGTCAGGTCATCAGTCTGCTTTATGTTTGTGGTTCTGAGAGCAGAATCATAGTCGAACAAGCTCAAGAAGACTTGTTTGGAAATCACACAGCCGATCACCCCCGTTGGGAAACAAGCAATCCTTACCGTTGTTCAGAGTGCTGCTTTGCACAATATTTCCAGCTCCCTCTAGCTTTGCGAATGGATTATGCCAGACCCCAACCCTTCCACTCGCTTTCCCTGTCGACTCATCCCATGACACGGATGAGTGTGCGAAGATATATATGACAGCCGAGGCTCAACATGTTGGCCTGGATCCGAAGCATTAATCCCAAGTGAAATAACAGGTTTTGCTCATCAGTTCTGCTTGCACGACTGTAGCAGTCGAAGGCACAGCTTAAGCCGCTGAGCCAGAAGACCATGTTTTATTGAAGAGTTCTTGATAACGATCTGTCCTTGATGAGTTGCCTGAGCACATCGCTTCACTCTATCTCCCTGGCCTTCCCCTAACCCTGTAGAATTCTTCTGAGCTGCTTGTCACTCCTTGCAGTCCAACAGCTTGGATAGGCTTCGACTTAAGAGACTGGACCCTGTCCAAATATTTGAATTACCCAAATCTGAAATGCAGAACAAAATCCAACAAGAGAACTGGGCTGCATATTTAACCAACACTTTGTCATTCTGATTTTGCTGCCTTAAATCGTCCGTTGTTCCAAAGAATTAAATTGATGGATCTTTGAATTTGTTCTCTAAGGTTTGATCACGGCAACAGGGGAGAAACTTTGCAACTAAAATATCTGCATAATGGAACTATCAAACCTCCTTCATATCTCATGAGTAACAAAACAGTATAAGATCTCAATCTCCATGGTGATAAAGAGATCTTTTAATATTTCTAGGAACCCCCCTCACCCCCCTCCCAAAAAATGAAAATTGAAAGCATTCTGCCAGTCAATGATTAAACATCACTTATTCGGTTTTGAGGATGAACACTGGAGAACATACTGATTGATTGCTTTACAGCCTGGTATGGAAACACCAATGTCCAAAAAGGAAAATGACTACAAAAAGTGGTCCATCACAGGAAAAGCCCTTGTGGCTATTGAGCACATATACAAGGAACACTTTCAAAAGAAAGCAACGTCCATCATCAAGGAACCCCAGTATTCAAGCTGCTGCCATCAGGAAGGAGGTACAGGTGCTTTAGGTCCCATACCAATAGCTTCAAAAACAGTTATTACACTACAGTCATCAAGCTCCTGATCCTGTGTGGATAATTTTACTCACCTCAACACTGAACCGATTCCGCAACCTATGGACTCACTTTGAAGGATTCTACAGCTCATGTTCTCACAATTATTTATATATTGTATTTATTCATTTTTTTTTCTATTTACACAGTTTGTCTTCTTTTTCACATTGGTTATTGTCAGTCTTTGTGTGTTCATTGCTTCTATTTTTTTTGTTCGATGGTGAATGCCTTCAAGAAAATGAATCTCAGAGTAGTATAATGCAACACATACATGCTTTGATGATAAATTTACTTTAAACTTTGAATGTTCATTTTGCATTACAGGCAAGGTCAGTAACTTAAAGACTGCAACAAATGGGCATAGGTCCCAAGTTTAAATCTTCATTGGTAGTAGGATGATCTAAGTAAAGTGAATTAAATCAGTCTGGTTGCAGCAAAGATGACCACAGAGTCACAGGTTGCTACAGAAGCCCATCTAACTTGCTTAAGTTCTTTAGGGAAGAAAATCAGATTTCCTTAGTTCTGGGATTTTTAGAAGTACTCACCCTGTACAATGGCGATGACTGCCCTCTAAAATGGCCTAACAACCCATTTAGTTCACAGCTAGTTAATCAAGGAGTTTGCCCGCCTTCTTTGAATAGTCCATGAAGGAGGCTGGTGTATATTACAGTTGAGTTTGTTGTAGAAGATGGAAGAGGATGATTAAGCACTATTTAACAGCTGTGTGTAATTGTTTTATTTAACACAATTCATCCCACCACTAATCATAAATGAGGCACTTTCATCCCATATAGACTACACTGAATTTTCACCACTTTCATTTTGTACATACACTCAGTGGCCACTTTATTAGGTACACCTGTACACCTGTTTGTTTTATGCAAATGATCAATTAGGCAATCATGTGGCAGCAGCTCAATGCATTAGAGCATCGTACATGGTCAAGTGGCTCAACTGTTGTTCAAACCAAACGTCAGAATGGGGAAGAAATGTGATCTAAGTGACTCTGACTATATTTTTGGTGCCAAATGAGGTGTTTTGAATATCTCAGAAACTGTTGATCTCCTGGGATTTTCATGCTCAATAGTTTCTAAAGTTTACAGAGAAGTTTACATGAAAGACAAAAAAAAAAATCCAGTGAGGAGCAGTTCTGTGGGCAAAAATACCTTGTTAATGAAAGAGGTCAGTGGAGAATGGCTTGACTGGCTCAAGCTGACAGGAAGACGATACTCATTCAAATATCCATGCATTATAAAAACGATGTGCAGAAGAGCATCTCTGAATGCACAACATGTCAAACCTTGAAATGGATCGGCTATTGCAGCAGAAGGTCACATCAGATTCCACTCCTGTCCCTAATAAAGTTGCCGCTAAGTGTATGTAAACACATGATCTAAACTTCATCATTTATTTGTATTCTCCCATTTCAACTGTGGCATTTCAATAGTCTTCATGAAAGGTTTATAGTGTGAAGGTTCAGAAGAGAAGAGAAGCTTTTGTTTTAAATGCTCCCTGAAAGTTCCTCAAAAAGAAAGACATGATCACTGGTCCTTGTGATGCGATCTAGGAAGGAAATGCAACCAGTTTAACGTGAAAATATGTCAGATCAAAGGATTTTGGTGTTTGGAATAAAAAGTACTGTATATTTTATAATGGACCAGCTTAAAGCACACACAGAGCTGAGAATATTTCCCAAGTCTTTATCCGTGAGGGTTTCCTTGGGGAATGAAGACAAATACTTTGATTCTTGCTTCCTCCCTTGAGAAAGTCTAAAAGGTAAAGGCTTTGGAAAAGCTTTATGGTATTTCATTATAAATATATGATTTATTTATGAATATTACAAGGATTCTGATGAAAAGATTTGCCTGCATGACAGAGATAGAGGATAGTGAAGGAAAAGTGCAGAGGCAAGGAGAGATGAAAGGGCAAGTTCTTTTTGGAACTGTATTGCATTCTTCACAATATTATCACATAGCTTCCAACAACTTTCAAATTTGCTGCAAATCCTAAAGTTTGTGGAACAATTCAGATATATCAGACTTCATCTGCACTATTCAAACCATTCATCTTCCTTCTCAGGTAGAGGACTTCAAAGTTCCAGAGACCCATGTTCAATGTTGGATATTGTATGTGTGGAGAATGTACATTTTGTCCAATGAATTCCTGCCAACCATCATTCATGCAGTTACAGTGATCCTTGATCCCATATTTTATTCTCTGTATATTCCCATAAACTTCCCGCAGATTGTACCATTCGTTCACCTTGACCATTTCCTCTGGCAGCTCATTCCGCATATCCACCACCCGCTATGAAGAAAAATTGCCACTTTTAAATCTTCCTCCTGTCTTCTTAAATCTTTGTCCTACAGCTTCTGGTTCCTCTACCCTGGGACAAAGACTGTCACCATCCACCTTATCAATACCCCTCATGATTTTATATACTTCCATAAGGTCACACCTCAGTCTCCTGGAAAAATTTCCTGCTAACCAGCCTCCCCTCATAACTCAAGTCTTCCCAATCCAAGTAACTACCTCATGAATATTGCTGGGAGACCAGAACTGCACTCAATACTCCAAGTGCAGTCTTACCAAAGACTTATGAAGCAGCAGCACAGTAGAGTAGTGATATATGATGCTAGTGACCTGGTTCCACTTCCACCACTGTCAATAAGGAGTTTGTACATTTCCGCCTGTGACAGTGTGAGATTCCTCCAGGGGGCTGGTTACCCCCCACATTCCAGAAGCATACATTTAAGGTTAGTGAGTTGTGGTCGTGCTATGTTGGTGCTGGAAGCATGGTGACACGTGTGGGCTATCCAACAAAATCCTTGCTGAGTTGATTTGACTCAGACAACACATTTCACCATATCTTTTCAATATGCATGTGACAAAAAAAGTTAATTTTTATCTTACTTTTATAAACATGGTGTCCCAACGCCTATACAAAGTGCCCTGATCAAGGAGGGCAAGCATGTCAAATGCCCTCTTCACCAGCCCATTTTCTTGTGTCACCACTTTCAGACCTTAACATTTACCATGTAAGTCCTACTCATGGTTTAATTGATGGAAGTTGAACACATCTCACTTGTTCAAAATACAACACCTCACACAGAAATAAAAAAAGTGGACTTTAAAGTTCAAAGCAAATTGATTATCAAATGTATAAGATTCATTTTCTTGCAGGCATCACAGAACAAAAAAAACAATGGAACCAATGAAAAACTACACATGAACAAAGCCTGACAAACTAGCAATGTGCAAAAGAGGACCAACTGTGCAAATATTAAGAAATGGTGATGATGATGATAATAAAGAAAGAAAAAAAGAAAAAGAAAGAAAGAAAGAAAGAAAGAAAGAAAGAAAGAAAGAAAGAAAGAAAGAAAGAAAGAAAGAAAGAAAGAAAGCAAAGAACATGAATTGTAGACTCCTTGATAATGAGTTCATAGGTTGTGAAATCAGTTCAGAGTTGAGCTGAGTGAAATTGTCCATGCTAGATTTTGCCAGTAAATCCATCTTTTAACATCCATCTTAATTGTTATTTAGTTAAAACACTTTCTGGGCCATTTTAGTAAGAAGCCAACCTGGAATCCTTTATCAAATGGGACTGAATATCGATAGTGTATTTCCATTCCAATAAGATGCTAGTTTACCAAGGAAGTGTTTACAACTGTAGGATGGAGGACCACTGGAGGATGAGTGGTCACTATTATCAATACTATCAGGTGTAAAATTAAAACCCAGTCACAGTGAAACTAAACATATATCAAAGTTGACCCAACCCAAGCCCAACCAATTTGTCATGTTGCCAGGATCCATTTGTTACCTCAAGTTTACTTGATACACTTGGCTTAAACTTTTCAGTTGCCATGGCCGAATTTCAACTCGTGTTTGTGGATCATTGCTCCAGACCTCCAGATTAATAGCTCAGTACTATAACCATTCAGCTACCACGGCCAAATTCACCTTCTCTTGAACATTTATGTCCCCTAGTGGAAGGTATTCTTTTAGTATTGGATCAAGAGTCTCAGCTGTGGCTGAGACGCATTCGCTTTCTCTGGGATCATTGATTCCTCATTAATGGTAATATTATTTGGTGCCCACTTCCCTCACCTTGTGTCTAGTATAGAGCACAGAGGAAGTCTTGGTTACAGCTTCACAAACACAGATTTAAACTTTCCAGCAACCTGCTGTGTTATGGCCAATTCTGGAGTGACACTGTGCATTCCGTTATATTTTACCCTTGCAAACCAGAATTCCAGTGTAGATATTGGAAAGTATTTTGATTTCTGATGACTGTATATCTGTGTCTGAGATACTCCTGTATATTCTTGCTTGAAGTACATTTGGTAAATGCTTCATGAGTGAGACAGAACATTGTGCTATTAACTCCTGGAGGACAAAAACTGAGGCTGTCATGAACGCAAGAGATTCTGCTGATGCTGGAAATCTTAAGCAACACACAAAATGCTGCAGAAAGTCAGCACATCAGGAAGCATCAAGATGAATGGAAGCACAGCAAGAAGGAAGCATGATGCTGATGCTGCAGTGTAGGACCAAATGCCCCTTAATGTCTAGAAATCCAATATTATCTGTTGTGAATGAATTCAAACATTGAGCCTCCTCATCTTGCTAGGTGAAAGAATCCCAAATGTTTACCACCATTTGATTTGGTCTCTGAGGCCCTCTGTTGGTTGGGGTTGACCATAGATATTGCATCCTAGCTCCCTATGTGATATGCAAGCCAGGGCAGTACGAAATGGAGAGCAAGACGCTGCTCATGCAGCAATCTCCCTCTTTTCCTGCAGTTGATGAATCCCAAAGATTGGCAGAGACCGATACAGGTTGGCACCAGTGGCATCGCAGGAGTTGCCAGTCAGCATTGAACTCAATGTAGGACTGTCTTAGGGACTCCAGCTCTGGATTTTTCCTTGAGGTTTACTCTCAAAGTCTTCCCCATGAATGGGTACAGTGGCAAAGCAGCGGGGGCTTGAGATCATATTTCCCCATCTCCTAAATGAGCTGCCAGCCACAGCCTACAAACCCCATCTGACCAAAAGGATTGGTTTTAAGGCAGCACTAATCCATCTTTGCCTCTTCTCCCGTCAGTAGGAATGGTTCTGTTGAACTTAGTGGTTGAGCCACACGTGAAGACCAGGAGCTGGCCTTGGTTTTCAGAGGCTACTTGAGAGCATTTAATAGGTAATGGAAGCTTATCCCCACCAAATCCCCTGGCTATGACAACCTTAAAGAACCAATCTTAAGGAACTTAATTAACCTAAGTTAATAATTTCTTTCTTTTTTAGTTACAGCCATCTTATTCCCAACTCTTATTCCCAATATAGCTCTCAACTACTCAGCCAAATGAAACATTTTCCCTTGCATCTGACCCATTAAGAATTCTGTGTGTCGATGAGATCACCTCTCAATTTTGAATACAGTCTTAATCTACTAAATCTCACCTCATATGACAAACTGACCATCTGTGCAATCATTCTTGTAAACCTTCAATGAGATCCCTTATCATTTCTCAGGTAAGAAGACTAAAACAGAATGAAACAAGTGAAGCAGACTTGATGGGCCAAATAGCTCCTGCTCCTGCTTTATGGCGTCATATACATTGGATTCAAGACATCTCAGATCGTGTCCACAACATTCTGGAGAGGGAGGGAGAGCAGCCAGATGTCTTGGTACATATTGGAAAAGCAAAGAGGTTTTGAAAAGAGATTTTAGAGAGCTAGGTAGAAAGCTGAGAAGTAGGACCTCTGGGGTAGTAATTTCTGGATTGCTGCCTGTGCCACGCGCCAGTGAGGGTAGAAACAGGATGATTTGGCAGATAAATGCGTGGCTGAGAAGCTGGTGCAGGAGGCAGGGCTTCAGATTCTTGGATTATTAGGATCTCTTCTGGGGAGGTATGACCTGTTCAAAAGTAACGGGTTGGACCTGAACCCGAGGTGGAACAATATTCTCGCAGGCAGGTTTGTTAGAGCTGTGGGGGAGGGTTTAAACTAATTTAGCAGGAGGGTGATGGGACTCAGGATAGGACAGATGGTAAAAAAGTAAAGATAGCGTGTAGTCAGACTGTCAGGAAGGGCAGGTGGGTGATAGGACTTAGTCTCAGCCAACAAGGTGAGTATCAGTACATTAGGGATGCAAAATCAAAAAGGGTAGCAAATACAGTACTCAAGCTGTTGTATCTCAATGTGCGGAGTATAAGAAATAAGATGAATAATGTAGACCACAGATTACAACAAGAAATAGAAAAGGTGTGTCAAAAGGGCAATGTTATGACTGACATGGGAGATTTTAACATGCAAGTCATTTGCCAAAATCAGGTTGGTAGTGGATCTCAAGAGAGTGAGTTTGTTGAATGCCTAAGAGTTGGCTTTTTAGAGCAGTTTGTTGTTGAGCCTACTGGGGATCAGCAATACTGGATTGGATGTTATGTAATGAACCGGAGGTGATTAGGGAGATTAAGGTAAAAGAACCCTTAGGAACCAATGATCATAATATGATTGCGTTCACCTTGAAATTTGCTAGGGAGAAAGCAAAGTCTGACGTAGCAATATTTCAGTGGAGTAAGGAAAATTACAGTGATATGAGAGAAGAAGGAGTTGCTGGGAGGGATGTCAACAGAGCAGCAATGGTTTGCGTTTCTGGGAAAAATGAGAAAGCTGCAGGACATGTGTATTCTAAGAATGAAGAAATACTCAAATGGCAAAATGGTACAACCGTGGCTGACAAGAAAAGTCAAAGCTAATGAAAAAATAAAAGAGAGGGCAACAAAGCAAAAATTAGTGGGAAGATAGAGGATTAGGAAGTTTTAAAAAAAACCTACAGCGAGCAACTAGAGGAATTATTAGAAGGGAAAAGATGAAATATGAAAGCAAGCTAGCAAATAATATCAAAGTGGATAGTAAAGTTTTTCAAGTATGTAAAAAATAAAAGAGAGATGAGAGTGGATATAGGACCACTAGAAAATGAGACAGGAGAAATAATAACGGGGAACAAGGAGATGGCAGATGAACTAAATGAATATTTTGCATTAGTCTTCACTGTGGAAGACACTAGCAGTAGGCCTGAGGTTGTAGTGTGTGAAGGAAGAGAAGTGGGTGCAGTTACTATTATAAGGGAAAAGGTGCTCAAAAAGCTGAAAGACCTGAAAGTACATAAGTCACCCAGACCAGATGAACTGCACCCTAGGTTTCTGAAAGAGATAGTGTTAGAGATTATGGCAGCATTAGCAATAGTCTTTCAAAATTCATTGGACTCTGGCATGGTGCCAGGCGACTGGAAAATTGCAAATGTCACTCCACCCTCTAAGAAAAGAGGAAGACAGCAGCAAGGAAATTATAGACCAGTTAACTTGACCTCAGTGGTTGGAAAGATGTTAGAGTTAATTGTTAAGGACGAGGTGATGGAGTACTTGGTGACACAGGACAAGATAGGACAAAGTCAGCATGGTTTCCTTCAGGGAAAATCCTGCCTGACAAACCTGTTGGAATTCTTTGAGGAGACTACAAGTAGGATAGATAAAGGGGATGCAGTGATGTTGTATATTTGGACTTTCAGAAGGCCTTTGACATGGTGCCACACATGAGGCTGCTTACCAAGTTAGGAGCCTGTGATATTACAGGAAAGTTACTAACATGGTTAGAGCATTGGCTGATAGAAAGAAGGCAGCGAGTAGGAATAAAAGGATCATTGTTTGGTTGGATGCCAGTGATTAATAGAGTTCTGCAGGGGTTGGTGTTGGGACCACTTCTTTTTTTGCTGTATATAAATGATAGATAGATAGATAGATACTTTATTCATCCCCATGGGGAAATTCAACATTTTTTCCAATGTCCCATACACTTATTGTAGCAAAACTAATTACATACAATACTTAACTCAGTAAAAATATGATATGCATCTAAAATCACCCTCTCAAAAAGCATTAATAATAGCTTTTAAAAAGTTCTTAAGTAGTTTACTTAAATACATTGAGCCCTAACCCCGGCACTTTAACATATCTTACTCCTGGCGGTTGAATTGTAAAGCCGAATGGCATTGGGGAGTATTGATCTCTTCATCCTGTCTGAGGAGCATTGCATCGATAGCAACCTGTCGCTGAAACTGCTTCTCTGTCTCTGGATGGTGCTATGTAGAGGATGTTCAGGGTTTTCCATAATTGACCATAGCCTACTCAGTGCCCTTCGCTCTGCTACCGATGTTATATTCTCCAGTACTTTGCCCACGACAGAGCCCGCCTTCCTTACCAGCTTATTAAGACGTGAGGCGTCCCTCTTCTTAATGCTGCCTCCCCAACACGCCACCACAAAGAAGAGGGCGCTCTCCACAACTGACCTATAGAACATCTTCAGCATCTCACTACAAACATTGAATGACGCCAACCTTCTAAGGAAGTACATTCGACTCTGTGCCTTCCTGCACAAGGCATCTGTGTTGGCAGTCCAGTCTAGCTTCTTGTCTAACTGTACTCCCAGATACTTGTAGGTCTTAACCTGCTCCACACATTCTCCATTAATGATCACTGGCTCCATAGGAGGCCTAGATCTCCTAAAGTCCACCACCATCTCCTTGGTCTTGGTGATATTGAGACACAGGTAGTTTGAGTTGCACCATATCACAAAGTCCTGTATCAGTTTCCTATACTCCTCCTCCTGTCCATTCCTGACACACCCCACTATGGCCGTGTCGTCAGCGAACTTCTGCACACGGCAGGACTCCGAGTTATATTGGAAGTCTGATGTGTACAGGGTGAACAGGACCGGAGAGAGCACGGTCCCCTGCGGCGCTCCTGTGCTGCTGACCACCGTGTCAGACCTACAGTCTCCCAACCGCACATACTGAGGTCTATCTGTCAAGTAGTCCACTATCCAATCCACCATATGAGAGTCTACTCCCATCTCCGTTAGTTTGTGCCTTAAGATCTTGGGCTGGATGGTGTTAAAGGCACTAGAGAAGTCCAGGAATGTAATCCTCACAGCACCACTGACCCCATCCAGGTGAGAGAGGGATTTGTGCAGCAAATACGTGATAGCATCCTCCACTCCCACGTTCTCCTTATACGCAAACTGAAGAGGATCCCGGGCGTGCCTGGTTTGTGGCCTCAGATTCTGTATTATCAGCCGCACCATGGTCTTCATCACGTGCGACGTCAAGGCAACAGGTCTGAAGTCATTCAACTCCTTTGGTTGTGGTTTCTTCGGTACCGGGACAATACAGGATGTTTTCCATTGTCTGGGTACTCTTCTCTGCTCCAGGCTCATGTTGAAGATGCGCTGTAGTGGTTCTCCCAGCTCAGTCGCACAGGCCCTCAGTAATCGTGGGGATACTCCATCCGGTCCAGCCACCTTGCTGGTACAGATCTTCCTCAGTTGACCTTCCACCTGTGCAGCCGTAATCCTGGGCATGGGCAAGGTCTCCTGTGAGTGGCTATTTTCCTGTGAGGGAAGTAAGATGATTTAGATGATAGAATAAATGGCCTTGTTGCCAAGTTTGCAGATGATACGAAGATTGGTGGAGGGGCAGGTAGCGTTGAGGAAACAGGTAGGATGCAGAAGGACTTATACAGATTAGGAGAATGGGCAAGAAAGTGGCAAATAAATATAATGTTGGAAAATACATTGCCATGCTCTTTGGTAGTAGAAATAAATGGCGGACTATTTTCTAAACAGGGAGAAAATCCAAAAATCTGAGATGCAAAGGGATTTGGGAGTCCTTGTACAGAACACCCTAAAGGTTAACTTGCAGGTTGAGTCAGTGATGAGGAGGGCAAATGCAATGTTAGCTTTCATTTCAAGAGGTCTAGAATACAAGAGTAAGGATGTGATGCTACTGCTACTAGTGAGGCCACATCTTGAGTATTGTGTACAGTTTTGGGCTCCTCATCTTAGACAAAATGTGCCGGCATTGGAGATAGTCCAGAGGAGGTTCACAAGGATGATTCCAGGAATGGAAGGGTTATCATACGAGGAATGTTTGATGGCTCTGGGTCTGTACTCGCTAGAATTTAGAAGGATGGGGAGGGATCTTACTGAAACCTTTCAAATGTTGAAAGGCCTAGACAGAATAGATGTGGAAAGGATGTTTCCCATGGTGGGAGTGTCTAGGACAAGAGGGCACAGCCTCAGGATAGAGAGGTATCCATTCAAAACAGAGATGTGGAGAAATTTCTTCAGCCAGAGGGTGGTGAATTTGTGGAATTTGTTGCACGTGCAGCTGTGCAGGTCGTTGGGTGTATTTAAGGCAGAAATTGATAGATTCTTGATTGGACATGGCATCAAAGGTTCTGGGGAGAAGGCCGGAAAATGGGGTTGAGGAGGAGAAAAAAAAGGATCAGCCGTCATTGAATGGCAGAGCAGACTTGATGGGCCAAATGGCCTAATTCTGTTCCTACGTCTCATGGTCTTATGGTCACATTCCAAAGGGGGATAATGAAGGATTGGCCCAAAATGTCAATAATTTTTTTCCCCTCCAGAGATGCTACCTGACATGATGAATTCCTCCAGTACTATGTGCATGAGTCTTTGAAACTTTTCTTTACAAAGTACAATGAAAGCAGATTCATTGAATGTTTTTAATGTAGGATGTGGATATTTGTAAGCAGCTGAAAGATTCTTGTGCTGGATGTAGAAGTCTAGAGTTAAAGCTAAAACCCACTAGCCATGTTCCTATTGAATAGGAAAGCAGCCTGAGAGGCTGAATGTCCTTCCTCTAATCCATCTATGTAAATAATCAGATTGTCTGTCTTTCAGTGATGTTGATTAAGGGATAACTATTAAACAAGAGGCTGTGGATAACTAAACTAATTTTCCATATTGTAAAACAAGGACTGTAACATCCATATGAATGGACACAAGGTCTCAAAGTCTTTTCCAAATGGACAAACAGCACTTCCTTTACACTGGAGTATTAGTCTTGGGTCTTGTGTACTGGAGTGGGACTTGAACCACAAATCTTCCATCACAGACATAAGACGACTGCCACCAGACCATGGATGGCATGCATTTAAACCTCTCCAGAACAATGCATGCAGACTTTAACAGCCTCACAGACTGTGCCAGGAGCTGCTCAGATCTATGATCAGCGGAATCAAACCATAGCCAGTCTCTGGTCTGGTGTATTTACTGTGGTGGAAAATAGACAATAGAGTTTAACAGTGGGGATTACTCCTTGCATGAGGGAGTTAGGATATGTAGCTGCTAGGGAGTGTTTGCACACTACACACACTAAGCAGATAATTGAGCTCACAGTCATTTTTTGTGTGATATGTTGCCAGCTCTGATTGAGTGGGTAGGACTCAGGCAGCAGTTGTTGAGCAAACCTTGCCAACATCAAGCGCAAAGTTTGGGACCCTACCCAGGAATCAGGAGTTGCCAAGTTTTGAAAGAAAACAGCTGTAACGGTTCAGTTATGAATTTCTGCTCATTGCTTCTCACATGGGCTGCATCTCACCCTTTGATTCCACCTGTTCAGTGGAAGAAAAGTGGTGTTTGTAAAACACCTTTCAAGTGTCTTTGCATCAAATTGCCTCAAAGCCTCAGCAATGCTTTTTATATTACCCCTTCTGAATAGCCTAGCAACACTCAGTCATCAATAGCATAGCAACAGGATAAATCCTGACCACCTTCAGAGGAATTCACACTCAGATTTGAATTTGAATCGCTTCCAGCGTGCGCGGCATTTCTGCATGGTTTACCACGACCAGGAGCAGAAGTCGTGATGGGAAGCAGTGTGGCTGTCAGCTCTTCCACCTCATTACAAAGCTTTGCTGCTCTTAACTGTCAGGTTCTCCAATCCACACAAAGCAAATCTGCTCAGAAGCGTAGAGCACAGGGAGAGGCCAACTCCCCCAGCGTTATCTTTTAGAAGTCCCCCAATTAGTCCCACTGCCCTGCCTTTCCCTGCACTATGAATTCTGCTGAATCCAATATGAAATGGGCGAGAAGCAGCTAAACATTCTGGCAGAGAAGGAAGACATTTAGCCTTCCCTGCTTACAGGAGGCTGGGTCTTCACTTTGATCCACCTACTCATTTCATTCCTCTGACTCATCCTTTCCCTATACTTGCTTCTATTCAGCTTTTTCTCAAATACTTATCCAATCCACTTTAGAAATTATCAGAATCTCTACCCGAACAACCACTTGCCTATGTTTTCGTAAACTTCTTTCAAATAAAAGGTGTCCATTCAGTGTTTATCATGGGATTTTGACTACCGATCATAGAATTTAGAAAGGGGAAGTTGGGAGAAATACACCAGTCCTCATTGGAGGATCAGCAGTGGAGAGAGTGAGCAGCTTCAACTCCCTATGTGTTAACATCTTTGAGGAACTATCCTTGTCACAACCATGGACTCTACCACGGGCTCTGTGCACCCACTCAGATGGGCTGCAGAACAGGTTCTGCCATCACGCTCGTGAGTATGCACGTTCCTACCAGTTAGTGTTTCATTGTGGTGGTATTCAACTCCTTTCCTCTCATTCCTATCTTATTGCAACTTGACCAAATGTAGGGAAGCATCAATGCTCCCTGCTTACTGTTGTCTTAGTCCCAGAAAAAAAGATGACCATTTAGCCTGATTCCACTTCGCAGCGGTATTTATTTAACATTAATCTATGATGGCTAAGCCACTGTATAGGCATTAGCTTTCATTTGACAGTTCTGGTTAATAGTCCTGTTGGCCTAGCATTTATCATTATTTTTCTTTATTTCTGCACATGAAGTCCGTAACTGTTGATCTGCTTCAGTGTTTCTCCCTCTGCACTTGGGCCGTAACCACACGTGCTGTTAGCAGTGAACATTTGGTAGAATAAAAATGGACCCAGCAGAGACAGATCAGCTGACCTTGGCCCTGATATTCAAAGATTCAAAGTACATTTATTTTCAAAGTATGTGTGCTGTATACAACACAGAGACACATCTTCCCACAGACAGCCATGAAACAAACAACTCCCGTTCAAAGAAAACATCAAACGTTCAACACGTAAACAAAGAACAAATCGAGCAAACAGCAATAGTAGTGAAAGTCTAGGAATATAAAACATCAAACCATTGCATTATTGAAACAATCAGGTATGTTCAGTTTACTTCAGTTCAGTTCAATTTAGTACTGTGTCACTTGTTGATTGAAGGCCGCAGAGCCAGTTCACCCTGATCAAAATAGCAAAAAATAGCAATAAAAGACTGAGTAACTGGAAACCAGAAGCACATCATAACATGAACTACAGCGTCCAATCCACAAACAGCATTGATCAAACGTTGCCCAAGACCCAAGTGAGAGACCGGTCAAACGCAGGCAGACAGTGCTTAACACCCATTCACCTTACACTCACATCCTTGTTGGTTTCAATCAAGCTTGGCGCTTTAATTCATTGGGCCAGATAGGAGATAAGTTTCAGTCAGTTGAAGCTGCATTGAGTGAGGTGACTGTAGCAGTGCGACAGGTACTCTTAAAACAAGCCCAATCCAAATTGAAGTTCATGGAAGAGAAACTATAATCAGTGGAAGCTGCATTGGTCAACATTTCTTACACTGTGCAACAGCTACTTTCAGAGCGGCAAGCACAGTTCCAGTTGGAAGAACAGGTGTCCGCTGTCACAATGACAGTTCAGTAATTCACTGCAGACAGCTGGAATTAGGTGGCATCGATTGCTGCTCTCACAGCTGTGGTTTGGTTGCCGACAGCCAGAATCAAGTGAGAGCCACTACAACCCTTGCAAATGCAATTCAGCAGTCTTTAGCCATGTCAGGCCCATTGCCAGCATCTCCCAGATCCTTCTCTGCAACAGCCTCAGCCACCAATGCCCCGACTCCTGCATCTGGACCAGAACTGAGTATTTCTCCACCAGGCGGTTACTCCAGTGACTCAAGCAGCTGTGGGAATTTTTATAACTGTGTGAGCTGACATCCCAGGTCCAGGTCCAGCCTGGTCTGTTCGGTGATAATGCAGGTATACTAGCATACATGGCAAACTCCTTCGGTGGAATCACTCAGTCTGCTCAATGCTCTACATAGACAAGATTGCCCACAGCCCAGCCACAAACTTGATTGCTAGAGCCATTCCATAAACCCCATGGCTGAGTCTGTGGCTGTGACAGGATGCCCCCCACCCCACAGGCGCTGCTCCCAAGGTATCAGAGACCTATGCCTCCTGGAAGTCCCGGATGAGAGACTTGTCCAGGATGTTATGTGCTGGAGGTCAGAAATGTTCTTCAGGGCCGTACCCCTCCCAATCCACGAGACACGGGACCCTGCCGCACACCTGAGGAGATACCCAGAGTTGCCACACAGATTAGACCAGGGAAACCATCCACAAAGTGGGAAAAATGGGGTTTGAGGGTGATGGGACTCTGGGAAGAGTAGTCACTGGCTTGAGTTGGGAAGCATGGAACACTGGGTGGATATTCATTGATGATGGTAGGCACAAACTATATGAGACCTTGTGGGTAGCTTTCTCCACTATGAACGTAGTGAGGGGTCAACATGTGGCTCTCAATCTTCATGGGCAGACCTCTAGATGCCAGCCAGACTTGCTCCCTGGAATGGGAGGCCTTACCTGTCTGTGGAGCTGATCAGCCTACCTGGCATGTTGTTTCTGGGCGTGCAGCAGAGAAGCCCTGGCCCATCTCCTCATGTATTTGTACCTTTGGATCAACTGTTCAGCAGCAGGAACACCCACATCAACCTTTTGGTCAGGGAAGACGGTGGCTGGAATCCCTTCTGACGTTCAAAGGGGGACACACCAGTGGAGGACAATTGGAGGTTTTGTGAGCAATCTCTGGCCAAAGCAATTGGGAGCTGTAGGATGTGGGGTTGGAAGAGGTAAGACAGAGTGGGCTTGTCTCTAGATCCTGATTCACTTTCTCACTCAGACCATTAGATTGGAGATGAGAGGCTGACTGTAGCTCACATAAGAGAACAAAAAGTCTTCCAAAAAGATGACATGAACTGTGGTCCTCAATCTGACAGTATGTCCTGAGGGAAGCTGTGTAGCCTAAGCACATGTTAAGCCATGAAGGTGGCAGTTTCATGAACCAATGGGAGCTTAGGGAAAGCAATGAAGTGGGCAACTTTGGAGAATCGATCCATAACCATCAGAATTCTAGTGTTTCCATCAGACAGGGGCAGACTTGTGATGAAATCCACCAAGACATAGAACCAGAAGCAATGAGGCACAGGCAGCAGACATAGCAGGTGCACACTGGCCGACATGATGTCTTGTTCTGGGCACGAGGAGGACAAAGTCATGGAGGTCCTGGGACATGCAGTAGATGGCTACCAAAATCATCTCCTCATGAATTTCAGGTTCTGTTGAATTCCTGGATGGCCAACTAGACCAGAGAAATAACCCAATTCAATTGCTTCCTCTGGCAGCTCATTCCTCTGGATGAAGAAGATGTCCCTCTTCGATCTCTCCCGTCTTACTCTAAATCAATACCCTCTAATTCTTGATTCCTCAACCTTAGGAAAAAGACTGAGTGCATTCATATGTCTCTCATTATTTTATATACCTCAAGTATCACCTCTTATTCTCCTATGTTCAAATGAATAAAGCCCTAACTTTCTCATCCTCTCTCCATCGCTCGAGTCTCAGCTGCACTCTCTCCAGCTTAACAGCATCTTTCCTACCATAGGATTACCAAAACTGAACACAATATTCGAAGTACACCTCACCAATGTCTTTTACAGTGGCAACATCCCAATTTCTCTACTTGGTGTATTGATCGATAAAGGCCAGCATGTCAGAGGTATTTTTCATCACCCTGTATACTTGTGACACCATTTTCAGGCAATCATGTACATGTATTTGTACTCTTTTCTACATCACTCTCTGGGGCTCTACCATGCATGATGAAAATCCTTTCTTGCTTTGATTTGACAAAGTGAAACCCTTAGACTTATCCAAATTAGGCTCCATTTGCTATCCCTCAGCCTACTTTTCCAGCTGATCAAAATCCCCCTGGAGTTTCTGATAACTAACTTCACTCTCCATGACACTACTTATTTCAGTGTCATCTGCAAACTTTGTGCTGAATGGCAATTATGTATGTTGGTGATCTAGGAACAACTTAAATGCCATCTCGATTCCAAAACACAAGAGATTCTACAAATGCTGGAAGTCCAGAGCAGCATTAACAAAATGCTGGAGAATTTGTTTGTGGAGAGGAATAACAAGTCCATACCTCTGGCTGAGACTTTGATGAGGTTCTTGGCCCGAAATATTGACCATTCATTCCTTGACATAAATGCTGGCTGACCTATTGAGTTATCTCAGCGCCGTTTGTTTAATATAATTCCAAGCATCCAGTTTCTCTGAAGATTAAGTGTGTTTGTTGTTCTAAAATGATAAAGCTGGTCTGCCAGTTGTTTTAGTTAATAAGACGATTCTAATTTTGCTGCAATGGAATGGGGCGAACCCAAACGCAGGACACAGACACGGAGGTAGAGTAATCTAAACGCTTTCAGGGAAGGCTGGGGAGCGAGGATGAGGCAGAGGAAAGCCAAGG
Organism: Hemitrygon akajei; assembly: GCF_048418815.1. Lineage (NCBI taxonomy): Eukaryota > Metazoa > Chordata > Chondrichthyes > Myliobatiformes > Dasyatidae > Hemitrygon > Hemitrygon akajei. Next base: position 30,249,459 of record NC_133144.1, read on the forward strand.
AGCAAGGAAGGCTTGACCGGGGATCGAACCCAGGTCGCTATGGTGGGAACGCGGTGTTTAACCACCGAGCCAACAGAGAGTGTAGGCGGGTGGTGGAACGAGGCAGACCAGGGATGCAGACTGGGGTGCGAGCGTGGCTTGAGGAGAACAGCAGGTGGAAGGACGAACAGGAAGACAGGCGGCATGCAATGCTCCTATTAACATGGAGAGACAGGGTTAACACAGACAAACAGCACGGGTAAACAGAAGAGCAGAAGGCAGGCAAAACTTTTATTGACATGGAGCGTTGACTGGAAAGGCAAATGGCAGACAATACTTTTCGTGACACAGGGTGTTGCTGGAGCTGAGTGGCAAGCAGGAGACAGGAGGGAGGCAAAACTTATCTTGACATGGAGCATAGAAAGGCAAGTGTCAGACAATACTTTTCTTAACACAGAGAGACAGAGTCACACAGGTAAACCTTGGTGCTGAAGTAAAACTTAGAATACACCATTCTAAGCGGCTGGGAACATGAATTACCGTACTGGCTGAAGCAAGAATCTGGCAACGAGTAGATGCAAAGCCGGGATATTTATGCTACAGGTTTAGATGAGAATCAGGTGTCACAATCAAGGAGCCCAGGAGAACACGGGGAAAAGGGAATTAGGATAATAATAGAAATTAACTGTCGGAACCATGACAAATATATGAGGTCTTCTTGGGTGACTTGTCCAGACATTTAAAATGGTGCAGGCACAAGTGACTGCAAGTGCTGGAATTTGGATCAACAAACAAGCTGATCCATTCTGATGCAGAGCTTCAAACCTGAAACATTAACAATTCCTTTCATCCCACAGATACTGAGCAGATGCAGATACTGAGTTCCTCCAGCAGATTGTCTGTTGCTTTAAAGTGTTGCACCAGTGTCTACATTTAGGCAGACAAATCTTTTCCAGTCCCATGGATCCTGTCTAGTTTACCATGAAGTGGGATTGAGGAAATTTTTAAAAATCATAGAGAAAGAAAAGATTCTGCATTCCCTGTTTTGGGATTTTTGACCTACCTACTTATCTTATTCCAATGACTGACTCATCCTTTCCCTCTATCACTTTGTAATCTTCCTTTTAAGATGCTTAGCAATTTCCACTTTAACGGAATCCAACTCTCATCTTCAATATCCAGTCGTATATTCCACTTTATTAGCTAAACCTGCTTGTAAATGCAAATGCCTATTCAGCCAATCATGTGGCAGAAATTCACTGCATAAAAATATGCAGACATGGTAAGGAGGTTCCATTGTAGTTCAGACCAAACATCAGAATCGGGAAGAAATGTGATCTAAGTGACTTTGACCGTGGAATGATTGTTGATGCCATATGGGGAGGTTTAAGTATCTCAGAAGGTTCTGGTCTCCTGCGGTTTTCACACACATCAATCTCTAGAGTTTACAGAGAATGGCGTGATGAACAAATTTGCTCGATGAGCAGCAGTTAGCTGTAGCTGTGGGCAAAAACGCCTCGTAAATGAAAGTAGTCAGAGGCATATGGCCAGACTGGTTCAAGCTAACAGTAAAGCAACAATAACTCAAATGCCCACATGTTACAATAGTGACACGTAGAGGAGCATCTTTGAACCCACAAGACGTTGAACTTGGAAGTGGATTTTCTACAGCAACAGAAGCCCATGAGCCTACATTCAACGTCCACATTATTAGGTACAGGTAGAAATTTATATTCTGTTGTGTGTGTGTGTGTGCGCCCTTAACTCCTGGTGGAGTCATCGGGGTGCCGTCATGACAAGCACCGATCTTTTTGGTGATTGGGCATCATCTTGGGCATCTGAAACCTGGCGGAGCGCATCCCTCTCCAGATTTCTTTTTACAAGGTCGAGTTGCTCAGCCCAGGCACAGATGGAGAGCGTGCAAGGGAGCCGACCGGATTCGATCTTCAGACCTCTCGCCCCAAAGTTCAGCGCAGATGCAACTACGCCACCAGCCCGCACATATTCTATTACCTCTATTTAAAAAGAAACTCACACCTTCCCTGTATATTACCCATTCAATTGTTGATCCTTCATGGTAGGCTGTGGAAACTACTTTTTATATTTCAATATCTGATAGTTCCTGAGTAATTTTTCTGTAATTTCCCCTTCTGGTAAAAATATTGGAGGCTTATATTAACAAACATGGCAATCTTTTTTTGACTTTGCATGGAATTGTATACAGTAGTGCAATATTGACAGCAGTAATACTGCTAGGAGCAAAGTGGTGTGCTAATTTTGACTGCCTAATTTCCTTTTCTACTTTCCCAGCCATTTCTTGTTGCTTTATCATCGATGTGTACCTGAAAGAACATACTCCCTCCCCTGCAGGATACTACACTACCCATGCAAGTACCCAATCCCACTCCGGGGATCTTCAATGCTCCTACTCCTTTCAAACTTTAAATCTACAGCAGTATATATGAAAATGCATGACTCTTCTGTCTGGAGACTTTTGATCCCCTTCACTGCTATTCTATGTATGACAATCATATCTAGACCACTGCCAATCTATTGTAAAATAAACCTTTACTAGAAACAAAAAAAAGGTTTTCTCAGACTAAATAAAGACACTTGAATTATGTCTTGTTTATTTCAAAAGCACTAATATACTGCCCCCTAAAGTCAATTCCTATGCATATTCGAAAATGTATGTTTAATTCATTAGAAGTATCGCTTCAATGTGCAACATTCTTCACATGCCTGCCAGTGGCCATTAACTTACTCATATTGATAATTCTCAACTGTAATTGAAAGGCTGTTGCGAAATAAATATGCTGCCTGATCTTTTGGTTTGTAAGATAAATCTGTAATTATTCCCCTTGACAATTACATTTCTGCTCATCGTTACCCATAGCCGTTTTCTTCACCTAAGTTTAATGCATTAAAAGTGCTGAAATTAGAGTGTGCCGTGCTTAGAAGAATATTCTACCATGGCAACATGCAAGCAAACCAATAAGAAGAAGTGGTAGGTAGACCAACACAAGCTGCATTTATTAATGAGTCAGAAATACTTCAAAGGACTGAGATGATGTCAACAATAAAGCGAGATTGCATCTCAGCCCTCAAGTCAGACTCGACGTGAGCAATTCTTAACAACTGGATCCATGTTTAATTCACTGATTTCCATTCTTTACAGAGTAGAATATTCCTGGCCTGATTTCCTTAGGGCTAAGAGGCATTCATATTATACTTGGATGTCATCAGAAGAAAATAGGAGTAGGAATAGGCCATTCGGCCTCTCTAACCTGTCCCACCATTTGATCTTCCCAAGACCTCAGCTTTTTGGTGCCAGTTCTCCGTAAATCAAAGTTCAAATTAACTTGACCAGATCATGGCCGATCAGCCATGGTGATAGGTGAATGGTGGGGCAGGCTAGAGGGAGCGAGTGGTCCATCACTACTTATATACTTTGATGTTATCGAAACCTAATATGTATACTTCAAAGGATTGAAATGATGCCGATAATAAAGAAAGATTGTATCACAATGCTCAGGTCGGATTTGAATGAGCAATTCTTAACAACTAGATCCATAAATCTTTCAAAACTTTACCCATTTCTTCTTTAAAGGAGAGGGTCCAGAGGAGGTTCACAAGAATAATCCCAGGAATGTGAGGATTGTTTGATATCTTTGGGCTTGCTCTCCATGGAGTTCAGAAAGATGAGGGGGGAATTCATTGAAATCTACCTGCCACTGAAAGGCCTGGATAGGGTGGATGTGTTGGGGATGTATCCATTAGTGGAAGAGTCTAGGATCCGAGGGCACTGCCTCAGAACAAAACGATGTCCCTTTGGAACTGAGGTAAAGAGTAATTTCTTCAGCCAGAGGGTAGTAAATCTATGGAATTCATTGCCACAAAGGCCTCTGTAGTCCATCATTGGCCATACTTAAGGCAGAGATTGAAGGTTCTTTGGTAGTAAGGCGGTGAAGGTTTATGAGGAGAATGCAGAAAAATAGAGTTGAAGAAAATTCAGCCATGATAGAATGCCAGAGCAGATGCTACGGGCTAAACAGCCTATTTCTGCTGCTACAGTATATCTTCTGGTTTAAGATGGCGCATGTGAAGCCCTGCAAATACTTTCTGGTGGCAAACAAAACAAAATTTATAAATGTATAACCCACTTTAATTCCACTTTGCATTCCCATATTCTCATTCCAACATGTCAATCCACAGCCTCTTCTATTGCCATGATGAGGCCCCACTCTGTTTGGAGGAGCAACACCTTATATTCCCTCTGGGCAGCCTCCAACTTGATAGCATGAACATCAATTTCTCGAACTTCTAGTAATGTCCACCCCTCCCCCAACCCCAGCTCTCCATCACCATTCCTCATTCCCATTTCCCTCTCTCATCTTATCTCCTTACTTGCCCATCACCTCCCTCTTCCCTTGCTTCCATGGTCTTTTGTCCTCTCCTATCAGATTCCCCCTTCTTCAGCCCTGTATCTCTTTCACCAGTCAAATTTCCAGCTCTTTACTTCACCCCTGCCCTTCCCAGTTTCACCTATATTTATTCTTCCGCTTCCACCCCACCCCCACCCACCTTCTTACTCCGACTTCTCATCTTTTTTTCTCCAGTTCCGATAAATGTCTTGGCCCGAAATGTTGACTTTTTACTCTTTTTCATAGATGCTGCTTGGCCTGCAGAGTTCCTCCAGTATCTGCAGATTTTCACAGGCAAGAAATAATCAATCCTGATGAAGGGCCTCAGCTTGAAACGTTGACTCTCCTCTTTTCCATAGACACTGACCGGCCTATTGAGTTCCTCCAGCAATTTGTGTGTGTTCTCTGCAGATTTTCTCTTGTTTGTACAAATAAATACTTTAATATCACTTTTTCTTATAAAATTTATGGTAAGTGATCACCACAAACAATGGAGAGGCAAGCAAGTGCAAGGCTGAGTCGAGGGTTGTAACATGTGGGTGCTAGGCAATGTCAAGGCATGTTGGAGGCAAAGTCGGGACGACGAGAGTGGAGCAAAGTCAGAGCAGAGGAGAGGCTGATTTGAGGCCCGTCCACCTAAACCGAGAGCAAGGTTTGATCGATCTAAGCACCAGGCCAATTTGGAAAGGATTGATATAGACTGAAACATGGTAATAGGGTCCAGGCCCAGAGCATATTGATGTAACAGGGCCTAGGGCAAGGAATGGCCTGATGTTCGAACAATTTAAATATCAGGCTGGATGGTTTAAACGGCATGGTGAGAGGACAAGAGGCAAGGGTCAGCCTGATTGACAGACAGACAGACATACTTTATTGGTCCCGAGGGAAATTGGGTTTGGTTACAGCCGCACCAACCAAGAATAGTGCAGAAATATAGCAATATAAAACCATAAATAATTAAATAATAATAAGTTAATCATGCCAAGTGGTAATAAGTCCAGGACCAGCCTATTGGCTCAGGGTCTCTGACTCTCCGAGGGAGGAGTTGTAAAGTTTGATGGCCACAGGCAGGAATGACTTCCTATGACACTCAGTGTTACATCTCGGTGGAATGAGTCTCTGTGCCTAACCAGTACATTATAACGTGGATGGGAGTCCAAGATGGCACGCAACTTGGACAGCATCCTCTTTTCAGACACCACCGTCAGAGAGTCCAGTTCCACCCCCACAACATCACTGGCCTTACGAATGAGTTTGTTGATTCTGTTGGTGTCTGCTACCCTCAGCCTGCTGCCCCAGCACACAACAGCAAACATGATAGCACTGGCCACCACAGTCTCGTAGAACATCCTCAGCATCGTCCGGCAGATGTTAAAGGACCTCAGTCTCCTCAGGAAACAGAGACGGCTTTGACCTTTCTTGTAGACAGCCTTAGTGTTCTTTGACCAGTCCAGTTTATTGTCAATTCGAATCCCCAGGTATTTTTAATCCTCCACCATGTCCACACTGACCCCTTGGATGGAAACAGGGGTCACCGGTGCCTTAGCCCTCCTCAGGTCCACCACCAGCTCCTTAGTCCTTTTCACATTAAGCTGCAGATGATTCTGCTCGCACCATGCGTCTTCGGTACAGGAATGAGGCAGGATGTCTTCCACAGTACAGGAACCCTCTGGAGACTCAGGCTCAGGTTGTAGACATGGTGAAGTACTCCACATAGCTGGGGGGCACAGGCTTTGAGCACCCTGGGGCTGACACCATCCGGGCCTGCAGCCTTGCTTGGGTGGAGATGTTTCAGCTTTCTTCTCTGTGAAGCCCACCATGGTGGTTTCAGGTGTGGGAGGGATGTAGTCATGAGAGCAGGGTGGGGGGCTGTGAGGAGGGGTAGGAGGGGAGAGTGGAGTATGTGTTGGTTAGGGGCCGACAACAGATGAATCATGTGGGGGATGGGCAGGAGCCACAGTGTCAAATCTGTGGAAGAACAGGTTAAGTTCGTTGGCCCTATCCACACTGCCTTCAGCTCCTCTGTTGCTAGTTTGCCGGAACCCAATGATGGTCCTCATCCTACTCCAGACCTCTCTCATGTTTCCCCTCAAGCTTCCTCCTATACATGTTCTGCCCCCAGTGGAAAAACATCTCGACATCTAAGATTAAGCTTCAGGAGTGTACATGATCAAGCAGCCTTTCTGGACAGAAATGGAAAGTCAACATGCCGGGTTAATTTCATTCCCCTCTACAGATTCTGCCCGATCACAGATAGCGGGGATTGGATAATGCTTTGTGACTCCAAAACATAAAAACGAATTAACAGAAATAAAGACATGAAGCTGGGAGGTAACTGATGTAGGTTTGTTTTTACTTTAAGCGAGGCGCGCACGTGTGATGTGGTGGCGTAGTGGCGTGATGACATATGCCATTTGCGCATTTTTACATTTAAACCACGATGAATTATTTAAACAAACAAAGCACACTTAATCAAACAAAATATTGTATTTAAAATATTACTCAAATATTACTGAAATATTAAATACGCAACACTCCTCCCAGCTTAGCTATAAACTCAAGCTCAACATAAAGTACATCTCCGCTTTTGGATGCAGCATACACTATATTGTGCCGAGCATTCAGTCAATGATGACAGACGAGAGAAGCTCGTTTAGTTCTACTGCCGTTTTATTTGCGACGAGCACAGAAACAGACTGGGCACTATGACCCGGGGAGAGAACCCACCCAGTCACATACTAATGTGTAATTAGTGTAATACTAATTATTACATATCCTGGTTACATTCAGGGTGGCCCACAAACTCACATGCAAGTAACTGCTTAACCCAAGCTAAAATGTAACAATAAATGAACTTGATCATCCCACCATAGTCCCACAAAAGCATTTTAAAACAAGAATAAATAGCGCTGGCAACTCGGAACGCTGGGGCAGGCTGTCGACCACGTCCCCACAGAGCGCTACTCCGACCCCACCTGAGGGGTCAGCTGTCCCCAGCAACCCCAAGGTCCACAACAAACCCAGAGTGTCACTTCCTTTCTTCGGCCTTGCTGGGTCCCTGGTGGCCAAGGCCCGAGACGGTGCCAGCCGGTCCTGGTGCAGCACCGCTCAGGCAACCGCACCCAGTTTACCACTTGAAGGTGTGGTCGAGCCCCTTCCAAGGGCTTCCAAACATGGGGGATGCTCCCTTCTTCTGAGTGGAGCATGTGACCCATACAGGGGCACCCACCCTCACGTACTGCAGCATTGGCGGCCTGGCCTCTTCTGGGATGCGCAGGCATTGCAGCTGTGCCAGAACGGTTCCACGTCCTACCAATAGAAATGTTCCCACAGCTTGCCCAACATCTTTCCTACCCCCAAAATGGCAGGCTCCCTCCACCGACTGTGGCACCGTGCTGCAGAGCCCTCGGGGGACCACCGACTGCAGGAGATGCTTATCATCGTCAGAAAATGGCCCCTGCAGGAACAACAACCTGTTGTGTATCTCCAGTGTGCCACTGAGAATGTAGGGCTTCAGTCTCTGGATCCAGGGCAGAGACCTCTACCCACTCGGGCCGCCATCCCGCACTCAGGCCAGCACGAGATCGCGCACCTGCTCACTGCTGGTCAACGGTGGGGAGGTCAGCCTTGCCACCAGCTGCCATCTGAAGTGCCGTCACTGCCGTTTGTCCGTGGTCGCGCTGTGTTACGGGGTGTGCTGCACTCACTACGAGACCTGAGGTGGTTGTTGCCGCCCGCACCGGGTCTGCCCTCTGAAGCTGCCCTGACAGAGAGTCACGGCTTTAGCGCCAAGGTACAGCATTGTCCCCGGTACATCCACGCGGGTCCCAGCAGGTCTAGCCCAATGACGCAGGACTTTCGGATGTCAACCAGCCACACCTTGTGCCCCGCTGTGCTTTTCCCCACAGCGATGTGCTGCCACCTGTTCCCCCACATTGCCGCACAGTTGCCAGTGACCGTAGCCAACTGGACGGTCATCGTTCCACTCAGACAGGGACGGCTGGTCCGTGTTGGGGAGGACACTGGGATGGACGATAGTGATGGTTGACCCCGTGCCCGCGAACGCACGGCGTCTGATACCTTCCACATTGCAGTCCACATGTAAGCCTTTCTCTTCACCCAAACGGTCCACCAGAGGCATCGACAGAAGGATTCTGCCGGCGGTCTCGGGCGGCGGCAGCTGCTCAGTGTTTTCCGATGGCTGTGCTGGGCTGTGGTGCGACACTGGTGCAGGGCAGTACTGAGCCATTTGGTCTGCCTCACCACACCAGTAGCACACGATGCGGTCAGCGTGGTGCTGGCCGCACCTGCTCACGGGCTCCTCCTCGTCAGATTCCTCCTCTGCCTCAGAAACATAAGCCCAAGCTCGTGGTGTATGGGGCGACGCTGGAACGCCCTGGTGGGGCTAAAATTGCTTCTGCCCTTTGAGCGCCTTCCAGTGATGATGGTGATGTCAGGCGGACATGCTACTAAAGGCGCTCTGGCGTCAGCATCTTTACAAAGGCACGAAGGGAACGCTCTTCCTAGGCTACGGGAGGGAACTGAGGGTAGCAACGCCAAGCACAGTGGTGGAGATCTGCTGCGAATGCTCCTAGGCTTTCTCCCACATGGCGCTTCCAGCTGCCTAAGTTCCACCCTCATTGCTTCTTCCTGTGGCCTCTGCCCGAAACACTGCTTCAGCTCTGCTACGAGGGCCCTGTAGTCAAGCTGTTCAGCCGGCGTTAGGTCAAGGTGGGCCCGCTGACATCAGGGCAAGTTGCACTACCGTCTCAGTGGGGCTCCACCCGCCGTGCCGTGCGGCAAGTTTGTCTTGCGCCAGGTAAGACTCCAGGTGGCTGGCACCATTGTGTCTGGGGAGTTTCAGGGTGGACCTTGTGGCGAGAATTGGTCTTCCTTTCACTCCACAGTATCTCCTGGGTTGGGGAACCTGAATACACTCGCCCTGTCGAGGATTTCTGGGAAGGCATAATGTTCGGTTCCCTGGTCCACCATCCGGGTCGGCATCCCATCTTTAGGAGCTGAGCCGGGGATGCGGGGAAGGCATACTGCTCGGTCCCTCGACTTATTCCCTGGATGACCTTGGATCCGGAGGGGGGATCCGTGGTTTAGTGCGCCACGTACACAAGTCGGGGACTGATCACCCCTGGCTGGGTCGCCCGGGTGAGGGTGTCTGATGATTAAAGACCTGAAACATCCTGCAACCCTGGGTTCATCACTAAAGATGTGTCCAAGTAGCACCAGAAGGTGTATTCTACAACTCTTGCTGGAAAACAAATCTTCTCCCGAGTCATAGTTCTCTTACAGACTGCATCAACTTTTCCGCCAAGATTTCCTGTACTTTGCTGCATTCATTTTTCCCTCCACCTACACAAGCCTTCCAGGGCCTACAGTAGTGAAGTATCCCCTCAGCAGGATGCAGCTACCACCATGCTTCATGGCAGGGACAGTGTGTTTTTGATGGTGCGCCTTGTTTGGCTTACATCAAGCATAGTGTTTAGTCTGACGGCCAAAAAGCTCAATTTTGGTTTCATCAGACCTTAGAAGCTTCTTCCAGCTGACTTCAGAGTCTCCCACATGCCTTCTGGCAAACTCTAGTCAAGACTTCATGTGAGTTTTTTTCAACAGTTGATATCTTTGTGACTCTCCAATAAAGCTGTGACTGGTGAAGCACCCGGGCAACAGTTGTTGGATGCGCAGTCTCTCCCATCTCAGCCACTGAAGCTTGTAACTCCTCCAGAGTTGTCATAGATCATTTGGTGGCCTCCCTCACTCGTCCCCTTCTTGCACAGTCACTCAGTTTTTGAGGATGGCCTGCTCTAGGCAGATTTACCGTTGTGCCATATTCTTTCCATTTTTGGATGATTGACTTAACTGTATTCTAAGGGATATTCAGTAACTTGGAAATTTTCTTGTATCCATCTCCTGATTTGTGCTTTTCAATAACCTTTTTGCAGAGTTGCTTGGAGCGTTCTTTTGTCTTCATGGTGTATTTTTTGCCAGGATACTGACTCACCAGCAGTAGGGCCTTCCAGATACACATATATTTTTACAACAATCAATTGAAACACTTTGACTGTGCACAGGTCTCCAAAAACTGATCTCCATTTAACTAGGACTTCCATTTAACATTATGACTTCTAAAATCAATTGGCTGCACCAGTGATGAATTGCTGTATCATATTAAAGGGGTGAATACTTATGTAATCAATTATTTTGTGTTTTATGTTTGTAATTAATTTAGATCACGTTGTAGAGATCTGTTTTCACTTTGACATGAAAGCCTTTTTCTGTTGATCAGTGTCAAAAAAGACAAATTAAATCCACTGTGATTCAACATTGTAAAATATTAAAACTTGTAAACTTCCAAGGGGGATGAATACTCTTTATAAACACTGTATGTGTCCTACGTTGTTACATTTTTTGCAAATTTTGTCTTTAAAGCTGTACTGTTCTGGTGTATGCGAGTCCCTGCCACTGTTTCAACTGGTCTTCTAAATGTGAGTTGTGCATCAGTCAGGAGCCATTTCTGAATGTTTCCTTATGCGGTTCCAGTAACTAAATGATCTCTCAGTGTATCATTAAGCCCATCACTGTACTGATAATGCTCAGGCAACTTCTTCAAATCAGCCACATACACTGAAATAGACCCCCCCTTCCTTTTTGTACCACGTATGAAGCCTAAAGTGTTCTGCAATCAACAAATGTTTCAGTTCTAAATGTTCCTGCATTACTTTTACAATATCAGCAAAGTTCATATTGGTTGGATTGTTTGGAGCGGTTAATCTTCTAAGCAAACTGTATGCCTTTCTACCCAATGCACTCAGAAAAACTGGTACTTGTTTCTCTTTTTCTATTCTATTTGCTTTAAAATACTTCTCAATTTGCTCAGTATACATATTCCAGTTATCTCTTGTACAATTAAATGTGTCTAACTTTCCAATGTAGCCAGCCATTTCTGCTTTTTTAAATTATGAATATTATCAACTGGTACTCACTGTTTATGGACCCATGAATTTGACTGTGTTTTTCCTGTATTTTAAACTTAATCATCTCCTTTTCTGAAGAAGCACGTACTGTACTGTTTTTTTTTACTCAACCATTTCCCTTCACTTTTTTAAAACTCTGAAGTCTCACTGAGTTTCAACTCAGTGTCTTAGGATCATTTAAAACTTTCTTGCTACCACCGCTGTTATGTTTTATAACTCCAAAACATAAAAACTAATTAAAAGAAAAAAATAACACAGAGCCAGGAGATAACTTGTGTACGCGCGTTTTTATTTTAAGTGAGGCACACATGTATGATGTGCTGGTGTGATAATGTATGCAATTGATGTACTTCTACATATAACTTTAATGAACTATTTAAGCAAACAAAGAGTACTTAATCAAACCATATATTTATAATAATACTCAAATACTACTGAAATATTAAATTCTCAACATGAGGAGGTGTACAAGAGTGAGATAGATTGGCTGGTTCAACTCCTTGGCCAAAATCAACTCCTGCCTCAGCAAGGACCTGGACCCACTGTAATTAGCATATCACCACAACAGGTCCACAGCAGATGCAATCTCAATGTCTCTTCACTTAGACCTAGATCACCTGGACAATACAAACACCTATGTCAGGATGCTGTTCATTGACTTTAGCTCAGCGTTTAACACCATCATTCCTACAGTCCTGATTGATGAGCTACAAAACCTGGGCCTCTGTACTTCCCTCTGCAATTGGACTTCCTAACCAGGAGCCTACAATCTGTGTGGATTGGTGATAACATATTGTGGTGAACTAGATATACCTGTCTGACTGCTCCTGTGGCTCCTCCCACAGACCCTGCTGACTGCTCCTGTGGCTCCTCCCACAGACCCCAGTATAAAGGCGACTGTGGGCTGCTGCTCTCCCTCATTTTCCCCAGGATGTAGTGCTGTTTATTCTTCCAGTCAATAAAAGCCGATATCTCACTTCCTAAGTCTCAGCGTGAGTTATTGATGGTGCATCACATATCCTCCTCACTGACGATCAACACTGCACACCTCAGGGATATGTGCTTCACACACTGATCTACTATCTCTACATCCATGACAGTGTGGCAAAGCATAGCTTAAATGCCATCTATAAATTTGCAGATGACACAACCGTTGTTGGCAGAATCTCAGCTGTAGACGAGACGGCATACAGGAATGAGACATAGCTGCTAGTTGAGTGGTGATGCAGCAACAACCTGGTACTCAACGTCAGTAAGACCAAAAAGCTGATTGTGGTCATCAGAAATGGTAGGATGAGGGAACACGAGCCAATCTTTATAGATGGATCAGAAGTGGAGAATGCAGAGTCTGTGTACAACTACTTATCAATTAAATAAAAGCACACATGCGGGAGGTGGATTTAACTCGTGTTTTGACATTGCAGTGAGAAAGAGTGCAATGTGCATGCATAGATAACAGTGCATGCACAGACAACAGATCAATACATTGTGTGAAAGAGTGGGGGGACGTTGTTCTAAAAGAAATAGATCCATACATTACATTTCCTCTCCCTTTAGATTAATGCAAAATAAAAATGTATATGTACAAAATATTCAATTTCCCTTTTAGAAACCCTTTCACAATAACAATCCATAACTACCCTCACAGTTCTAAAGATTAAAACAACACACACAAAATGCTGGTGGAACACAGCAGGCCAGGCAGCATCTATAGGGAGAAGCGCTGTTGACATTTCGGGCTGAGACCCTTCATCAGGACTAACCGAAAGGAAAGATAGTAAGAGATTTGAAAGTAGTGGGGGGAGGGGGAAATGCAAAATGATAGGAGAAGACCGGAGGGGGTGGAATGAAGCTAAGAGCTGGAAAGGTGATTGGCAAAAGTGATACAGAGCTGGAGAAGGGAAAGGATCATGGGACTGGAGGCCTTGGGAGAAAGAAATGGGGGGAGCACCAGAGGGAGATGGAGAACAGGCAGAGTGATGGGCAGAGAGAGAGAAAAAAAAACAACTAAATATGTCAGGGATGGGGTAAGAAGGGGAGAACGGGCATTAACGGAAGTTAGGAAAGTCAATGTTCATGTCATCATGCCATCAGTTAGAGAAGTCAATGTTCATGCCCCATTCTGATATGTCTATCCATGGCCTCCTCTACTATCAAGATGAAGCCACACTCAGGTTGGAGGAACAACACCTTATATACCGGCCGGGTAGCCTCCAACCTGATGGCATGAACATTGACTTCTCTAATATCCGTTAATGCCCCTCCTCCCCTTCTTACCCCATCCCTGACATATTTAGTTGTTATATTTAGTTACTCCCACTGGTGTAGCGATGCCTGTGGGGGTGTATTTTGAACTTTTTGGCATCCTGAACAGCTTTTGGCCAAGTCTTCAACCTGTTTATCTATTTATCTATTTCTGGCCACCGTATGTAACTCCGGGTGGGACGCTTCATCTTGACTGTAGCAGGTGTTCTTCATGCAGATTTTCTAACACGCTAGTGTGCATTTTAGAGTTCAACGAAATAAGATCCACACATCAGCGTTCCTTGTCATGCCAACAGTTGATCTCATCTTCCTGAGAACTCTGGATCACCACGAGCTGGCCATCCTTGCATAGACTTTTGACAACGTCGGGTTATTCGTTGTTTCCCTTTATATTCCTGAATTTGTTACCAGCAACTGATCCATTAATGTGATGTGAAACATTTCTGCTGGGCCACAGTATGAAGACTTCTCTTCCTCAGCTCCCAATTATGGAAGATGAGACAAGCCATCATTGTTGCTGTGTTGTTTGGTACCTTTGAGCTCTATGCAATAAGTGTGGGCTCCTAGGAATAGTGCCCAGCATTGTAACTGTGCAGCAGCCATCACTAGAATTCCCTTCCTGGGATTGAAAATTGACACAGGGGACTGGTGATCTGTCTTTAGAGTAAACATTTGTCCATAGAGATAGTGGTGGAACTTCTTTATTTCCCGCACTAGACTAAGGGCCTCTCAGTCGATCTGTGCATAGTTGTGTTCTGCACTCTTCAGTGATCTTGAAGCAATACCGATCGGGCATTCAGATCCATCTTCTATAATGTGTGCCAAAATGGCTCCAATGCCATAAAAGGATGTATCACATACCAGTCTGATGGGTAGGGATGGTTCATAATAGGTCAGCAGTTCATCAGATGTTATTAGTCTTTGTTTCCTTGAGTGATCTTTCACATCTTTCTGACCATTCCCACTTTGCTCCTGTCTGTAACAGTGTGTCCAATAGATGCACCACTGTAGTAATGTTTGGGAGAAACCAGTGGTAGTAGTTTACAAGGCCAGGGATGCTTCTCTAAGTTAATAAACTTACCCCTGACAAGGTGGTGGTCAAGGTAAATCCATTAGAGGCTTTTAAGAGGCATTTGGATGTAAGGAAGATGGAGGGATATGGACATGATGTAGGTAGGAGGTATTAGTGCTTAGGTGTTTTTTGATTTGCTTGTTAGCTGGTTTGGCATAACACTATGGGCCGAATAGCATTTTCCTATGCTGTACTGTTCTATATTCTATATGTTTTATCATATACTCCTCAAGAAATTCATGTTCTAGCAGACATTTACAGAAAAAAAAATAGGATACCGTGAAAGACAATGACAGTCACAGACAAAGACAGGCAAACAATGTGCTACTGTATACACTGTACAAAAGAAGACAAAATTGTGCAAATAAAAATTAATACTGAGAACAAATGTTGTAAAGAGTCCTTGAAAGTGAATCTGTAGGTTTATGAATCAGTTCAGAGTAACAGTGATCAAACTTATCCAGCAGTTCAAGAATCTAATTGTTGTAAGATAATAATTGCTCCTGAACCTGGTGGTGTGGGACCTAAGGCTTCTGTATGCCTTTCCCAATGGTGGTTATGAGAAAAGGGCATGGCCTCAGTGCTGGATCCAATGTATTCAGTGTATCTACACTCAGTGGCCACTTTATTAGCTTCTCCTGTAAACCTGCTCGATAATACAAATATCTAACTAGCCAATCACGGAGCAGCAACTCAATGCATAAAAGCATACAGACACGGTTAAGAGGTTCAGAACAAACATCAGAATGGGGAAGATTCTTATGTTCTAAGTGACTTTGTCCATGAAATGATTGTTGGTGCCAGACATGGTGGTTTGAGTATCTCAGAAACTGATGACTCCTGGTAATTTCATGCACAACAGTCTCTAAAATTTATCAAAAATGGTGAAAAACACAAAAAAAAATACAGTGAGTGTCAGTTTAGTGGGCAAAATCCCATTATTAATGAGAGAGTTCAGAGTAGAATAGCCAGACTGCTTCAAGCTGATAGGAAGTTGGCAACAATTTAAATAACCACATGTTACAACAGTGGTGTGCAGAAGAGCATCTCTGAGTACACGTGTCGAACCTTGAACTGGATGGTTACAGCAGCAGGATGTACGTAACAAACCGGCCACTGAATGTCTGTGTATCCACTTTAAAGACACCCAAACCAACAGAAGGCTGTGCTTTAACCTAGATCAGGATGCGTTGCCACGATTTCCAAGTGAGTAACATTGCCGGCAATTCTCCTTTCATTGTTGGCACACTCTCTGAATATATCCCCTGCACTTTCCATTCTCCCATCATCTTGATTCATACTCTGCCTGGCATAAGCAGCCAAAGTAAATGATAGGAGAAAATAAGCACTTTATTAAAATTTAAATGGTCACAAAATCCATTTAATATGATTCCCACATGCACAAACTTTTTGATTGTCAGTCAGCACTAGGAACAGAAAATATCTTAAACCTAATTTATGACAGTCAACTACTCTGTGTCTGAATTCTGCAGCCTAAATATAATCTGACTATATGCATTAACAATCACCTTGGTTGACTGTATAATACTGAGTCATGCATTGAATCGCATCTCTAGTGGACCAAGATTTTATTGCCTTGCACAAAGGGATTTTCATTGACTTATTGCTAAATAATGCAGGGATATTATTCTTTCAACAATTTTATTTAGCAAGAAGCAGATAAATTCAGGATGAGCTCTGTTTGCAAATGGGACTGAATCTACCTTTTCAGGGAATTAGTGTCAAATGCAATTTCAACCAAAAAAGTGATTTTATATTGTAACCTTATTTTCAATGCTTATTTCTAAAGATGGAATGGCTCCTACTCTTTCATACTCCTCCATTAATCTAATCAAGTCCATCTGTTGATTATCTCTTTACATTACTCATGAAACTCGTCTAAAACCATAATGTAAAGAGCAGGAATCTGCTTTATTACTCAATAAAAACATAGCTGATTCCTAACCACACTCTCCCGTATCTACTGAATCCCTTACTGTCCAAATATTTATCGATTGCCATCTTGATTACTCCTAACACCGGAACATACATAGTCTGTTCAGGCCGAGAAGTACATCCAGATATCTCACTCCTAGTTCCTCTTCTCACCGTCCTGAGTACAACATGATCCCTGGCAACCGCCACCTGTACCTATCAACCAATCATATAAAAGAAGTCTCCCAGGCAACAAACCAGGAAGGAAAAATAAATGATTTTAATCAATTCTAAAGACTATAAAATAAAAATTGTTACACATATGGTAGAAGCTGAAATATAATAAATATAATTAGAAATGAAGTATTTAAAGCCATCAAAATAAAGTTCTCTGTCCACTGATGCTGCTTGACCTGCTGAGTATTTCTAACATTTTTCATTTTATTTTTACAATCCATTGTACTCGAACTATTTACATGATAGATCTATAACACATATGGATAATAATGTACTTTAAAAAAGCTAAAGAGGTTACCATGCTCTTTCTTTGAAAAATCAAAGATCCATGTGGCAAGGAATTGTGCTTTCGACGTATTCTATAACAAGCATTCATGAAGTTCTCATTTTAGCTGATTTCTCTTTACTGAGGTGAAAAAGAACACAAGTGCGGAGGAGCAGTGGACCCTGGCAGAAACCTCAGAATGTTCATATTAAACTATGTACACACGGGAAACTCAGTTACTGATGCTTTAGTGGTCTTTTGATGGAGAACGGGTCATTTTACCATGGTTATCTCCACCACCAGAAAATGCAGGCCATTATATTTGTGATTTTTTTGTTTTCCTAGATTTTCTGTCGACCTTCATAAGAAAATATGAAACAGAATACATTTAAATTTTGGAATGTTCATGTCACCCAGTGTGCGCACGGTTCTGGTAGGCGTAGTAACTAATTCTACCAAGGATAATGTGGTAATTGTGTAACTGGTACCTCAGGGCATAAAAGTCATTACCAGACAATTCTTTGCATACTCAGGAATTACATGCATCTATTCCAAATGTCTCTGGCCTTCATGCAATTCTGTAATGTCAGTTAAGAGGAATCAATTCATTTCAGAGCATCTCCTCATGGTTATTAAGATCACCACCTTCCTGGCTGGCTGATGAATGAGACAGAATGAGAACATTTCTTTCTAAAAGCACATGGTCATTCACAATGTTAGTTACATATCATCCCTAGTCCAGTTTAGTATGTCACTGTATTGATATAACTCCTAGGGTGGTTTCCCTGGCTAGACTGCAGGTCACTGCTGTACCAATCCCATTCATTAGTCTGCACAATAATGAGGTACTACTTTCATTCTGCCATTAGCACACCCAGACTTGATGCTAAATTTCTATTACCCTCAAAAACGTGGTAGTGAATAATTAACCTTGGATCGCTTCAATCCTTGTGGTGAAGGTGCCCCCACAGCACATTTGGTGAAGTTGTTCCAGATTTAAACCATTCATAGGTGAAGGAATGGTAACAGGCTTCCAAGTCAGTATGCTGGGTTATGAGGAGAGGGTGGGAGGATGGTCGTGTTGGCACACTACTGCCGCCTTTGTGTATTCGCGTGATGGGGACAAGAGGCAATGTGATAACAGCATTTAAGACTGTGAGAGGCACAGACAGAGTGGACAACCAATGACTCTTCCCTAGGGCAGCAGTGATTAATGCCAGAGGACATCTGTTATGCTTTGTAACTCCCAAAGCCAACTGAAAGAAAAACAGAGCCGGAAGATGCTGGTCTACTTTTCCTTTTTTTACCGTAGGGCTCACGTGTGATGTGATGGAATAACAACACGTGCCATTCATGTACTTCTTACATATAACCCATAATAAATTATGTAAAGAAGCAAAGAATGCTCAATCAGACAGTATATTCTATATTGTGTGAGTACAGTTTCTGACATCATCATTTACTTTGGCGTTTGGAAAGCCACCTCACACTGTTCTGTCCATTTCTACTTCTTACCAATCTGTGGTAATAAGTTCAAGTGGTGAAGCACAGTAGCCAGGTTTGGTAGGAAGCGGTTACAGTAATTGACAAATCCTAAAGAGGACTACAATTGTGACATGTCCTTTGGTCTTAGAGCATCCACCACTGCTGAAACTTTTTCAGTTCAGTGTTTAATCCTTGAGCTTCAATGGTGTGACCATAGAAAATGATGCTTGGTTTAAAGAATTCACACGTGTTGCATTGCGCTCTGATCCCATAAGCTTCTAACCTTTTTAACACTACTTGAGATTTTGGAGTTGCTCCTTGTTAACCTCACAGGTAACAATGATGTCATCCAGGTAACACTGAGAACACTGAGTGCCTGAGCAGCCTTGAAACACCTGGTCCATAGTTTTCTGCCAGAGTGCAGGTGCAGCTGTCACTCCAAAAATAAACCTATTATAGTGATAAAGCCCTTTGTGAGTGCTTATGGTGAGAAACACTTTGGACTCTTCTTCCACCTCCATCTATAGGCTGGGATTAGCCTCAGCTAAGTCCACTTTGCTGAAGTGTTTCCCTCCAGAAAGATTTGCAAAGATATCCTCAATCCTGGGCAGTGGGTATTGATCTGCTTTCAACACTATATTGATGGTGACCTTAGATCCTGACAGACCCATTCTTCTTGGCTACTGGGATAATTGGCATTCCACATGGGCTCCACTCAAATTTGGAAAGAATTCCATCACCCTCCGTATGTCTAGCTCACTGGCTACTTTATTATGACTGGTCTAAGGAACTGGACATACTTTGTAAAACTTGGGTTTGGCATTTTCATTTAAGACTTTTACTGTTGATATGGCTGAGCTTTCCAATGCCATCCTTGAACACTGTTGTGGTATCATCCAGTACCTTTCTTACTTCGCCTTCAGTTGACTCTGTTGTAGGGAGTGTGGTATGCAAATGCTGACGGGTCTCCAATCCATTTCTAGTTGATTCAGCCAATCACAACCCCACAATGCTAGCCCTCCTGTTTTTACTACATACAAGCCCAATGTGGCTTATTGGTTGTTGTATTTCACTATTACAAATGTGATTCCCACAGGAGCTATCTTTTATCCAGTAGAAATTCTTAGTTGGCTATTTGCAGTTTCTTTGAAGTACCATTCAAACTCATTTTGTGGAATGACTGAAACAGTCAAGTCAGTGTCCAGTTCCATTTTATTTAATTTGCTGTTCACTTCTGGTGTGAGCCATATTCCTTGTCTATCAGTAGTTTTCACATTTAAATCTTAAGGCTACTCATTCCTGTGTCATTCTTATCACTATCATATTTTTCTTCAACAGCATGCGGATTATTGCTCTTTTTGAAACTGCAACTTGACTTTTTATCTTTTTTCTCTTGCCTGTGCAGTCCATTTAATTTTGTCTGCCTGGCATGTTCTTTGTACATGCCCTACTTAGTTGCATTTTCTGCAAGTTTTACCTTTAAAACCACATTGGTCTGGTGTATGTAAGCCCCTGCCACAATGGTAACATGATGCATTCTGCCAGATGGGTTTCTGTTTAGATGTTGCACTTCTTTAATGCTTACTTTAATTCCTGACTGCAACTCACCTGCATCTTTAGCTGCTGCTCCCATTGATGCAATAATTACAACTTCTCTTTTAAATGTGAGGTGTGTTTCTGTCAGGAGTAGTTTCTGAATGTTTTCTTGTAAGATTATACAAACTAAACATCTCTCGGTACACATTATGGTCATCACTGAACTAACAAGGCGCAGACAACTCAATTCAGCCATGTAAGCTGAAAGGGACTCCCCTTGCTTTTCATTCCACTTATGAAAGCTAAAACATTCTGCAATCAACAATGGTATTGGTTCTAAATGTTCCTGCACTACATTCATGATGAGCACTAACTGGAGAAGTTAAACCTTTCAGGAAACTGTTTCACAACAGACACAAAATGATGGAGCAGCTCATCAGGTCAGGCTGCATCAATGGAAATGAGTAAACAGTCAACATTTTTGGCTGAAACCCTTTATCAGGTCTCAAAGGGAAGGGGAAAGATGCCAGGATAAAAAGGGGAGGGAGAATGGCTCGAAAGTGATTAGTGAAGCCAGTTGGGTTGGAAAGATAAAGGGCTGGAGAAGAAGGAATCTGTCAGGAGAGGAGGGTGGAAAAGGAGAAAGAGAAGGAGGAGGCGATCGAGGGGGAGGTGAGAGGAGGTAGAGACAGAGTGGGAAGTAGAAGAAGAGGGGAAGGGGAAGGAATGTCTTTTTATTGGAATGAGAAATCAATACTTATGCCAACTGTATGCTTTTCCACTTACTGCACTCAGCAATCCTGGCACTCCTTTTACATTGGCTATTCCTTTGCTTCAAAATACTGCTCGATGCATTCAGCATGCATCATCCATTTATTTGTTGTGCAATCAAACTTGTCTATCTTTCCTATGTAGCCAGGTCATTTATTTATTTATTTATCTATCTATCTATTTATTTATTTATCATCGCTGTTTATGACCTGTTTGTGAACTAATGGTCCTACCCTTTGCTTGTTAATTGTGTAGTTTTCTGCTTTTTTTTCCTCAACCTGAACATTTTTCTCTCCTTCCAAATAGAAGGATGTTGTACTCCAACAGGTAAGTAGTCATCTTCGGTTTGTTTTAAAACTTCCTCATTGTCACTATTACATTTTGTAACCCTGGAAACTAAATGGAAGGAAGACACAGGAGAAGAGAGATGCTGGTCTACTTAGTTTTCCTTTTCTTTTTATAAGTGAGGTGCTCATATATGAGGTGATGATGTAATGAGGATACATTAAGGCCATTTAAGAGACTCGTAGATACACTCTGTGGCCACTTTATCTGGTATCTCCTATCCCTAATAAAGTGGCAGCTGAGTGTATGTTTGTGGCCTTCTGCTGCTGTAACCCAGCCACTCCAAGCTTTATTGCATTGTGTGTTCAGAAATGCTCTTCTGCACACCACTGTTGCAATACATGGTTATTTAAATTACTGTCACCTACCTGTCAATTTCAGCCAGTTTGGCCATTCTCCTCTGACCTTTCTCATTGGCAAGGCTTTTTCTCCTACAGAACTGCTGCTCACTGGATGTTTTTATTTGCTTTTGACACCACTCTTTGTAAACTCCAGAGATTATTCTGCCTGAAAGTACTCAATCCAACCTGTATGGCACCAACAATCATTCCAAAGTCACAGTTACTTAGATCACATTTTGTCCCCATTCTGATGTTTGGCCTGAACACAAACTGAGACCACGGCTGCATGCTTTTTTGTGTTGAGTTGTTGCTACGTGGTTGACTGATTGGATATTTGGATTAAAGAGTGGTGTGTCAGTGTACCTAATATAGTGGCTACTGTGTGTAAGCATAGGGATGAAATCAAAATAGAGGGTAATGGGCTATGTGTGAGCGAACTGTTAGATTGTTTGTAGAGTTCAAAGGTCAGCATCACGTCATGGGCTGAAGGTCCTTTAATGTGCTGTGATGTCCTATGTTCTGCAGTCTAATTCAGGGATGTCAGTTGTTCTGTCAGTGCTGCAGTGCACTTTGTGAATAGCATGTACAGCTACCAAAAATACACATTTTGCGTTGGAGTGAACATTAGGGTGATGAACTCATTATCAATCAAGTGGGCTGCTTTGTCCTGAATAGTGCCAAGCTTCTTGAATATTGCAGTCATTCAGGAAAGTGGTGAGAATTCAATCATGTATAATACATCTAAAGGATTGTTCCAATTAATTACATAAATAACTATCTAAGCATAGCAAGTGTGTAGATATTAACCAGAATATGGTAGTGCAGAGGTTAATTTTCTGTACCAACCATCAGAACACGGAACTATTGACAAGAGATATAGGAGTTAACATCTCACCTCTGCACTGTGGCATTTAAATGCAATATTAAATAAAATCAGGAGTTTAAATAAATCTAGTTTCAGTCACAGTGGAAGTAGAGCTAACAGATTCTTGTTAAATAAAAACTGGTTCATTAGTATTCTTCTCGGAATTGTATCAGGCACTGGTTGTAGATAACTGAAGCTCCACATCACCAGGCTCAAGAACAACTATATCAACCACTTGGATCTTGAACCAACCAGCAAACTCTTAATCACCACCTTATTATAGCAATACTATGATCACTTTGCACAGCAATGGCATTTCTGTTTTAAATGTGTTCCTTCATGTATAATTTTCTATCATTTATATTTAATTTATGTTTTTTTTCTTGTGAATGTCATCTATCTGATACTATGTGGCTATAATAACTCTGTTGCAAGTAAGTTTTCTATCCCACCTGTGCATACGTGTACTTGTGCATATGATAATAAACTAGACTTTGATTCATGTGATTCCTGCCTCACCAAAGATTTGGCACTTCACTGTTCCATCATTTCGGGGATGAGCAGTAAATTCTGGCATTGCCCTCAACATTACATCTCAGGAAAGAATTAAGAAGAGCCACCATAGTTAATTTTGATGGCCTTCCTTCAGACGGACAGACAGACATACATACTTTATTGATCCCGAGGGAAATTGGGTTTCGTTACAGCCGCACCAACCAAGAATAGTGTAGAAATATAGCAATATAAAACCATAAATAATTAAATAATAATAAGTAAATAATGCCAAGTGGAAATTAGTCCAGGACCAGCCTATTGGCTCAGGGTGTCTGACACTCTGAGAGAGGAGTTGTAAAGTTTGATGGCCACAGGCAGGAATGACTTCCTATGACGCTCAGTGTTGCATCTCGGTGGAATGAGTTTCTGGCTGAACGTACTCCTGTGCCTAACCAGTACATTATGGAGTGGATGGGAGACATTGTCCAAGATGGCATGCAACTTGGACAGCATCCTCTTTTCAGACACCACCATCAGAGAGTCCAGTTCCACCCCCACAACATCACTGGCCTTATGAATGAGTTTGTTCAATCCTAAGCGTTGCACTTCAAGAGGACAAAGTAGGGTAGGATTTACATAATGAACAGTAGAGCACTGAGGAGTGTGATAGAACAGAGGGATCTGGGAATACAGATCCAAAATTCCTTGGAAGTGTCATCACAGGTAGATAGGATTGTAAAGACAGTTTTGAGAACTACCTTCATAAATCAAAGTGTTGAGTACAGGAGTTGGTTTGTTATATAAGCCATGGCTGAGCCCTATTTTGGATTGTTGTGTGCAGTTCTGGTCACCCACCTATAAGAAAGATATCAATAAGATTGAAAGGGTACAGAGAAATGTGACAAGGATGTTGCTTGGTCTTGAGAACCTGACTTACAGGGAAAGGTAGAATAGGTTAGGATTTTATTCCCTAGAGTCAAGGAGAAAGAGGGGATACAAAGGAGTGTACAAAATTATGAAGGGTATAGATAGGGTAAATGCATTTTCCACTGAGGTTGGGTGAGACTTGAACTGGATGTCATAGAAAAGGATGTAAGCTGAGGTACTTAAGGGAAATCTGAGGGGATCTTCACTCAGAGAGTGGTGTGAGTGTGCAATGAGCTATCAGCAGAAGTTGTTTATGTGGGGTTAATTGCAACATTTAAGAGAATTTGGATAAGTACATGGGTGGCAGAGATATAGATGGCTGTAGTCCAGGTGGGAGTTAATGGGACTAGGAAGAATAACAGTTTGGCATGGTCTAGATAGGTAAAAGGGCCTGTTTCTATGCTGTAGTGTGTAGGCCTCTAAATAAATCATGGTCTTTGTGCATCGGCAGCTGAGTTAGGAGTAATCTCCACTGGCTTGGGAAAGTAATGCATAAGAATAAATAGGTAACATGTTTGACAGGCAGGTGTAACAAAAAAAGAGATTCGCACTAATTTTCACTGCCTCACAGCCGGATGTCAGAAGAGTCAAGAGGGAATGATTTGGCTCCATGTGAAATATGTTGTTGTTGTGCTTGTGATGAGTTAATGCTTTTGGATTCCTACTGGCAAACAATTATAGCCAAAAAGCCTTGGGTCCTGAAACAGTTGCTCAGTCCAGTGTGGAAATTACAGGTACATGGAGAAGAATACAACTGGAAATAAAGAAAATCAGAATTGACACCAAACTGGGCTAACAAAGGGATACATCATTCCAGGCTGTGCCACCACTGAACTGATTATTAAAGGAGCAACACCTTATATTCCATCCAGGTAGCCTCCAACATGATGCCATGAACATTGATTTCTCTAACTTCCAGTAATTATTCCCCCCTCCCCCTTTCTTTTTTTCTATTCCCCATTAAGATTACCCTCCCAAACAAGAGAAAATCTGCAGATGCTGGAAAACCGAGCAATACACACAAAATGCTGGAGGAACTCAACAGGCCAGGCAGCATCTATGGAAAAAAGTACAGTTGATGTTTCAGGCCGAAACCCTTCTGTAGGATTGACAGGAAGATTACCCTCCCACTTCTTCTCTTCTCTTCTCCTGTCCATTACCTTCTTCAGGTTTCCTCCTCCTTCCCTTTCTTCTATGGTCTACTGCCATCCCTATTTGATTCCCTTTTCTTCACCGTTACATCTTCCAGCTATCACCTCCCAACTTCTTACTTCATCCCCTCCCTCACCTACCTGTCTTCCCCCTCACCTGGTCTCACATATCACCTACCAGCTTGTACTTCTCCCTTTTCCCCCACCTAGTCTGGTTTCTGCCCCCTTCCTTTCCAATCTTGATGAAGAGTGTCTGCTGGAAATATCAACTCTTTATTCATCTGCATAGAAGCTGCCTAACCTGCTGAGTTCCTCCAGCATGTTGTGTGTGTTACTCCAGTTTCCTGCATCTGCAAAATCTCTTGTGTTCATAAACTGTGAAGGGGATTTCGAGATCAAGAGTTCACCTTTTAAGGTTTGAGAGGATTGTTCACGAGTTTATAACAGTGGAATAGAAGCTGTATTTGAGTTTGGTATGTGCCTTCAAGCTTTTATATCTTATGCTAGACAGGAGAGGGAGAAGTGAGAATCTCCAGGGTGGGAGTTTTCATTGATTATGTTGGCTGCTTTCCATGAGTGTAGATGAAATCAATAGAGGGATGGTTGGCTTGGCTTGGACAGGAATAGAGGGATGAATGGAATAGCTGCAGAAAAACAATATGACCAATCAGTCTCACCTCTGCTTCCTGCCCATTCCCCAAAACCCCTGATTCCCCTGTTGTCCAAGAACGTGTCAGCCTTGAATACAGAGTCAGAGAGTCAGATAGTACTTAAACAGATGCTTGTGCCCCATGTATACATGCTGACTATCAACCACCCATTGATACTAATTGTAACCTAATGCCATTTTATTCTAACTCCTTACAGTTTCTATCACTCACCTATACACCAGGGCAAATTATATTAATTAAATAACCTACCAACCTGCATGTCTTTGGGATGGAGAAAACCAGATCACTCAGCAGAAACCCACATGGCCACAGGGAGGTCGTGCAGAGTCCATGCAAATGGCACTAGAGGTCAGGATCAAACATTGGTCACATGAGTAATCAGGCATCAGCCCGCTGCCCTATCCCAGCGTACACTCAATGACTCAGCATCTATGACTCTCTGTGGTAGAGAATACCAAACTTTCACCATCTTCTGAGAGAAGAAATCCTTTCTTTTCTCTCTCTTGCAAGGTTCAGGCTTTATTCTTAATTACAGTGCCTATAAAAAGTGTTCACACGCCATCCTCCTCGGAAGTTTTCATGTTTCATTGTTTTACAACATTGCATCACAATGGATTTAATTTGGCTTTTTTGACACTGATCTACAGAAAATGATGCTTTTGTATCAATGTGAAAACAGTTCTCTAAAAAATGATCTAAAATAATTACAAATATAAAACACAAAATAACTGATTGCATAAGGATTCACCCCTTTCAAGTCAGTATTTAGTAAGTGCACCTTTGACGGCAATTACAGCCTTGAGTCTATGTGGATCAATCTTTATCAACTTCGCACATCTGGAAACTGGAATTTTTCCACTTTCTTCTTTACAAAACTGCTCAAGATCTATCAGATTGCATGGGGATAGTGAGTGAACAGCCCTTTTCAAGTCCAGCCACAAATTCTCAACTAGATTGAGGTCTGGACACTGACTTGGCCACTTCAGGACATTAACTTTGTTGTTCTTAAGACATTCCTGTGCAGCTTTGGTTTTATGCTTGGGGTCATTGCCCTGCTAGAAAACATATCTTCTCTCATAGTCACAGTTCTCTTGCAGACTGCATCAGGTTTTCCTCCATGAGTTCCAAGTATTTTGCTGCATTCATTTTGCCCTCTACCTTCACAAGCCTTCCAGGGCCTGCTGCAGTGAAGCATCCCCACAGCATGATGCAGCTACCACCATGCTTCATGGTAGGGATGGTGTGTTTTTAATGATGTGGGTGTTTGGCTTCCACCAAACATACCATTTAGTCTGATGGCCAAAAAGCTCAATTCTGGTTTTATCAGACCATAGAGACGTCTTCGAGCTATCTTTGGAGTCTCCCACATACCTTCTGGCAAACTCCAGCCAGGATTTCATGTGAGTTCTTTTCAACAGTGCCACTCTCTCATAAAGCTCTGACTGGTATGTACAATCTCTCCCACCTCAGCCACCGAAGCTTGTAACTCCTCCAGAGTTGTCATGGGTCTCCCTCACTAGTCCTCTTCTTGCACTGTCACTAAGTTTTTGAGGATGGCCTGCTCTAGGCAGATTTACAGCTGTGACGTATTCTTTCCATTTCTTGATGAATGACTTAACTATACTCCAAGGGATATTCTGTGACTTGGAAATTTTCTTGTATCCATCTCCTGACCTGTGCTTTTCAATACCTTTTCGCAGAGTTTCTTGGATTCTTCCTTGGACTTCATGATGCGGTTTTTACCAGGATACTGACTCACCAGCAGTTGGACCTTCCAGATACAGGTGTATTTTTACCACAATCAGTTCAAAGACCTTATTTAAATACAGCGATCTCCATCTAACTAATTATGTGACCTGTAAAACCAATTAGCTGCACCAGTGATGATATGGTGCATTATATTAAAGTGGGTGAATACTTATGCAATCAATTATTTTTGTATTTTATATTTGTAATTAATTTAGATCACTTTGTAGCCTGTTTTCACTTTGATCCAGAAGAGTCTTTTTCTGCTGATCAGTGTAAAAAAAACACCAAATTAAATCCACTTTGATTCAATGTTGTAAAGCAATAAAATATGGAGACTTCCAAGAGGGGTGAATACTTATCATCTCGCAGCTTCTCATTTCATCCACCCTCCCACACAACCCATTTTCACCCTCACCTGGCTTCACCTATCACATCCCAACATATATTGCTTCCCCTCCTCCCACTTTATTCCAGATTCTTTACCCCTTCCTTTCCAGATCAGATGAGGGGTCTTGGCCCAAAACATTGTCTATTTATTCTCCTCCACAGGTGCTAACTGACCTGTTGATTTCCTCCAGCTTTTTGTGTGCGTTATAAGCAATGAGTTTTTGAACTGAAACCGTGTCATGCTGATAAATCAAGATTTCCGAGTGGGTCACCTCAGATCTGCTGGGTGTCTCACTGATTGTGGCATGAGATCAGAAATAGCAAATCTCTTGTATGGAAGGAGCTTCAAGCTTAAACCCCTCATGAGCACTGCCCAGATGGTAGACTTGGCATGTGTGTGACAGGCAAAATGTATTTAACTTCTGAGTACTGGGTAGTGGGCAGCTTGACCATACTGACCATCATGGTTTGAACACAACATAGGAGTCCTCTGAGCCTGCTCCACCATTGAATATGATTGGAATTGATATGATGTTGACTTCATCTCTATCTTCCATCCCAGTCTTAACTACACTCAATGAAATGGCTCACAGAGCTAGAGAATTCCAAGGTCTTATTATCCTCTGAGTAGAAATTCCCCCTCATCGCCATCTTAATCTGATACTACATTTATCACAAGAGAAAACACCCTCTCAGTATCCATCCTGCCAGGTCAGAATTTTACATGCTCACTTCTCCATAGAGAAGTATGGAGAATATATGGAGCCTTCAACGTACAGGATCACAAGAACTTGGGGTGGGTTATAGATTCAGCCAGTTCCATCACAATCACAACTTTCCCTGCCCTCAAGGACATCTGCAAGAGGCAGTGCCTCAGGAAGTCATCATCCATCATCAAGGACCCTCACTATCCAGTATATGTCCTCTTCTCATTATTACCAATGGAAGCCCAAAGACCCCCACTCATCATTTTAACAACAGCACCTCCTTTCATCCAACCTCCAAATGGTCCATGAACCCATGAACACTACTTCATTTTTCATCTTTTGCCATATTTATTTATTTTGTAACAGTAATTTTTATGTCTTGCACTATACTGCAGCTGCAAGACAACCAATTTCATGATACATGCCAGTAATAATAAACCCAATTCTGATTTTGATTCGAAGCAGCAATGAAGATAGGTCCAACCTGCTCAACTCTTCTTAATAAAATATACAAGGAATCAACCTAATGAACCATGTCTGACTGTCTCCAATGCAAGTACATCAATGACTTTGAGACTTTTCTAGGAAACATGACAAAAGTTAGGTGCAGTGTTTATTGTCTATCTGCCTTTATAGTGTAAAGAACTGAAATTGGTGCACTGGAAGACACTGTCTTCTCTGGTTTGAATTAGTTAATCGGACACTGTTCTACAAAGATATAGAGTTATA
Organism: Hemitrygon akajei; assembly: GCF_048418815.1. Taxonomy (NCBI): domain Eukaryota; kingdom Metazoa; phylum Chordata; class Chondrichthyes; order Myliobatiformes; family Dasyatidae; genus Hemitrygon; species Hemitrygon akajei. The sequence continues at coordinate 30,278,781 of NC_133144.1, forward strand.
AAACTGTGTGCTTTTGGTCGCTGAGAAAAGGCTGGTTGGTTGCATTTGTGAAGATGACAACATTGCATTTGTTTGACTCTAGTGGCAATTAGGAAAGCTTCAGCTTTGTACCATCTGTCCAACTTACTATGAACTCAGTCATCACCTTCTTCCTCGTTAGCCTTGTAATTATACTTATTGTTTTTCAAAAAATACATTAACCTGCTCAAAGAGCTTATTATTATTGGTTCATAATCATAGAGTCATACAGAATGGAGACAGGCCATTCGCCCCATCATGTGCACATTGACCGATGGGCACCCATCCATATTAATGCCATCTTCTAGGACTTGGCTCATGGTCTTCTGGGTCTATACTTGATGATGTGAATAATTAATCCAAAGAGGTCCAGGGTACAGTTTAGCAGATTGCCTGTGTTTTTCTACTCATGCAAGCTTTACTTGGCCAAGTGAAAATTCTGAGACGACAACCAGTTCCACACAATTAACAGAAAGAGTGACTTCAGTACTGGTAGTTATTATTATCATGTTGACCACTTTGTTTGCATGCCATACAGGCAGATCATGCCATACTGGAGGTAATAAAAGGAAAGCAGAATGCAGAATATATTGTAACAGCTATGAAGAAAGTGCAATGCTGGTAAATAAGTGCGAGGGCCATGATGACATAGGTCAGGAGATCAATAATTCATCATTTGCATATGAGAGCAACAAGCACAAAATGCTGGAGGAGCTCATCAGGCCAGGCAGCATCATGGAAAAGAGTAAACAGGTGATGTCTCGGGCCGAGACCCTTCATCAGGACTGGATGCTGCCTGACTTGCTGAATTCCTCCAGCATTTCGTGTGCGTTGCTTGGATTTCCAGCATCTACAAATTTTCTGTTGTTTGTGATTTTTCTTATGAGAGGTCTGCTCAAGAGTCAGGGAATAGAAGATGTCCTAGAATATGATGGTAGATGCTTTCAATCCCAATAGAAAAGTCACCCCACTAAGAAGAAGAGAGAATGATGAGGGTGTGAAAGGTCCTTCGACTGAGCAGCCACATTACTCGAATTACAAACAAGAGAAAATCTGCAGATGCTGGAAATCCGAGCAACACACACAAAATGCCGGAGGAACAGCAGGCCAGGCAACATCTATGGAAAAGAGCACAATCAACATTTTAGGCCAAGACCCTTCAGCAAGGACTGGAGAAAAAAAAGATGGAGTGGATTTAAAAGGTGGGGGGGGGGGGGGGATGGGAGGGAGAAACACAAAGTGATAGGTGAAACCAGGAAGGGGAGGGGTGAAGTAAATTGCTGGGAAGTAGATTGGTGAAAGAGATACAGGGCTGGAGAAGGGGGTATCTAATAGGAGAGGACAGAAGGCCATGGAAGAAAGAAGAGGGGAGGAGCACCAGAGGGAGGTGACTGGGAGACCACTGGGAGATCCTGCTTCTTCTGGTAGGTGCTTGATGAAGTGGTCTACCAATCTATGTTGGGTCTCACCAATATACAGGAGGCCACACTGGGAGCACCAGACACAGTATATGATCCCAAAAGACTCAGAGGTGAAGTGTTGCCTCAACTGGGAGTACCGTTTGGGGCACTGAATGGTAGTGAGGGAGGAGGTGTAGCACTTGTTCTGCTTGCAAGGATAAGTGCTAGGAGGGAGATCAATTTGCAGGGACAAATGGACTTGGGAGTCGCATAGGAAGCGATCCCTGCAGAGAGCAGAAAGTGAAGGGGAGGGAAAGATGTGCTTGGTGGTGGGATCCCGTAGAGATGGCGGAATTATGTGTTAGACGTGGAAGCTGGTGGGGTGCTAGGTGAGAATAAAAGGAACTCTCTCAATGAGGCCACACTCAGGCCACACTTTATATTCTGTCTGGGTAGCCTCTAACCTGATGGCATGAACATTGGTTTCTCAAACTTCCTGTAATGGCCCCTGCCCCCTACTTTGTTGCCTGTCGCCTGCCTCTGGTGCTCCTCTCACCTTTTCTTTCCTCCATGGCCTTCTGTCCTCTCCTATCAGACTCCCTCTCTTCTCCAGCCCTTTATCGCTTTCACCAATCTACTTTCCAGTTCTTTACTTCACCCCTCCCGTTTCACCTATCACCTTGTGTTGCTCCTTCCCCTCCCCCCAATTTTTAACTCTACTCCTCAGCTTTTTCCCTCCAGTCCGGCTGAAGGGTCTCGGCCCGAAACGTCGACAGCACTCTTTTTCATAGATGCTCCCTAGCCTGCTGAGTTCCTCCAGCATTTTGTGTGTGTTGCGTGCATTACTCAAGTTGATGGACAATGTTTCATGTCTGATCCCATCAATAACTTAATTCCTTTTAATGATTACATATGTGAGGAGAGATAAATTGAAACGTTGCATGGTGAATTTCAAACTAAGAATGTTGATAACAATGCATTGATGCACATTATATTTCCAGCCTTTCATTCTACCTACAAGGTACTTTCAGCATCTGAGTCACTTAAAACCTTTCTGCTGCTGATATCTGCACCTCAATGTCCTCACTACACCTTCTCAGAATCAGAATCAGATTTAATATCACCAACAAATGTCATGACATTTGTTGTTTGCTGCAGCAGTACATTGCCATAGATATTAATAAAAACTATAAATTTCAATAAGAAATATATATAAAAATAAATTAAATAAGACGATAAAACCATAAGACATAGGAGCAGAATTAGGCCATTTGGCCCATCGAGTCTGCTCCATCATTCAATCATGGCTGATCTCTTTTTTTCTCCTCCTCAACCCCAGTTCCCAGCCTTCTCCCCGTAACCTTTGATACCATGTCCAATCAAGAACCTATCAATCACTGTCTTAAATACACCCAACAAACTGGCCTCCACAGTTGCATGTGGCAACAAATCCCACAAATTGGCCACCCTTTGGCTAAAGAAATTTCTCTGCATCTCTGTTTTGAAAGGGCATCCCTCTGTCCTGAGGCTGTGCCCTCTTGTCCCAGACTCCCCAACCATGGGAAACATCCTTTCCAGATCTATTCTGTATAGACCTTTCAACATTCGAAATGTTTCAATGAGATCCCCCCTCATCCTTTTAAATTCCAGCCAGTACAAACCCAGAGCCATCAACCATTCATCATATGATAACCATTTAATTCCTGGAATCATCCTTGTGAACCTCCTCTGGACCCTCTCCAATGCCAGCACATTTTTTCTAAGAGGAGGGGTCCAAAACTATTCACAATACTCAAGGTGAGGCTTCATCAGTGTCTTATAAAACCTCAGTATCACATCCTTGCTCTTATATTCCAGACCTCTTGAATTGAATGCTAACATGGCATTTGCCTTCCTCACCACCGATTCAAACTGCAAGCTAACCTTTAGGGTGTTCTGCACAAAGACTCCCAAATCCCTTTCTATCGCAGATATTTGGATTTTCTCCCCGTTTAGAAAATAGTCCGCACATTTATTTCTGCTACCAAAGTGCATGACCATGCATTTTCCAACATGTATTTAATTTTATTGTATGCCAGTTTCTTGCCCATTCCCCTAACCAGTATGTCCTTCTGCATCACTACCTGCCCCTCCACCAATTTTCATATCATCTGCAAACTTAGCAACAGAGCCATCTATGCCATCATCTAAATCATTTATATACAACATAAAAAGAAGTGGTCCCAACACTGACCCCTGCAGAACACCACTAGTCACTGGCAGCCAACCAGAGAAGAATGCTTTTATTCCCACTCACTGCCTCCTACCGATCAGCCAATGCTCTAACCATGTTAGTAACTTTCCTGTAATACCATGGGCTCTTAACATGGTAAGCAGCCTCATGTGTGGCACCTTATCAAAGGCCTTCTGAAAGTCCAAATATACAACATCCACTACATCCCCTTTATCTATCCTACTTGTAATCTCCTCAAAGAATTCCAACAGGTTCATCAGGCAGGATTTTCCCTGAAGGAAACCATGCTGACTTTGTATTATCTTGCCCTGTGTCACCAAGTGCTCCATTACCTCACCCTTAACAATTGACTCTAACATCTTCTCAACCACTTAGGTCAGGCTAACTGGTTATAATTTCCTCTCTGCTACCTTCCTCCTTTCTTAAAATGTGGAGTGACATTTGCAATTTTCCAGTTCTTTAGCACCACGCAGAGTCTAATGATTTTTGAAAGATCATCTGGTCTGGGTGACTTATGTACCTTTAGGTCTTCCAGCTTTTTGAGCACCTTCTCTCTTGTAACTGTAACTACACCCACTTCTCTTCCTTCACACACTACAACATCAGGCATACTGCTAGTGGCTTCCACAGTGAAGACTGATGCAAAATAAGTAGTGCAAAAAGAAAGGAAAAATCTGAGCAAGTGTTCACGGGCTCATTATGCATTCAGATATCTGATGGCAGAGGGGAAGAATCTGTTCCTGAAACAGTGAGTATGTCTTCGGACTCCTGTAACTCCTCCTTGATTCTAGCAATGGTAAGTGGTCCTGCCCTGGGTAATAGGGATCCTTAATGATGGATGCTGACCTTTTTGAGATATTGCTTTTGGAAGGTGCTCTCAGTGCTTCAGTGACTAGTGCCCATGATGGAGCTGTGTGAGTTTACAACTTTCTGCAATTTTTTTCTGAACCTGTACGGTGGACCCTGCATACCCAGTGGTGATGCAATCAGTTAGAATGCTCTCTGTGGTACATCAATTGAACCACAGGTGTCTTTTGTGTCCTCAAACTCTTAATGAAACTATCATGCCTTCTTTGTAATTGCATTAACATGGTGGGCCCAGGATAGATCTTCAGAGATGTAGACAGCCAGAAATTTGATACTGCCCACCCTTTCCACTGCTGATCCCTTGATGAGGACTTGTGCGTGTTCCCTCGACTTATCCTTCATAAAGTCCGCAATCAATTCCTTGGTCTTACCGATGTTGAATGCAAGGTTGTTGCTGCAACACCACTCAACCAGCTGATCTATCTCACTCCTGTACACCTCCTTATCATTATCTGGATATTCTGCCAAAAATAATTGTGTCACTGGCAAATTTAAAGATGACAGTTTAGCTGTACCTAGCCATAGAGTCATGGGTGTGGAGAGGATAGAGAAGTGGGCTAAGCATGCATCCTTGAAGTGTGCCTCGGAGTTGATTGTCAGTCAGGAGTAGATATTATTTCTGATCCGCACTGAATGTCGTCTTCCAATAAGGAAGTCAAGAATCCAGTTGCAGAAGGTGGTACAAGATGCCCAGGTTTTGGAGCTTGTTGATTAGTACTGAAGGTATGAGCGCTGAACTGTGGTCAATATACAGCAGCCTGGTTTAACTAGTACTGTTCTGTATTTACTTACTTACTTGAGCCCTTAGCTCCTAAGTGGAGCATAGGCCATCGATGACCTCCCATTTCCATCGTCCATACCATTCTTAATGGTATGGTTGGAGCTCATCAGTGCTTCTGCATCCCACTGCATCTACTAAAAAGGGGATTGGCCTCTACAGCTTCAGCAGAACCCTATTGACCAGCCTTACCCATTCCTACCTCTCACGATGGGGACCTAGGGTTGGACTTTCAGCAGCTGTTATGTATTTAACACTTCAAAAATATTTGAGTAATATTGTAAATATATTGTTTGGTTAGGCACTGGTGTTGTTTAAATAATTCATTATGAGTCACATGTAAAAGTACATGAATGGCCTAATTCATTACACCATCACAACGTAGTGCGTGTCTCACTAAAAGTAGAACAAAACCAAGCACATGCATTTTCCAGCTCTGCATCTCTCTTTCAATTAGCTTTATGTTTTGGAGTTACAAAAGTTAACAGTAGTGATGAGGAAGTATTAAATTAACCCGAGACAACTAGCTACTTGTTGATGCGCAGCGATATGTTTGAGTTTAAAAAAACCCAGAAATGTTTATTTCATATTCGCATTCATATGTTCATAAACATGCATACCAGATGATAATAATCATAGATAAATTTGAAAACAAGATGTCCGGCTACATTGGAAAGACAGTTGCATTTGATTGCACAGAAGCTAACTGGTTGATAGACCTATACTGAAAAAATTGAGCAGTATTTAGATGCAAATGAACCAGACAATGTGAAATGAAGTTTTGCTGAGTGTGTTGGGTGGAACAGCATGCAGTTTGCCTAGGAATTCAACTGTTCCACCCAAAACCAATTGAAAGCAGCTTTCATGATATTGTGAAGTTAATGCAGGAATATTTAGAACCAAAAATATTTTTTTATTGCCGACGCTTCAGGTTTCATTAGCAGAATCAAAAGGGAGGGGAGTTCATTTCAGTGTATGTGGCTGAATTGAAGAAATTGCCTAAGCATTGTCAGTTCAGTGATAAGTTTAATGATGCACTGAAAGTTCGTTTAGTTTGTGGAATCTACAAGAAAGCATTCAAAATTTGTTACTAGCTGACTTACAACTCATGTTAAAAAGAGCAGTTGAAATCATTATATCAATGGAAACAGCAGACAGGAACATAATTGAGATGCAGTCAGGAATAAAAGTGAGTGTGAACAAAATTGCAACATCTAAACAAAAACCTGCTTGGCCAAACAAATTGTATTTCTGTTTTGGCAGTGGCTCACATACACCAGATCAAAGCAGGTTTAGACGCAAAACTTGCAAAAAGTACGACAAAGTAGAACACATACAAACAGCATATCGAGCAGCCAAAAATAAATGCACTGCACAGGGTAGAAAAAAAGATAGTAAGTCAAGTAGCAGTTTTAAAAAGAGCACTAATTTGCATGCTGTCAATTAAGTATCTGATAATGAGGAGAGTGACACAGGACTGGTTAGCCTTGAAATTTACAATGGGAATACTAGCAAGAGACGAGCTATCTGGCTTACTCAGAAGTGAGCGGCAAGTTAATTAAAATAGAATTTGACGCAGGCTTAGCTGTTTCAGTCATTCCACAAACTGAGTTTGAACATCCTTTCAAAGATACTGAACTGAAGCCTGCAGATATCCAAATCAATGTTACCTGAGTGACATCATTGTTATCAGTAAGAATGACAAGGAACATCTCCAAATTTCAAGACAGTGTTAAAAAGATTAGACTATTATTGGCTCAGAGCACAATGCAACAAGTCTGAATTCTTTAAAGAAAGCCAAACTTACTGTGGTTACAAGGATTACACGAGTGTGCTGAGAAATTTCATGCAGTGGTGGATGCTCCAAAGCCAAAAGACATATCACGGTTGTGGCTCTTTTAAGGATTTGTCAGTTATTTGTTCCTGCCAGACCTGGCTACTGTGACCCACACCTTGAACTCATTACTAAAGATCGGGAAAAAATGGCAATTGACAAAGCAGTATGAGGTGGCTTTCCAAAGGAAAAAGGAAATAGTGACTCTGACACTGTACTCATATATTATGATCCACATCATCCAATGAAGCTTACCTGTGACACCTCATCTTATGGTATAGGTGCAGTCATGTCATATGTTATGAGTGATGGAAGTTAACGCCCCATATCCTTTGCATTATGTTCCCTTAATACTGACAGAAAGATTACGCACACATTGACAGAGAGGCCTTGAGTCTGGTTTGGTTGGTAAAACTTTCAACCAGTACTTGTATAGGAGAGATTTTACCGTCATTACTGATCATTAATCACTAGTGTCCATTTTTAATCCACTGAAGGGTATATCACTAATAGCAGCCGCACGAATGCAGAGATGAGCTCTATTTCAGGGAGGACTCAAGTAAAAGATCGAATTTAATAGGACAAATAATCATGGAAATGCTGATGGATTGTCTCTTTTACCCTTGGAAAAAGAAATCACTAAAAAATTTACAAAAGAGGCCAATTCTTTGATATATTTTCCCTAATGTAAATTGGAAGTCCCCTTATTATGGCAGAGATGATCCAAAGGGAAACCAGCAAAGACCACACTCTGTCTCAGGAAAGCATTGGCTCAAAGCTTTGTCTGGTAGCCTGGTTTAGATCAGCAGATCGAGCAGCTTGCCATGCATATCCAGAGCAAAGTTATTCAGAGCTGTCAGAACAACTTCCTGCATTCCAAGAGTCACCTCCTACAACCAACACGAGAAGGACCCCGAACCTGGGATTGTTTCACAGGCACAAATCTCACCTGCCAAGCAAAGTAACCTCCCCATTCAGGAAAGATGTTATTATCTTTGTAATTACATATGTATCACCATATATAGCCCTGAGACTTATTTTCCTGTGGCATACTCAATAAATTCATAATTCAATAATAACCGTAATAGAATCAATGGAAGATGCACCACTTGGGCATTCAACCAATGTACAAAAGACAATAAAATAAGAAAGTAATAATAATAAATAAATAAGCAATAAATATCAAGAAGAGATGATGCAAGGTCCTTGAAGTGAGTTCATAGGTTGTAGGAACATTTCAAAGATGTGACAACTGAAGTTGAGTGAAGTTATCCCCTTTGCTTCAAGGTTGAGGGATAATGACTGTTTCTGAACCTGGTGTTGTTAATCCTGTGGCTACTGCCCTTCTTCCTAATGGTAGCAGTGAGAAGAGAGCATGGCCTGGCTGGTGAGGGTCCCTGATGTTTTATGCTGCTTTTCTGCAGCAACACTTTGTGTTCAATGGTTATCCCACAACTGTAAGAAATCCTCCACAGTGAATAAATCTTTAGGCTTGAATGGGTCAATTTAAAATTTGCTATGCTATGCTATACTGTGCTAGTTCTATAATAGTTGTATTATATAGTATACTCTATATATCTATATATTTTCAGTTGCATTGTATGTTGAGTTGGAGTTTATAGCTAAGCAGGAAGGAGTTCTGTGCATTTAATATTTCAGTAATATTTGAATAATATTGTAAATATATTGTCTGATTAAGCATTCCTTATTGTAAAAGTATGTGAATGGCAGGCATAATTACACCACCACATTGTATGTAAATTGAAACAAAGTACACGGCTTTCCTGTACCCACGTCTTTCTTTCAATTATGGTTTGGAACTACAAAATGTAATAATTACTATTGTCCAGGTGAACCAAGGATGAGTGGAGAGCCAGTGGGACTGCACCCGCTGTGACCTATTGTGACGATAGGCAAAGTGCCGCGGATCCAGGACCTTGCTTCTAGCCATGACCAACCTATCAAAGCGCTTCATCACTATAGTTGCGAGTGCCACTGGGTGGTAGTCATTAAAGCAGCTTACCCCACTCCTGTTAGGCACTGATATGATTGTCACCCTTTTGAAGCAGGTGGAAACCTCTGACTGCCACTGTGAAAGCTTGAGGATAGCCTTGAATACTCCCACCAGTTGGTTAGCACAGGTTTTCGGAGCTCTAAGAGGTACATCGTTAGAGTACTGACTCCTTGCATGGGGTCGCACTCTTGAAAGATTTTCTGATGTCAGCTTCCAAGACAGAGATCATAGGTTCACCGGATGCTGAAGGGATTTGAGTAGATGTGGTCTTATTCTCCCTTTCAAAGAGTGTGTTAAAGGTGACTTCATCTAGGAGTGAAGCAACCCTGCCATTCATGATGTCAGGTTTCACTTTATAGGAAGTAATGGCCTGCAAACCCTGCCAAAGCAAACCTACATCCAATTCTGTCTCTAACTAACCACAATCAGAATTTTTTTTTCGCTTTTTTAGGTAGCCTTTTGTATGTCATACCTGGACTTCTGATAGTTCTGGATCACCTGTTTTGAATGCCACAGATCTATCCCTCAGCAGACTATGAATCTCCTGGTTCATTCAGTTATTTGATTTGGGTTTTTCTGGTATATTCCTGAAGGCACACACTCATCACCTCAATGAGCTCAATTCTCATTCTTTCAAACTCCAGTGAGCATGGACCAATCTCCCTCAATCTCACCTCACAGTATAACTAAGGAGCCAATACTTCACAAATCGAGCCTCCCGGTTAGTTCAACCTATTGCAAAAATACGACCAAATTAGTAATTTTACTGTTGTATTAGAGTCATTCATTGCAACGCTATGATCCACATTTAATCACCAGCACTTCATAAGATCTACAAAGACAATTTGAATATTAAGATGATATGACTATAATTAGAATGAGATTCATCGCTTCTATATATCCAATTGAACAAATACCATTTGCCAAGTTAAATACACTTTCTAAGAGTATTTTCATAAAACTCATAGCCATTATCTGATCATTTTCTTCTCAGCTGTGGCTGTCATTAATTTTCCTTGATAAATTAAGAATCAGTAAATCACTATATTAATTACAGTTTGATTTATAAATATTTTCAGTCTGTTCAACATGTTCATAAATTATGTACAAACATTATTAAGCAAAATAATGAAAAGGTATAATCAGGATTTATGAGAGCCTTGAGTCATTTTCTGGTCGTAGAATTTTACAAATTGATCACCCGAAAATGTTCTTCCCACTAATTGAAGAAATCAATTATTTTTCAAATCCAGCACATCAGAAATGCATGTGGAAGTGCATACAATCTAATCTCTCTTAGTGACAGTTTAGACTTTGTTAACAGATTGTCTAATGAAGCTTCGTGGAGAGACTGTGCTCGCAAGGCTGATTAGCAGGTGTCAACACTCAGCGATCACACAACAGCAATGTTGAAACTCAGTGGCTAATATTAGGAAATAAAGGAAGTAGGAAAGAATTTGCTCAAATATTTTGCAATTATTGTAAGATGGGAGACACCTGAAGTACTCTAATGACAGCAGGAAATCAAGGCACAAATAAGAAGAGAGGAAATAAAAATGTGAAGTGTTGCACCTTGGTAGGTCAAATATAGACAGCACACTGTTAAGGGCAAGATCCTTAACAGTATTGATGGGCAATCAAACTAAACAGCATTCCTTTGGGACAAAGGTACAAAACACAATACATATAGCACATTAAAGAATATTAATGCCATAATATTAACATATAATAAAAATATATTCATGAGAAGTACATGTTGACATAAAATGCATATTCAACACACAGTAGTTAAATACCCAAGAGTATAATATGCCATTTCTGTTCTTTTTTTTTGTGGGGAGGGGGCATTGGGGTTGACGATCATGCTGCCTTTCTTTTTTTCCCCTTGGTTTCATGTCTACCTGGAGAAAAAAGAATTTCAGAGTTGTTTTCTCTGATAATAAATTAACCTTTGAAACTTTGAACCTTTTTGTACCAGTGTTGTCACTAATACTGTGTACTGGACGGTAGCAGAGCATTAAGAAATCACACTGCGTGGGGGTAAGGTTTGCAGCAGTTTGCAAAATTGGGAATGCAACAATGTAAAACTATAAAAGGAGGAGCCTTATATTCAAATGTGGGAAAGAAAAGACAATGCGGCTAGAGGAGCTGCTGCCTCACACACTCCCCCCTGGAAACACAGGTTTGATTCAGGCCTCTGAGTTGCAATTGAACCTTCTCCCACCTACCATGTATGTTTCCTCCAGGTGCTCCAGTTTCCGCCCATATCCCAAAGATGTACAGATTGTTAGTTCACTCTAAATTGATCTTGGTATGTAAGTGACTGGTTGAATCTGAGGGATGTTGGGAGAATAAAGCAGGATTAGTGTAAATGGGTGCTGAGAGGTTGGCACAGACTCAATGGGTCGGAAGATCTGTTACCGTGCTGTATGACTTTGACTTTGTGCGAAAGCCTGAAACCAGGCCAGTTATCCGAATATCTGTCACTTCAAATTTGCTGGAATCTATTCATTTGTAAATAGTAGCAAAACATTCAGAAAACCTCAATAAAGTTAAGCAGATTTGTTCTTTTAGGAAGGGATTAAAGAAAGATTGCTGGAGATCTTCAGCAAGAAGAGCAGTGACTGTAGAAAGAGAAACAGAATTAGCATTTTATATCAAAGGCCTGTTGTCAATATTGGGGAACTAATGAAACTAGTTAGTTTTAAGCTACAGAGAATGTGGGGGGAAGAGATGAAAAGGACAAAGGGAATGTCTATTATGTAAATATTCATTCTGATCCCATGTAACTCAGCGCATTGTATTCCAGGACTGCGCCATAGATTTCATTCCCTTTCTCATGATCTCAGACTGACTCTAGGCTGCAAGTGATGCAGTGGAAGAACTCAGAACCACTGCCAGAAACTTTGAGATTTCACCATTAATATGCACAAATCCTCAAGTTGCTGTGGGTCTCACAGAGGGAGTGACAATGAAAACTAACAGTGAACTACTGGCCATTGTCTCTATTCCATTCCATCCCCCACCTTTCCATCTGCACTACTGAGGCACTGTCGACAAAGTTGCAAATGGATTTGTACTCCCCCTTCACGTAGCTGGGAGTAAAGGACACCTGGGAGTACTTGTGCAGTTGGAGGGGGAAAAGGATAAAAATGGGCAGAAATCATCTGAGTTCTACACGTTACAAAATGAATCAAAGATTATATCTGCACCTCAATACTTTTTACCCATTTCACAGAAAACTATGTACTGTAATATTTTTCAGAACATGTGCAAATGTAATGTTGCTTATTACTTATTGAGTATTTCATTGGTTGTTCCGGCAGCAACATAGATAGCAACAGACAGATGACATCTAAGGCAAAGTCACATGACCTAGAGAAGAAATTGAATCCCAGTACTTGGACAGCAGAAGAATCAGAATTTATTTCACTGGAGAATTGTGTACGTTAGCGAGCAGTGAGCTCAGCAAGGGGCTCAGAGGATATTAGAAGTGGCTAGAAGCAAATCTCTGCTTGGATTCCTCTTCCCCTCACACCTGTGAACATTGATCCCACCTTCTTATGATTCGCAATCAAAAAATAGTTTGCGACGGAGACTCTGATTCCTCACATAGCTTATTTCTGTAAATCTGCTTGAGAATCCTTTACATTACAGTGTAAGATTATGTTTGAGATCACTCATTGAAGCTCACCTCTCTTGTACTCTTCATTAATTCCTCTTGAATGTTCTCAAAGACTTTGACTAAAAGTGTTTTGGTACTCTGATACATCTTTCCAAAGTTAACTTCATCTCCATTAAATAAAGAAATATATGAAGTCCGCTCAGGTTGTAAATTTTCTTGTTCCTGCTCTTCCATCCAATAAAATGGCTTATCTGAACTAAACTACTTTGACCTCCCTGCCCAGTCCTATAGTCCCTGAATTCCCATCTACTTTGCCTCCCATATAATCCACAAGCTTTGAATACATTGGTGGGCTTAGCCTTCACTGCTCCCTTGGGAAGCAAACTCCAAAGTCTTGGAATTCTTTGCCTTTCATGATAAATGAGTTATCCGTTCTTAAGTTATAACCCTCTGCTTTGAGGTTTCCCATTTTCTCACAACCTCCCCAGTTCAGCTTCTTTGGCATCATATATATTTCAATGAGGTTTTCCCTTATACCCCTAACTAATCCATTTTTCTGGTTTTTTTTTGATCAGGCAAAAATGGTAACCTAGGCTTGGGCTTGGCTTCAAACTTTCAACATAATGGCAAAGACAGTTTCTCAAACCTTTCTCTCCATTACACATGAAGCGTTCTTGTTCCACTCATTTGGATTTTCGAATACTAGAATTTCCTGTATCTGCAGCCCCTAGGTCCATTTGTGCCAATGTTTCTTTTTTTTCTCTATTAGCTCCAATCACACTGTCTCTTTCCTCTCCTCCATCTACACTGTCTTCATCTGCCCATCACCCCTACAATTCCCACTTCCCTCTCTTTATCCAGTGCTCCGCTATCTTCTCCTTTCAGATTCCAACATCTTCAGCCCTTCATTGCTTCTACCTGTCACCAGCCAAATCTCAACACAACTTCCACTTTCCTCCCAATCTGTTTATCATGCCTCCCTTCTCCTGAATCCACCTATTAAGTGCCAGCTCTTGCTCCACCACTATGTCCACCCCTTTATACTTGCTGTCTCCCCTCTGGTTTCAGTCCAAATGAAGGGTCTCAGCCTGAAATGCTGACTGTCCACTTCACTCCACAGATACTGCCTGTCCCGCAGAGATCCTCCAGCATTTGGTGTGTTGGTCCAGGTTCCAGTATCAGCATTCTCTTATGTCTGCATTCTCTCCAGTATTTGGCAGACTATCTCTTGTGTTAAGTTTGAGTATGTCTTCAGCTTATTCCATCTTCACATTTGTCTCCTCACATTTCATTTGATTTTTCAATTATATTAACCACATTATCTAAGCATTGAAAGTAATGACTGTGCTGTTCTTATCTCATTAACCTGATTGAAGTCACTACTTTCATTTCATTCTTTGTATTGCTATGACATTCATTTAGATTACTAATATGTAATTCTTAACATCTGTCTTTATTAATTTGATTACCATTTATTTCATTAGTTGAGTAACTTTGTTTTTATTTATTCACTTGTATAGCTTTGCTAAGCAAGGCCAGAATTTTATTGTCCATCCTTTAAATGATTGGCCATTTTAAATGGTAGATACTGGATGGGGATTTATGACCATTATTTAGTCATCATTTCGTTCATGGAGAGGAGGGCCCTACAGTGGGAAGATAAAACTGACCAACACATCATGGCTACCAGCCTGCCTTATGGACATATACATAGAAAGGTGCTGGAAAAAGGCCAGCAGTATCATAAAGTATCCCATCTACCTGCTTGTGGGTTGTTTGTCACATTCTCATCAGGGAAGAGGCTATGCCGGGAACAGCAGGCTTAAAAACAGTTACTTCTCCCAAGCCGTCAGGCAGATCAACAACTCCATTCATTAACACACCTTACAAATCCCCATCGCCTAACATTGCCTTATCACTCTGTGTATTAAACAGTAACTTATATATTGTGTTTTAAGGGATTGCTTTTATATTTATATTTATTGTGTGTTTTTGTTTTCTTCATTGTATTCTTTATGCTTTTTTTTTAATGCTGCATTGGATCTGGAGTAACAATCACTTTGTGCTCTTTACACTCATGGACTGAGGAATGACAATAAACAATCTGAATCCTGAATCTTTGATAATGCTTGTATTTATCCAATCAACAAAATTTAAATTCCTCAGCTCCTGTCCTTGGATTTGAACTCATCGCTTGCCCAGGTTTAGTCCAGTAGTTTAAGTGCTACATTATTAAACTCTATATTTATCAGCTCATGTCCTGCAGGACATTAACTCTGTCCATTTTCTTTATGGCAATCTCTATTTATCCATCACAGTCTGTGCAGGGAGAATAGGCTTGAGAGGGTTAATAAATCAGCCATGATGGAATGGTAGAGCAGAGTCAATGGATCAAATGGCCTAATTCTGCTCCTGCAGTATGTCTTATGGACTTATGGGCTTATCTTGATTACAATCGGATTCTGCTTTCAGGTTATTTTTGCAGCTCAGAAGTGTAGCATTTGAAGATCACTTTGTGTTTCTGCTTGCGGAGACAAAGGAACAGAGGTAGACCTGTAAACAAAACATCTTTTTGTGGAGGCAGTAACTCAGCTAACCTGTCAAGAGGCCGCAGATGGTGGAATCTGCGGTGACAAACAAAATGCTGGAAGAACTCTCTGTGGTCAAACAGCATCTGTGGAGGGAACTGGACAGTTGATATTTCAGGTCAAAACATCAGCTTCATCTGGACTAAAAAGGATAGAAGGGAGATAACCCGAATAAAGAGGTGAGGGGAAGGGGTGGAGGAAGAGCTGGTAGGTGGATTCAGGTGAAAAAGCGTGACAGGTAGAGGGGAAACAGTAACAGAGGCTGGGAAGCGATAGGAGGAGGCAACAATGGGCTGTAAATGGAGGAATCCAATAGGAGAGGAAGGTGGAGCATGGAACAAAATGGGGGCTGGGGGTCTGAGAGCATAAGGGAACATTGGGGAAGCGTGAACGACCATGAATGTATGGGGATGACCATATAGAGAGAATGAAGGAGAGGATAGAGGGTGATGAGAACTGTACAGGGTAGATCAAGAGTTTGCTTGAAAATAGAGCAAACAATGTTTGTTCTGTTGGATTGTACACTACCAAGGTGGAATATGATTTGCTGATACTTGAGTTTGCAATTAGTCTCCCCCAGCAATGGAGGAGGGTGAGGACAAACAGGACATTGTGGGATTGTCCATCTCCCTCCATAGACAATGCCTGACCCCACTAAGTTTCTGGATTGCTGCCTGATCTACACACCAATAAGGGTAAGCATAGGATAATTTGGCAAAATAATGCATGACTGGGAATTGGTGCAGGGGCAGAGTTTAAAATTTCCGGGTCACTGGGATCTCTTCTGGGGAAGATATGACCTGTACAGAAGGGATAGGTTACACCTGAACATGAGGAGGACCAATATCCTTGCAGGCAGGTTTGCTCAAGCTGTTGAGGAAGATGTAAACTGATATGACCAGGGAATGAGAACCAAAGTGATAGGCCTGAGAATGGGGCAGTTTGTATACAGGTAGATGCAGTATGTAATGACATTCTGAGGAAGGACAGGGAGATGATAGGGTAAAATTGCAGTTAGTGGGATCAGTTGAACTGTGACAAGGGGTCTAAGATCAAAAAGTCAGATGAGTACAGGACTGCAGGTGTTATGCTTAAATGCACATAGTATATGGAATAAGGTAAATGATTTTGTAGCACAATTAGAGTTTGGAAGGTATGGCATTGTGGACATCACTGGGTTATGCATGGTTGAAAGAAGTTCATAATTGGGAGCTTAACATCCAAGGATTCACATTGTAATGAAAGACAGGCAGGCGGGCAAGGGGGCTGGGGTGGCTTTGTTGGCAAAAATGAAATTAAATCCTTTGAAAGAGGTGACATTGGATCAGAAGATATAGAATCCTGGTGGGTAGAGTAAATAAACTGCAAGGGTAAAAAATACCCTGATGTGAGATATACACAGGCCTCTGACCAGTAGCCCTGCTATGGGGTACAAATTACAATGGGAGACAGAAATATCATGTAAAAAGGGCAATGTTACAAAGGCCATTGGATTTCCTTTATGATTGTAGATTGAGAAAATCAAGTTGATGCTGGATCCCAAGAGATGGAATTTGTAGAATGTTTACAATATGCCTTTTTAGAGCAGTTTGAGGTTGAGCCCACTTTGGGAAAGGCAATTCTGGATCGGATGCTGTATAATGAACCAGATTTGATTAGGGAGCTTAAGGTAAAGGAATCCTTGAGAGACAGTGATTATAATATGATTAAATTCACCTGGCAAATTCAGTGGGAGAAGCTAAAGTCAGATGTATCAGTGTTACAGAGGAGAAAAGGGAATTACAGAGGCATGATAGAGGAGATGGCCAAGTTGACTGGAAGAGCACAGCTATATTGTTTGATTAAGCAAAGTTGATTTAAAGGGGATACTAGTAGGGATAACAGCAGAACGGTAATATTTGAATTTTCTGGGAGCAACTAAGAAGGCACAGGATAGATACATCCCACTAAGGAAGAAGTATTCTAAAAGGAAGATAAGGCAACCATGGCTGACAAGGGAAGTCAAAGACAGCATAAAAAGGAAAAGGGAGGACATATAATATAGCAAAAAATTAGTGGGAAGTTAGAAAATTAGGAAGCTTTTAAAAATCTACAGAAAACAACTAAAAAAGCCACAAGGAAAGAAAAGATTAAATTTGAATGTAAGCTTACCAATAACATAAAAGAGGATACCCACATTTTTTTCGGATATATAAAGAATAAAAGAGAGGCAAGAGAGGATATTGAGCAGCTGGAAAATTATGTTGGACAGGGAGTGATGAGGGACAAAGAAATGGCAGACAACTTAATAAGTATTTTCCATCATTCTACACTGTGGAAGAGACTAGCAGTATACCAAAAATTTGAGAGTATCACGGGGCAGAAGTGAGTGTAGTTGCTATTACCAAGGAGAAGGAGCATGAAAAGCTGAAAGGTCTGAAGGTAGATACTGTAACTCACCTGGACAGGATTGACTACAGTCCAGAAGTCAGAAAGAGGTATCTGAAAAGATTTGGGGTACATTAGTAATGCTCCTTCAAGAATCATTAGATTCTGGAACGGTTCCAGAAGACTGAAAAAATGCAAAAGAAGGAGGAGAGGCAGAAGATAGGAAATTATCGGCTAGTTTGTAGTGTAATCAGTATTTTTGAAATATTTGAGTAATATTGTAACTATATTGTTAAATTAAGCATTCTTTGTTTACATAAATCATTATAATAATTACTTTATTAATCACGAGTGGGAAATCTTTCATATAGCGGCCACATTTAAAATCACACTTAGCAGTGTGCAGACTTAACTAATAATAAAGTACAGAATAATAATATACACAATAATAAATTTACCAGTGTGCAATAATAATGTATGAAATAATAAACAAAGACTATTGTACTATGATGTGTGCTCTCCTGTCACACAGAGAAGGTTTCCTGCAATGATCCTTGTGACAGCGGAGCTGAACGAGTCTGTTGGAAAGGGTGCTCTGCTGCTTGTTCAGTAGATCATGGAGAGGATGTGCCAGACTGCCCATAATGGATGACAGTTTGTTCCGTGACCTCCTCTCCACCACTAACAGTAAAGAGTCCAGGTTGTAGCCAAGGACGGATCCAGCCTTTGTGATGAGTTTATTTAGCCTTTTTGCATCACCAGCACCGATGCTGTTCCCCCAATATAAAGCCACAAAGAAGACTGCAGTCACTATAACAGACTGGTAAAAGATCTCCAACATCCTGCTGCGCACATTGGAGGATCTCAGCTTCCTTAGAAAATAGAGCCTGCTCATCCCCTTCTTGTAAACAGCCCTGGTGTTGGTTTTCCAGTCATGCTTATTACTGAGGTGAACACCCAAGTATTTGTTCTCCTCCACCAATGCAACTTCTACTCGCAGAATTTATACAGGACTCATCACAGTCCCCTTCCTCCTAAAATCAATCACCATCTCCCTGGTTTTGACCACATTCAGGAGCAGGTGATTCCTCCTGCACCACTCCACAAATTTGTCCACCAGTCCTCTGTACTCCAAGTCCTGCCCATCTCTGACAACACCCAACCACCACAGTGTCATCAGAGAACTTCTGCAAGTGACAAGACTCAGATTTGTACTGCAAGTCGGAGGTGTACAGTGTGAACAAAAACAGAATGGGACAGTCAGTTGTGGCACTCCAGTCTCAGTAACCACCATCTCAGACAGAGAACTATGGATTATATGAGAGAAATACAAGAAAGGCATATGTCTTTATGTCACCACATCATATATGACTGCCTCACTACAAAAAAGGGAAAACTAAGAAGTCAAATATCCCGGCTCCTGTGTTCTTCTTTTGATTAGTTTGTGGAGTTGCAAAACACAACAGAGATGATAAAGAAGTTTTAAAATGAGTCTGAGGCAACTACCTAACTATTGAAGTGCAGCATATTTTTCTTCGGAAATGGGGAGAGGTGCTCAAGTTTAACATAAGACAGAAAAAGGACGAAATTAACACATAATGAGTATGGCCATGAGTTTATAAACAATGAGTACCGGGTGATAATAATAATAAATTTAAATCGCAGAAAAGGCTGGCTATATCAGAAAAAGAACCTCATTCAGTTCCACAACAGATAATTGGATGACGTATACTAAATGAATTGAGCAGTGTTTTGAAACAAATGAAATAGCTGATGAAAAAAAGAGCATCGGTGTTGTTGAGTGCAATGGTTTGCATTGAAGTTTAGCTGCTCCAACCAAACCAGCCAAAATGAACTTGCTGATATCATGAACAAAATGAAGGAATATTGAGAACAAAAACCATTGTTCATTGCAGAACACTTTAAGTTTTATATGTGGAATCAAATGTAAGTGGAATCCATTTCAGCTTATGAGGCTGAATTGAAGAAATTGACAGTACAGTGACAGGCTTAATGATGCATTAGGAGATTGTTTAGTTTGTGGGTTCCTACATCTAACTGAAGAACAAATCAGATTTAAAAGAGCAGTTGAAGTCACTGTATCAATGGAAACAGCAGTCAGTGACACAATTGAACTGCTGTCAGGAATGAATGTGACCATGAACAAAATTGTAATATCTGAACAGAAAGCTGCCTTGCTGAGCAAATTGTGTTATTGTTGTGGCAGAGGCTCACATATACCAGACCAATGCAGATTTAAAAGACAAACTTGCAGAAAAAGCAACAAAATATGACACATACTAAGAGCATGCTGGGCAGACAATAATAAATGGACTGTACAAGAAAGAGAAAAAGCTAAAAAGTCAAGTTGCAGTTTCAGAAAGAACACTAATCTGCATGCTGTTGATGAAAAATTTGATAATGATGAGAGTGACATGCTTTGAGATTTAAAATGTGAAAACTAACAAGAGACAAGCAATATGGCTTTCACCAGAAGTGAATGGCAAATTGATTAAAATGGAATTGGACACTGGCTCGGCTGTTTCAGTCATTCCGCAAAATTAGTTGGAACAGTATTTGAAAGATACTGAACTGAAGCCTGCAGATATTCAACCAAGAGCTTATACTGGAGAAAAGATAACTCCTATGGGAATCACATTCATAACAATGAAATACAACACTATCAAGTCACATTGTGTTGAAAATAGGAGGGCCAGCATTGTGGGGCTTTAATTGGCTGAGACGATGACAACTTGATTGGAGATCTATTCACTATTTGCATGCCACATCCCCTGCAATAGAGTAAAATGAAAGCAAATTAAGGAAGGTACTGGGAAATGCCAGAGAAGTGTTCGAGAATGGCATTGGAAAACTCAAACACATCAAGAGTGAAATAGTGTTAAATGAAAATGCCACACCTATATTTTACAAAGCCTGTGCAGTTTCTTATCCATCATGATAAAGTAACCAGTGAGACAGATCACATGGAGGCTGAAGGAATTATTTCCATTGTTGAGTGGAGCCCTTGGACAATGCCAGTAGTCCCACTAGCCAAGAAGTGATCAGTAGTGATTTTAATTTTGCCATCAATCCAGTACTGAAAGTAGAGCAATGCCCCCTGCACAGGAGAGAGGATATCTTTGCAAACCTTTGTGGAGCAAAAGACTTCAGCAAAGTGGACTAAGATGAGGGTACAGATGGAGATGGAAGAAGATTCCAAAGTGCTTCTCACCATAAACACTCACAAAGGGCTTTTTGCTATAATAGGCATGTTTTTGAGTAGCATTCCTGTACTCCTCTCATTCTTCTGAATTCCAGCAAGTACAGTCTCAGGCAACTCAATCTTTCCTCATAGTCTATCTGCCTCATCTCTAGAATCAAACTGGTAAACCTCTTCTGCATCTCCTCCAAAGCCAATATATCTTTCCTCAAATAAGGAGACCAGAACTGCACACAGTACTCCAGCTCAAGCCTCACCAGTACCCTGCACAGTTGCAGCATAACCTCCCTGCTCTTAAATTCAATCCCACTAGCAATGAAGTCCAACATTTCATTTGCTTTCTTGATAGCCTGCTGCACCTGCAAACCAACCTTTTGTGATTCATGTACAAGTACTCCCAAGTCCTTCTGCACAGCAACATGCTGCTATTTTTTTACGATTTAAATAACTATCTGCTCTTCCGTTTTTCCTTCCGAAGTGGATGGCCTTCCATTTACCAACATTTTACTCCATCTGCCAGACCTTACCCACAGAGTTAATCTATCTATATCTCTCAGCAGACTTTCTGTATCTTCTGCACAATTTGCCTTTCCACTCAATTTAGTATCATCAGCAAACTTCGATACACTACACTCAGTCCCCTCTTCCAGATTGTTAATGTATATCGTGAACAGTTGCGGGCCCAGCACTGACTTCTGTGGCACACCATTCACCACTGATTGCTAACCAGAGTAACGCACACGTATTCCAACACTCTGCTTTCTATTAGATAACTAATCCTCTATCCATGCTAATGCATCAATACCAACTTTATGCATCATAATCTTATAAGATAAAGCTTTTATATGGCACCTTATTGAATGTCTTTTAGAAATCCAAGGAAATAATATCCATTTCTTCCCCTCTATCCACTGTGCTCATTATATCCTGAACGAACTCCAGTAAGTCTGTCAAACAGGACCTGCATTTGCTGAATCCATGCTGCACTGCCTGATGGATCCATTTCTTTCCAGATGCCTTGCTGTTTCCTCTTTAATGATAGCTTCAAGCATTTTCCCAACTACAGATGTTAAATTAATTGGCTTATAATTACTTGCCTTTTGCCTACATACTTTTTAGAACAGTGGCGTGACATTTGCCATTTTCCAATCCACTGGGACCTACCCAGAGTCCAGAAGTCCAGAAGGTTCCAGAATGATGCAAAGGGCATTTATTAAAAGGGTGTAAAAACATGAGAACTTTCATCTCTGAAATTAGTTTGGTTGGGTCATTTCCTATGAAACAAAGTAGAAAGTTGGAGACGTGCTGTAGAAGATCATGATAGAATTACATAGGAGAGCTTAATCCAAAACAGAACATTGAAAGACCTTATAGAGTCATAGAGTAATTCAGCACAGAAGCAGGCCCTTCAGCCCAGTGAAATAGTGAAATCTATTTTCACTAAGATTCCCATCCAAGCTAGTCCCATTTGGCTCATATCCCTGTAAACCTTTCCCATCCATCATCATGCCCCAGTACCTTTTATCTGTTTTTAGTGTACCTGCTTCAACCACTTCTTCCATTAGGTCATTCTTTAAACTGACAACATTTTGAGTGAAAAAGTTGCCCCTCAAGTTTTGGCTAAATCTCTCTCCTCTCACCTTAGTTGTTGATTCACTCTAGTTCTTGATTCCCCAAAGCACATTCTCCCTATCTATGTCCTCATGATTTTATTCATATGATACAAAGTCAAAAAGATGGATGGAATATTATCAGGAGTAGATGTGAATGCAAAGGTGGAATTGACATCAGATCAATCAAGGGAATTATTGAAATTCCAAGCAAGATCAAGGAGATGAGTGAGTCATTCCTGCACATAATCAACAGGAATTATGTGAAATGAAACTATTTCACAGAGTCTACAAGGCATTGGTGAGGTCGCACTTGGGAGTATATGGTACTATTTTGGTTATCCTGGTTTGGAAAGATAGCATTAAGCTCGAAGGAACATAAGATTTACATGAATGTTGTCATGATGTGAGCGCCTGAGTTTTAGGGAGACTCAGTATCAGGTTTAATATCATTGTCATCCTTTATGAAATATTTTGTATTGCAGCATTAATACATAAAATGCTACAGTTTATGTATATATATTCATACACACAACATATATATTTTTCATTTAAATAAGTAGTGAAAAAATAGTGATGTCATGTTCTTGGTTTGGTTTACTGCCCATTCAGAAATCTGATGATGAAGGAGAAGAAGTTGTTCCTAAAATGTTGAGAGTTTTGGCAGTCTAAGGCTGTATTCCTTGGAATATAAGAAACTGAGGGGCGGCCTTATGAGGATGCATAAAATCATGAGAGCCATAAATAGGGTGAGTGTATGAAGCCTTTTTTTTCCAGGGAATTGAATCAGAAATTGAAGCACATAAGAATAAAGTAAAATATTTTAAAAAGTCATGAAAGGCAACACAGAGCATATGTGGAACAAACTGTAGCAAAAGTAAGTGAAGCAAGTGCAATAACAATATTTAAAAGATATTTGGATAAGTTCATGTTTAGGAAAGATTCAGAGAGACTCAGGCCTAATGTGACTAGTAGAGGTGGAAAGAAACTTGAGTTAGCATGGTCAAGTTGGGCTAAAGGGCTTGTTTCTTTGCTTTATTACTCCATGACTCTGACAGAGTCCAGTTATGCTCTGAAATGAAGGCTGAAAGAATTTATTGCAACTATTTCATTCAGATGGTTTGAAACAAAATTGGAGAAGCATAAAGGGCAAATAACTTGCAGACTGTGGGAAAAGAGCGGGATAATGGGATAGAAGGGATTGCTCTACAAAGAACTGGTGGGCTGAATAGCATCCTTTGCCCTAACAAAACTACGGCTCTATATATCTTATTTCTGAAGCCTGGAGGAAAGTGAAGTAACTTTAAACCAAATCCCCAGTTGAGTGGCAAGACACCTGAATTTGCCCATGCTTCACTGAGGTTCATGGAAGTTAATGCTCCATTGAAGTTAATGGAACATTTCTAGTTTCTTGAGTATTGTCAGCCACCCACTGGAAGATTTGCTAAGAAGACAATCTACTTCTTCCAACTTGGCTGCTCCTTATTAAGCTGACACAATGTAACTGTTTAGAGATGTTCCCATTACTTTTCTCTTTGGGGATAACACTATAACAAACCTGCAGTTTTCTGGGGTGGGCTGAAAATTTTGTAGCAACTCAGCAAGTCAATAAGCAGTCAACATTTCAGGCAGAGACCCCTTATCACCATTTGAGACCCTGATGAAGGGTCTTCACCTGAAACATCGACTATTTCCCTCCATAGATCTTGCCTGACTTGCTGAGTTCCTCCAGTTTTTGTGAGTGTTGCTCAAGATTTCCAGCATCTGCAGAATCTCTTGTTTATCATATTCTTCCTTCACTCTGTTAAATCAAGTTGGATAATTGTGAAATAAAACAACCATTGTTAACAGTAAAATTGAACAAGAAGAATAAACTATGTGATGTGTAGAGCTGTGGCCCCACAGCTCCAGTGATCATGGTTCAATCTTGACCTCAGGCGCTGTCTTTGTGGAGTTTGCATGCTCTCCCTGGGACAGTGTATGCTTTCCCTTCAATGCTCCAGTGTCACCCCCGCCACATCTTAATCTCATATTTCTGCTCTCCCCATAACTCATGATGCTTCTTGGATCTAGAAATCTACCTCCTTCCTACAAATATTTGGTGATCTATCCTTCACAGTCATCTGATAATGTTTCACAGGCTCCAAGTGACAAAATTTCTCCTGATTTCAGTTTGAAGTGAAAGAGATAATTTGTTGTTCAAAATTTTGAATTGCCAGCCAGTAATTCTCTATACAGTTCTGAAAATATGATTTTTTGTGAGAATTGTGCTAAGATATCAATTACCATCTGTCATTCTCCACTTAGCTAACAGGAGTCACCTGCCACTTGTTTCCAAATCATCACCTGCAGCCTATTTAGACCTTGCTCTAAGCTACAGCCCTTGTTTACTCATTGAACCTGCCAGCCTCAATCAGTTGCTCCTAGCCTTCAGTTACCTTGTTGTCTTGTCAAGTTAAATATTTATTCTCTCTTATTTTGTGGCTACTTATTTTGCCATGTTTCTTAAATTAAAGTTATCGCTCATTGCTAAATCATCTACAATGCTCGGCATTTGCGTCATGCCTCCTCTGCATTCTGATGAGTGAATCAATGCTTAATCCGCAGAGTACCTTCGCCTAAAGCCTGAATTGCTGACAGTTTATTTCCTCACCCTTATAGATGCTGACTGACTTGTTGAGCTCCCCCAGCATTTTGTGTATGTTGCTCTAGATACGTTGGAGCACTGGCTTTGAGTACTGTGCAGATATCCAGGTGTACTGATGGCAAATCTATGTAGAATGGATATGGAGAGGAAGTTGCTTGTGAATCTAGAACTAAAGATCACTCTTTTAAAATAAGGGGTCACATATCTGAGAAAGATGTGATGTTTTTCTTTCTCTCTCTGAGCCTCATGAATTTCTGGAGCTCTCTTTCTCACCTGGAACCAATATGATTATTCTTAAGACCGAGTCAAATCGATATTTGATGTAACACACACAAAATGCTGGAGGAACTCAGCAGTCCAGGCAGCATCCATGGAAAAAAGTACAGTCGACGTTTTGCGCCGAAACCCTTCGGCAGGATATTTGATGGGCAAATCTGTGCAAGGACACTGGGTGAGCATGAATGTAAAGGTGAGATTGTAATTATCCCGCCTGTGATCTTATTAAATAGCAGTAGGGTTTCGACAAGCGAACTCTGCTCCAGATTTGTAAATTACTACATAATAATTACCTTTTGTAATGCAAAAATATATACTAGTCAATTGTATAGGTAATCGTATAGGATAATTGCAAGGATAATTCAGAAGGTAAAAGTGATAACTGACAGGAAAGATTTAATATGCTGGGATAACTGCCAATGTAAACTTTGAAAGTTAAAGTCCAGGTTCATGATTTTGACCCAAAGCATTAAGAATTCCTTTCCTTCCACGGATGTTGCTTGACCTTGAGTTCCTCCAGCAGTTCATTAGTTTCGCCAGTGTCTACACTCTCTTGTATCTCTGTCTTAATTCATTATTCACTTGATTGTTGTTGGTGGCACCGAGTTGCTGTCACGCATGGCTGGGTATTACCATCTCTACACTTCAGAAGCTGTTCACTGTACTGAGTGTTTTTAACTTGAAAAGGCACCAAACTTCTTTTTTTAAAATTTTTTTTATTGAGTTTTCAAATGATTACAGAAGAAAAAAAAATTATCTACCCTTCCCCCCTCCCCCTGACACACCCTATAGAAGAAAAGAAAAAGAAAAAGAAGAAAAAAGAAAGAAAGAAAGAATGCCTGGATATCGGAAGATCCCCACATGCTCTACGGAGTTCATAATAACTTTAGTATATATATTTATTTGTTTCCCCAAATAACCAATTATTTTATCTTCGGAGCAGGTACCAAACTTCTTAATTCAAACATTATGTTAGAAGTGAGACGAGAGTACGATGTGGCAGCAAACGAGAGACCATATTGGTTATGGTCAAAACGCAGTTCCATTTGAATTATCTGTAAGTTCTTACACTGATGAGGATCAGCTTAGTGGCTCAGTAGGTAGTGCCACTGTCTTGCAGCCACTGAGACCTGGGTTCATTCCTGACCTCCTGTCTGTGTGTGGTTTCTCCCAGCGACCTTGCCGGTTTCCAAGTGTTTTGGTTTCGTCCCACATCCCAATGATGTCTTTTTTTCAAGATTAATTGGCAGCATGGTGAAAGGTTTTGGCCCAGGATTTTGACTGTTTATTCCCCTCCATTGATGCTGCCTGACCTGCTGAGTTCCTCCAGCATTTAATGCATGTTCCAGAATCTGCAGAATCACTTGTACCCAAGATTAGTCAGCTGCTGTAACTTATACTTGAAGTGTGGGTTAATAGCAAAACAAATAATCAAAAGGAAGAGTAGGTTAATGGTTATATTCCAACAGAACAGGGAAGTAAGACCATAAGATATAGGAGCAAAATTAAGGTCATTTGATCCATCGATCTGTTCCAATGGGAAGAATGGAGAGGGAGTGACAGTGATGCAATTGCTTTCCCGGGAGCTGGCATGAACCAGATAAGCTGAATGGCCTCTTTCTGTATTATTATGTACAGTATCTAGCAGTATATCTTCCATCAGCCTACCTTGTGAAGCACCCTTCAAGTTGGAGGCAATAATATACCTGACATTGATGGACAACAGCACAGAATTGATGTATCTCAGATTCTGCTTTTAACTACAAAGTTCCCAATGGAACAAATCATTTGTCAGTTTTAAGAATGGTGTGGAAGTCGGAACCTAAACCTATGTTGAATACGACCGATGTACGCAAAGCAACCTGGTCGTCCTCATCTGCTGCATTCCTAACTGTTCAGCTCCTGTTTGTGGATAACCTTCAGAGTGTTAATCATGGGGATGGTGAACGGAGGGAAAATAGCCTTGGAACTCAATGAACACGAGAAGAAAAGCAGAAATCCTGGAAGAACTCAGCTGGTCATGCAGCATCTCTGGAAAGGGGAAGCAGAGAAAGCCATGGGTCTGAATTTAAGGTTAGCAAATAGGAAAGAGTAGAAAACAGTAGAGCAGAGGAAGAGGACTTTCACTCTGAAATATCTGAGCCAAAGACAATGCAAAATTCAATTAAATCTTGTGCCTGAACATGACCAAAATTTCTCTAATCCAGGGGTTCCCAACCTACAGACCACAGACCCCTTGCTTAATGGTATTGGTTCATGGCATAAAAAACCTGCTCTAATCCGTGCATGTTCATGTGCCTATGTAACAGCCTCTTCAACACCAACCCCATATCTGCCTCCATCACCACCTCGGACAGTGCACACCTGCATGACTCCTTTAAATTTTCGCCTTCTAGCCTGTCTTAAATATTTCCACCCTGGGAAAAAGATTCTGACTGTCTACCATACTTGGACATCTCAAATGGGGCGCCATAGTAGTGTAGCGGTTAGCACGACCCTATCACAGCTGGGGGGGGGGGGGGAGTTCAGAGTTCAATTCCAGCATCCATTGCATGAAGTTCGTATGTTCTTCCCGTGAGCATGTGGGTTTCCTTCAGGCGCTCCGGTTCCCTACCATGGTCCAAAGACCTACCAGCTAGTAAGTTAATTGGTCATTACAAATTGTCTTGAAATTAGGCTAGGGTTAAGTAGGTGGGTTGCTGGGCAACGCAGCTCCTTGGGCCGTTAGGGCCTGTTCTGCGTTGTATCTCTGAATAAAAGATAAAATAAAAATAAATTTATTAGCATCTATCAGATATTTCCTCAGCCCCTGACACTCCTGAGAAAACAACTCAACCTTGTCCAGCATCTCCTTATAGGTCGTACCCTCTCATACAGTCAGCATCCTGGTAAACCTCTTCTGTACCCTTAGCAAAGCCTCTATATCCTTCCTGTAATGAATTGACTGAAGCTTTTCAGGGACTCAGGGCAGTGTGGCTGATGACAAGCAGATGGCATCTCTCCTACAGCTCATTTATACTGCAAACCGGTGGGGGGGTGAAGGGTGCAGGGGGGAGGACTGGTGCAGGCCTGACATCTGCCGAGATTTGACCGCCTGTTGACAGTGTCAGTGAGGCAAGCACCGTGTTTCACTTCAATGCTGTAACAGAGTGAAAGCACATCTGTGCTTGATGTCAGGCCAGGATCAATTTAGAGTCTGCAAACTGTAAAATAATAGCCTAACTTGCTGCTGAACGAACTCCCTGATGCCTTTGCAGGAACAGACTGGCCAGCGTGCATTTGGTGTGGCTCTTTGCCCACAGTTAAAAATACGCAGTTGATCCCTGAGGTAGCTCAGTGGTGGCAGTGGCCTCTGTCTGCAGGAAAAAATAAAGCAGAAAGAAAGTCAGGAGACAGGGCGATAAATACTTTAGGGATTCCATTTGACAGAAGCCAAGGAAATTGAAATGGAGAATGGTGAAGCACTCAGCTGGTCAGGCAGCGTCTATGGAAAAAAAAAGGATCAAGGATCAACTTTATTCACCATATAAATGTATTAGGTCAAACAGGAAGACTATCGACCAGGCTACATGAGCTTCAGCTAGCGAGCAGAAGGCAAGACCCACTCTCGCTAGTATCTGCTCATGAAAACGAAGAAGGACACCATTTCAATTGGACGGCAGCCAGAGTCTTGACTCAGGCAAGAAGAAGAAAAGAATGAGAGTTTCTCAAATTGCAGTTCTCTACAGAAGTATCCATCAACAAACACACCAGCATAGATCCGGCATATGAACTCGTCCGGAGAAAAGAGAAACAACGACGTCAATAATCAATGAATTGCCAGTAGGCTCGGGATATGGACAGCAAAGCAACCATTTTCAATGGATTGCCCTCAGCGCTAGGCAGTCGGAATCTTCTATTGCTGAACTATTCAGTGTTTTGAACCAGCCAACCAGATCACAATGCGCACTGATGATGGCTTTTCAATTGGAGCCGAAACGTCTGCAAGCATTTTGCCAAGCTTCGCGATCAACCAAACTTCCAAATGTATCAGGAATTTGCTGTGGTGTGTTGGCATGATTTGCAACAAAAAACGGCATTCAACTATTCTGAAAAATATATGCAGTATCTAAAAATAAGTTTGAGGTTAAAGCATGGATATGGAATAAAATGTGCACAGCTACACAAATACCTGCCTGCATTCACTATGTAAACAGCATTACAAAAATGATATTTTATAAAAATTTTATAATTATATTATAATATGTTATAATATATTATCATATTAAAATTTTATGATACAATATATTATAGAATATAATTTATAAAGGAAGGTAATGTCCCATTTATACTTCTGTTTCCACAGCTCCTGTCTAACCTCTGGATCACAGAGTTATACAAGCATTTCAGCCCATCAGTCTTTGCCAATCATCAGAGGTCCATCCATACTAACCCTATTTATAACCTGCTCCTGTTTTACTTCAATAGTGCTGAGATTGAGAGGGTTGACAGTTTCATGTTCCTCAGAGTGAACATCACCAACAGCCTGTCCTGGTCCAATAATGAAGATGCCACAGCCAGAAAGCTCAACGGACACAAATTCCTCAGGAGGCTAGAGAAATTTGGCATGTCCCCTTTGACCCTCTCCAATTTTTACAGATATGCCATAGGAAGCATACTATCTGGATGCGGCATGGCTTGGCGGGGCAACTGTGCTCCCTGGGGTCACAAGACACTGCAGAAAGCTGTTGACACAGCTCAGTACATCACAAAAGCTAACGCATCGCCATGGACTCTGTCTATATTTCTTGCTGCCTCAATAAAGCAGCAAGAATGAAAAGCCCCACCCACCCTGGACGCTCTCTCTTTTCCCCCACTCCTATTGGGCAGAGATCTAAAAGCCTGAAAGCATGTCCCACTGGGCCCAATGACATCGTCTGTTCAACTGTTAACGGGACTATTGAAAGATCCTTGAGTACAATAAGATGGACTTGACCTTATAATCCTAACCTTACACTTCATTTTGTGCCTGTAGTGCACTCTTTTATAACTGTAGCACTTCATTCTGCATTCACCTACTCTTTCCCATTGTACTTTCTCAATGCACCATGTAATGCACTGTGCTGCTCTTGTCAAGATAGCGCCAAGCTATGGTCTCCGTCAAGATCATGCTTCAGACTTAGTAGTGTGTTTAGAATCATAAGTATGTTTTTGGGGACAGAAAGGGGAATTAGGAATCAGGTTAGGGTTTACAGACAGGGATGTGGGGAGTTAGAGGTCAGGCTGGAATCTTGGCCTCAGCTCTGAGATCAGCGATGATGTGGATGAAGGAAATCTGTGGACAGATACCAGGCCGGCAAGTACTGTGATCCCCCTGCACTCTCTCCACACCCAGGTCAGTGAATCCCCTGTGGGGTCAGCGGCATCACAAATCCGCACAGGCAGGAGCTATGAGGATCAGTGATTTCCTGGGTACATGAGTCAGCAGGTTTGTTGTTAGAAGCCTAGAGCATGGGGTCTCATCATGGGTGATTCCATGGTTTGTGACTTGAAGTTTAGTGCCCCGTCATCAGGGTTAATGCCGACGAAAGAAACCTGCAGATCAGTCATAAGTCAAGAAGTTGAGGCCTGATGGCTGACGACAAAGGTCTGCCAGTCTGCCAATCCACTGGAGAAGGTGAAGGCCAATGCTCGTGAGTCCATGAGTCAAATGGAAGCTGGAGGCCCAGCCTGTCCTGGGGTTGGTGTACTCTGTGTATGTAGGTGGATGAAAGAGAACAAAGCAATGTGTTTTTGCTGTGGTTGCTTTGTTGCCATGGATCTGCAGAACCATAAGACCATAAGATACACGAGCAGAATTAGGCCATTGAATTTGCTCCAACATTTAATTTAGGAGGATCCATTTTTCCTCCTAGCTCCAATCATCTGCCTTCTTCCCGTACCCATTCATGCCCTGACCAATCAAGAAACTATCAACCACTGCGTTAAGTATACGTTAAGACTTGGGCTCCACAGCTGCCTGTGGCAAAGAATTTTTCAGGTGCTCCGCTCTCTAGCTAAGAAAATTCTTCCTCACCTCCGTCCTAAAAGGACACTCTTCTATTCTGAGGTTGTGTCCTCTGGTCCTAGACTCTCCCACCACAGGAAACATTCTCTCCACATCCACTCTATCAAGGCCTTTCAATATTCAATAGGTTCCAATTAGGTCACCCCTCATTCTTTTGAATTCTAGTGAAGACAGGCCCAGAACCATCGAATGTTCTTCATATGACAAGCTATTCAATCTCGGAATCATTTTTATGAACTTCCTTTGAACCCTCTCCATTGTCAGCACATCCTTTCAAAAATAAGGGGCCTAAAACTGTTCACAATATTGCAGGTGAGGCCTCACCTGTGCTTTATAAAAGCTCCACATTACATCCTTGCATTTATCTCTTAGTCCTCTTGAAATGAATGCTAACATCGCATTTGCCTTCCTCACCATGTATTCCATATGTGATTTCTTTGCTCATTCTCCTAGTCTAAGTCCTTCTGCAGCCTCTTTACTTCCTCAAAGCTACCTACCCCTCCAACTACTTTCATATCATCTGCAAACCTGTCCACGAAGCCATCAACTCCGTCATCCCAGTCATTGACATATAATGTAAAAAGAAGTGGTTCCAACACAGATCCCTGTAGAACACTACTTGTCACTGGCAGCCAACTAGAAAAGGCTCCCTTTATTCCCATTCTTTACCACCTGTCAATCAGCCACCGCTTTATCCATGCTAGTATCTTTCCTGCAATACCATGGGCTCTTCACTTGTTAAGTAGCCTCATGTATAGCACCTTGTCAAAGGCCTTCTGAAAATCCAACTGCACAACATCAACTGATTTCCCTTTGTCTATCCTGCTTGATATTTCTTCAAAGAATCCCAACAGATTTGTCAGGCAAGATATTCCCTTGACGAAACCATGGTGACTACAGCCTATTTATCATGTGCCTTCAAGTACCTTGAAACCACATCCTTAACAATCCACTCCAACATCTTCCCAACCACTGAGGTCAGGGTAACTATCCTATAATTTTTTTTCTTCTGCCTTTGTTCCTTCTTGAAGAGAGCAGTGACATTTGCAATTTTTCAGTCTTTCAGAACCATTTCAGAATCTAGTGATTCTTGAAAGGTCATTACTAATGCCTCCACGATCTCTTCAGGCAACTCTTTCAGAACTATGGAGTGTACACCATCTAGTCCAGGTGACTTATCTACCTGCAGACCTTTCATCTTCCAAAGAACCTTCTCCCTAATAATGGATATAGGTCCCCCTCAGATTCAGATGTAAAACATCCCTTTAGTACAGGTAACACGAGTGAATCTGCAGATGCTGGAAATAAATAAAAAACACAAAATGCTGGCAGAACTCAGCAGGCCAGACAGCATCTATGGGAGGAGGTAATAACGACGTTTCGGGCTGAAACCCTTCATCAGGAGTGAAGTAACATGGGATGGTCGAGGGGGGATAAGAAGTGGAGGGAGGGATAAAGTAGAGAGCTAGGAAGTGATAGGCTAGAGGGAAATGGGTTAGGGGGAAGGTGGAGAATTATGGGAAATAAAAGAGAAAGAAAGGTAGGGCTGGGGGGAGAGATTATAGTGAGGGGGGAAAAGAGAGAGAAAGAGAACCAGACTAAAATAATAGATAGGGATGGGGGTAAGGGTGGGGGGCAGGGGTATCAACAGAGGTCAGTGAGTTGGATGTTCATGCCGGCAGGAAGGAGGCTACCTAGATGGGAGATAAGGTATTGCTCCATCGACCTGCATGTGGCCTCATCTTGACGATAGAGGAGGCCATGGACAGACTTGTTGGAGTGGGAGTGGTCTGTGGAATTGAAGTGTGTGGCCACAGGGAGATCCCGCCACTGCTGGAGGACTGAGCGCCGGTGTTCAGCGAAACGGTCTCCCAGTCTGCGGCGGGTCTCCCCAATGTATAAATGGGGAGGTCATAGCTTCCCCAGAAGAGATCTCCATTATCCATAACTCTGAACCAGTTCCTCAACCACGCATTTACCTGCCAAATTGTCCAATTCTTATCCTCACTGGCACGTCGCACAGGCAGCAGTCCAAAGATTACTACCCTGGAGGTCCTGTTTTTCAGCTTTCTACCCAGCTTCCTAAAATCTCTCTTCAGGACATCCTCACCTTGTCTACTTATGTCATTGGTGCCAATATGTACCAAGACTTCTGGCTGCTCACCCTCCCACATTGTGGATGAACACTGTGGGTGTTGGAATATGTGGTGACACTTGCAGACTGCCCTAGTACAAACTTAGGTTGTGTTGGCTGTTAGCACAAACAATGCATTTTACTGTATTTCATTGTACGTGGGATAGATAAATGTCCCAAATTTTAAACTGACTGTGAAAGAATCTACTATATATGAGTGGACTGCAAAAGAAAGTTTTTCACAGCATTTCAGTACACCTTACAAAAGTAAACCAATTTACCAATTTCATTTCCCAGCCTTTGATCTGTAGCATTCTATTCCTTGATGAATCAAGTGTCTAATTAGATGGTTCTTAAATGTTGTGTTTCCAGCACTCCTGTCTTTATTTGATTTCCTGCAATTGCTGTTTATTTTTTATCAATGAAGCTGAACATCATTTCTTTGTGTAAATTTCTTTAATGTTGCACATTTTAAAAACAGCGGCCAAGGATAACTGTCAATATCTTGTTCTTGCAGAAATGTCCTCTAAGCGCAGGTGAGTTAAACCCCAAGAACAAACTGCTAGAAGAACTCGGTAGGTCAGGCAGTATATGTGGTGGGATACCAGTAAACCTTTTGGGTGAAGACTGCTCATTCTCATATATGTGCTGGTACCTTCTGGAAGTCTGAAAGCATCTCGACTTGAAACTTTGGCTGTCCATTTCCCTCTCCAGATGTTGCCTGACCCGTTGAGTTCCTCCAGCAGTTTGTATGTTGCTCCAGATTCCAGCATCTGCCATCTCTAGTCATGTAGTTAATGTTCAGACAACAAAGCCAACATTTTATTTTGTTTTAACAACTTTACTCTCTCCATTCAAGTTTAGTTCATTTTCTTACCCCTAAGTGCCCAACCTCCTTTGTGCTCAACAGGGAAAATGCGCATGCCCACTAAAGGGAAAGTGAACATCCCAAATAAATGCTTACATAGCCCAATGAACAGAACTTAACAACAACAGGCCCTTTGTCCCATCACACCTATACTGACCATTGTATCTATCTATACTAATCCTAATTCCCTCTATAGATTTCATATTCCTCTATGCCCTGCTTATTCAAACATTTGTCCAAAATGCAGACTCTACAGGGCTCAAGGGCAGCTTCTGACCCACTGTTATCAGATCTTCAACTGACCTCTTCTATGATAAAAATGGATTCATACACTGTGGTTGTTGTCATCAAAATGCACTGTGGTCACTTTCCAAAGCTACTCTGAAAGCCTCCAAGAACTTTGGTTTTTATCAACAAGAGTCAAGAGAACAGGTACATGGGAAGAACAGTGCCTGCATGTTACCCTCCAAATCATGCATCACTCTGATTTACAAATATGTTGAAGGAACTCAGCAAGTCAGCAATATAAGACCAAAAAACCATAAGACATAGGAGCAGAATTATGCCATTTGACTCATTGAGTCTGCTCCACCATTCCATCATGGCTGATTTATTATCCCTTTCAACCACATTCTCCAGCCTTCTCTCCATAACATTTGACACCCCTGCCAATCAAAAACTTATCAACTGCTGCTTTAAATGTACCCAATGACTTGGCCTTCACAGCCATCTGGCAATAAATTGTACAGATTCACTACCCTGAGCTAAAGAAATTCCTCCACATCTTTTCGAAAGAGACCCCCTTCTCTTTTGAGGCTGTGCCTCCTTGTCCTAGCCTCCCCCACTGTAGGAAATATCCTTTCCACATCCACTCTATCTAGGCCTTTCAATGAGATTTCACCAGTTTCCTTCCACAGATATTCAATCTCATTGATAGGTTTCAATGAAATACCGCTTCACTCTTCTAAACTCCAAGGAGTATGGGCCCAGTGCCATTAAACGCTCCTCATATGTTAACCCTTTCATCCCTGGGCCCATACTCCCAAACCTCATCTGGACCCTCTCCAATGCCTTTCTTAGATAAGAGACCCAAAACAGTGTCAATATTTATTTCCCTCCCTAGATGCTATCTGATATGCTGAGTTCCTCCAGCATTCTGTGTGTGTGTGTGTATGTGTTGCTAAAGATTTCCAGCATCTGAAGAATTTCCTGTAATTTGCAAATGTAAGGCTCTTCTCTCAGAGCCACTTGGTTTAAATCTTTGAGCTCCCTATCCAACATCTGAGAACCTTCACCAGGAGCTCTGCAGCTGCTCACCAAACCAGCTCAAGGGGAAATTGGCTTGGGTCTCTTACCAGTGACACCAACATTCCAAAATATGAACAAATGAAGCACATATGTCCCAATGTTTTCAAATTGGATCGACATTGCTCCAAGCAGCTATGATCCACAATAACACCATCAATATTAAAATAAATGTTCATTGTAATTGCACACTTCCTATTGTCATGTTGTGTTGTTTGATGTCAATATTTAATTAAAACTTAATTGAATCTGAAGATTTTACAGCACTGCTTTCATGAAGGCAAAAAAAAAGTGTACTCAGATTAATCCCATCTCCAACCCTTATACTGCACCTTACAGGCTTCAATGGCTGTTCCAGAGTGTTTATAAATATGAAGTGCTTTAGAGTCACAAGGAGATACACTACAGAAATAATCACTTTGCCTTATTGAATCCATACCAACCATAACTTTTTTCTTCCCTTTTTGTACTACTTACTTAATTTTTTATATGTATTTCTTATTATAATTTATACTTTTTATTATTCTGTATTGAAATGTACTGCTGCAGCAATACAATATCAAATTTCAGATCATTCTGATACTGAGTACAGTAATCCTGGCCTAAATCATTAATATTCTCCCCATGTCCCCATCAAGTCATAATCCCCAGACTGTACCACTCACTTACATACCATGGATAATCTGCAGTGGCCAGTCTACCGACCTGCACATCGGTGGGATGAAGCTGATGAAAGGACACAGGAGGACATGCAAGCTCCCCACAGAGGTCAGCATCGAACCCAGATCACTTTACACCACCATGGACATTCCTTCTCCAGGACCTTTTCAGGCAGTGATTTTCAGACCAACACCACCCACCCTCTAAGCAAGGCACTTACTTTTCTACCAACCATCTAAAATCAATCCTGCAAAATAAAATAGGTCCCTCTTCTATTTTTTTTCCTATTTACACTTGTAATTATAGATACTCTAAGTAACTATTTCTGAAGATATCTCCTGGGACCAACATGTCAATGCAGCTACAGAGAAGACACAGCAGTGTCTATATTTCATTAGCAGTTTGAGGAGATTTAGTATGTCATCAAAGACACTCACAAATTTCTACAGACATACCATGGAGAGCATTCTATTTGGCCGCATTGTCTGGTATGGGGAAGCGTGACCCGGATTGTGGGTATTCATAGTGATGGGAGATGTCTTCTAGAGGTGATGCCTCCTGTATATTTTGTCAGTGGTAGTGAGGGCTGTGTCTATGATATTTCTCATTCCTCTGTCCATTACTCTCTGCAGCCTCGTGTGTGGAATTGCTATAACTGGGTCATGATGATCAAGGAGTATGGTGAGGGAAACAATATGGTATTGAAATAGAGGAGCGGCCATGATTGTGTTGAAAAGCAAAGCTGACTGGAAGCCAAATGGCCTATACTTCAGTTTGTCTTTGTTCCAATGAATTAGAATCAGGCTTATTATTGCTGACAAATTTCATGAAATTTGATATATTGCAGCAGCTGTACAGTGCAAAACATACAAACCTACTATAGGTTACAATAAGAAATATATCAAAAACAGGATAAATAGCGCAAAAAGAGATAAAAAATATTCAGGTAGTGCTCACGGGTTCTGGACCATTTAGAAATCTAACAGTGGCGGGGAATAAGCTGTTCCTAAACCGTTGAGTGTTTGTCATCAGACTCCTGATGGTAGTAATGAGAAGAGGGCATGACCCAGATGGTGAAGGACCTTCAAGATGGACGTTGCCTTCCTGAGGCACACCTTTTGAAAATGTCCACAATGGTGGGAAGGCTGAATCCTGCAAATCCACAAACACCTCAAAAAATAATTTCAGAGCTGAAAGCATTTTGCTTCAGTGAATGTCTTGCTTTAAAAAAAACCTCAAAATGTTCTTCTGCACAGATTTTTCTTAAGTCCTTTATTTGAACTGAGCTGTGTTAAAATAGATGGTAAATGCATTGTGCAGAGCTGCACCACAAGAAATTAAACCCCACAATAATTCAAATAGATTTTAATCATACTTAAAAGAAATACAAGCTCTAATCGCATTACTGCAGAGTTACTGATTCCTTATGGTTGAACCGGTTCAAAGGCATTGCTGCAGTCGATAACCTATTAGTATAATATCCACAAACCTTCAGCAGACAAAGGTCACCCATGATAATGAAAACTCTGTAAACCTGGATGTGTAGAGTTTGGCATTTTCTTAAAGTTAGCACTCAGCTAACAGAATTCAGTACTTACAGCCTCCATATTAAAATAGTTTCTCAGAGTTACTAATTGAAAACAATCATTGCAATTCCAATTAAACTGCAAATAGATAATTGGGAATTCAATTACAATTACTGGGTTCCACTGAAAGTTGCCAATATTGTTACAAATTACACCCAAACAGTCATCGATCACCAGTCAAACAACTTTTCAGCTGCCTGACAAATTCTTGACTTCAATTTTATTTTTTACTTGTCATCATTGTTAAAAGCAATTGTGAATAGAAGATTGGAATATGAGGTTCGCAAATGAGGAAATAAAGCCATTGTAAATCAGGAGCACATGGAAATTGCATCAATGTCTAGACCAGGGTTTCCCAACCTTTTTTATGCCATGAACCCTTACCATTAACCAATGGGTCTGTAGACCCCAGGTAGGGAACCCCTGGTCTAGACATTGTTGAAGGTTGGATTCATTGATGTAAATTTTAATCATTCATATCTGAATGAACAAAGACTAAGGGTTTATGGTGTCTGATGGTTTGTGAGCTTTGCTTCATGCAATGGCAAATGAGAGGAAAAGATTCCAACAGACTACCCTATATTGTGCTCTGGTCATAGAGTAATATAGCGTGGAACTAGCACTTCAACCAATCAAGTTCATGTTAACTATTAAGCATCCATTTACACTCACCCCATTGTACCCTCCAGTCATTCCACCAGATACCTCCCAGATTCTACCACTCACCCAAGCAGGAGGAGCAATTTGTAGTGGCAAATTAACCTACCAACCTATATATTTATGGGAAGTGGGAGTAAACACGAGTCCATGGAGGACTTCCTTTCTCTCTTCACAGATGTCACCAGCCGTATGAATATTTAGAGGAATTCTATTTTTATTTACAAAACTTTTCAAGACTTAACTTTTACAATGTACCCGACTGGATTTCAGGCAAACAACTTAAAAAGTGATTACAATGGATGTCAGAAATATTAGTAGAAATCATGAATAGGTCAAGCAGCATCTCTGGACTCAACTCATGTGATGGGCTCTGAGCACTGAGAAGTCCCTGGTCGTTCCCAGTTAATCTTTACGCTTCCTTTCCACCACCTATTAAAATGTATGTGATGGTTTGGAATCTTTGTGTTCCTCTAGTCAATCCATAAGTTGAAACAAAGAAACTGTAGATGCTGAAGATCTTAAGTTAAAACAGGAAGTATTTGAAAGACTCAGCAGAACGTGCATCAGCTGTGGAGAGTCTATATTTCCTGTTTTTTTTAATTTCATCATTGCACTTATCTACCTGATGGCTCATTTTTCTTGTGTTTCAAAATCATTTTAGTTAAAATATGTGCAAAATACACAATTAGTGTTATGTGTTTTATTATCAATTAATTAACGTTACTGTGAAAAATTATTAAAACCATTGAGGATTTACATAATACTTAAATACCTCTCATGACATATTTAGTACTTTCAATATATGGTTCCAAATCCAACCTTGAAGCAAAAATTCACCTGAACTTCAGCTACAATGAACACAGACCTTTGTTTTTACAGACATCCATAAGTCAATTTTGTCCATTGGTTAGAGAAATCTCTGAATACAGTGGCCACCTTCCAGAGTGTTGTAATGAATGGCATCAAGAACACATAAGACAAATGAAACCCCTTTATACCGGGAACTCTAGAGATACAGCTCGTTATAGCTCCTTGGGATGCCTCACCCACCTGAACCCCGATCTGCGTGAATTCTGCATAATTACTGCCCCCACGTAATCACCCGTCAGCAAGAAACATCAGACCATACACTGCATACAATTATAAAGAAAGTTTATTTATAAGTTTTAACTTAACCAAAACATTATTAAAGAAGAGAAATAAGAAAAAAAAACAAAAAGGACCCATCATAATTAAAACTGTCAGATGTTGGAGCACAAATCTTCCAAAATCTGATCTATCTGAGGTAGTCATGGTGCCAACTTTTACTCACTGATCACTGGTAGGGTTTCCCCTCTTGGACTCCATCATCTCGCGCATTCCTATTGGATCAAATCCTACAGCCAGTTTTCTCGAGCTTCTTCTCTCTCCATTTCCCGCCAAAAAAGACGTCGACCCACCCCAGTGACAATCCCAAAACCTCTCTGCCCAGTGTCCTCTAGAATCTTCTCCAGATTCCACCATCCTAATTGGATGACACTCATTCCTAACCATGAACATCACAACCCCTTATTTTTAACAGTAACCCAAACACTACCAGCAGAACACAATGCTTGTACAGAAAACCATTAAATGAATAAACCAACAATACTAACAGTAAAATCTTAACCAGGATGTTAAAATATATTCTCCTGGTAGTATACACCATATACTACCTAGAGATCCATTCTCTTGCAGGCATCTGCAGTAGATGCAAAAAACACAATAGAATCAATGAACAACAGCACACAAAGACAGACAAACAACCAATGTCCAAAAGAAGACAAAGTATGCAAATACAAAATAATAATGAATAAGTATAATTAATATTGAAAATGTGAGTTTTACATGCATTGAACTTATGAATTTAATGATGCAATGGAGCTCATTTGAACATATTGGTGTCCATAAGTCAATTGTTATAAATCCAGAGATATCATATAACAAAGGAAAGTTTGGGTTGTGAATTTCACAGAACTCTTTCAGTTAAACCACGATAACTTTGCTAGATACTGATGTCACACTTCAAGATAAGTTACAACATTATGTGAAAGAACATGTAGGGAATGCTCAACAGGTCAGGCAGCACATATGGAGGAAAATGAACACATAACATTAAGGTCAATGATCAGAATTGGCTTTTCATTTGTTCTTGCACAGAGGGAAACATTGGTGTTATTGACTGGTGGGTGACTGATCAAATCAAAAAACATTTGGATGTTCTCATTGAGAAGCTTATGATAACTGAACTCATTTTTTTCTCTGAAAGCTGCAATATCCACTGGCAAGTTGGTTTGCCGAGCTTTGCTACACAACAAAAGGACTCCTGGTAATTACTCTCTGCAAACCCCGCAAAAATCAAAGAAAAAGGAGCAATGCGGCAAATGCTAAATTACCGAGAGTACATGTCTCACACAGACTGGCAAGGTTTCCTAATTTTCAACTATGCACAGCTGATTGATTTCATTTGAGGCGTCTTGATTGAGTCGAAGTTTTATAGAAATGATTTGCATAGACCATAAGAAAGTTAAATGAGAAAACTAGGAAAAAGAATGAGAGTCAATGTAGCAAATAATTAGAGTGAGGAGTGAGCAGTGAGCATAAAACATTCAAAACAGAAGCAGAGAGCTCAGAGAATTCATAAATATAGACGGGTATGAAATAGTCACTATAACTGAAAGATGGCTTGGGATCGGATACTAAAAGAAACTGTTGAAGTATATCTGAGTGGAAATAGCTAAGGCTCAGATCAATATATATTATTAAAATGATTAAAGTATTGTGTCAAGTGACTGAAAGGTAGTTAAGGTAACAATATTATTCAGTGAGAGGGATAAATTGGTTGAAAGTGGATTAGTTAATTTAATACAAGTTCTGGGCAAACTTCATATCTTTAATTTGAGATAATATTACTAAGTATTTAGTGAAGCATCCATAATATCTGTTGAAATCAAATTGGGTGTACTGCACTTAATGTCCAAAGAAGATGTGGTCAGGTGATAAAATAACATTGTAGTTCAAAGTAGATCAAAGTTAATTTATTATCAAAGTCTGTATATATCACAAATACAACCGGGAGATTCATTTTCTTGCAGGCATTCACAATGTAACAAAGAGGTAAAATAGAGTCAGTGAAAAAATACACACAAAGACTGACTAGTAAATATATGTAAAAGAAGACAAAATGTGCAAATACAAAATAAGATAATAAGTAAATAAATAAATAAATAATACTAAGAATATGAGTTGTGGAATCCTTTGAAGTGAGTCCATAGTTTGTGTTCAGTGATCAGTTCACTGTTGAGGTGAGTGAAGATGTCCACGTTGGTTCAGGGGCTTGATGGCTGAACGGTAAAAAGATTTTTCTGAAACTTTTATATTCTATTCAGAGATTTGGGAATAATGAAGCATATGAGATCCTAAATGAATTACATAAATATTTGCTCATCCTTTAAAAAGATAATCAAGAAGTCTACTGTTTTCTGCAGTTGAATTCCTGATGTCCAGAATACTCCTCTCCTATCCTACCCATGTGTTCCTGTCCTTTCTAACCATCCCCCTTGCCCCTTTGCTTTCCTTCCCCCATGTTTCTCTTCTGACCATCCCATCCCTTTTTCCTTCATCTTGCTACACTCCTTTCCTTCCCTATCCCCCTTTCCTCTCCTCTTTTCTCCCCCTTTCATGCCTCCATCCCCATCCCCGTGTTTCCCTTCTGACCTTCCCCATCCCTTTTTCCTTCCCCTTGCTACCCTCCTTTCCACCTTCCATCCCCCTTGGTCCTCTTTTCTTTCCCCTGTATTCCCCTCCTGTTCTTCACCATCCCTCTTTCCTTCCCCTTGCCACCATCTTTTTTTCGTCATCCCCCGTTCTTTTCCCCTTGACCCCCCTCATTTCTGTCCCCATCCTCTTTTCTATCATCCTTCCTCCATCCCCCTTTCCATCCTCCACCCCCATCCCCATCCCTTTCCATCTTCCTTCCCCTTGCCCCTTTCCTTTCCTTCTCCCATGTTTCCCTCGTGCTTCCCCATTCCCTCTTTCCTTGTCCCTCCTCAATTCCATCTCCTATCCCCCTTACTTTCCCCTTCCATTTCTCTTCCTCTGTCCAAACTTCTCTCTCATCCCTTTCCTTAATTTCCTCATTTCTTCTCCTTTCCTGCCCCATTGCCCCCTCCTTTCCTTTTCCACTGTCATTCCCACTTTTTCCTGTGTCCTGTGTCTCCCTCCTTTCTTTCCCCTCTGCTTTCCTTTCCCTACTCTCTCTATCTTTTTCCCTCACCTGAACTCTCCCTCTCCACCTTAGATATATTAGCCAATACTGAGCCAGGTAATAACAATTCACTCGAGCAAAATCCCAACAAATTGTTCAGCAATCTTAATTCATCCATTCCAACTATCTGCTGTTCTCTGCAACTCCTAGTTCTACATGAAGAACAAAAGTTTTGTATCATAGATGGGATCCATACTGATGCATAAGGCCATTAATAGGTTAATGAAGGCAGTAAAAAGATATGAAGTTATTTGTCAAAGAGTCAAAATGCAGCAAGTACCATAGAAGTGTTTCATTTTGTTAGCTTGCCTGCTGCAGACAATGTTGCTTCCCTATACAATAGGGTCATTATGGTAATTTTATTGTCCTCTCTAAAAGCAGCAGCTATTTTTCTACCATTCTATTAAACTATGTTTCATTTGTTTGTTTT
Organism: Hemitrygon akajei; assembly: GCF_048418815.1. Lineage (NCBI taxonomy): Eukaryota > Metazoa > Chordata > Chondrichthyes > Myliobatiformes > Dasyatidae > Hemitrygon > Hemitrygon akajei. Next base: position 30,322,232 of record NC_133144.1, read on the forward strand.
TGTACATGCAACTTCAAGAGGCCTGTGTATCTACAAAGAAGGGAACATCAGCAAAAAAATCAACCGAATGTCTTTTTACTTCTGATTACCCCTTACCCTGATTTGGTAGGTTTCGACTTTATCCTTTGGAGTGTAGGAGAATGAAGGGAAATATTATAGAGGTTTATAAAATTATGAGGCATATAGGTAGGATAAATGCAAACAGGCTTTTTCCACTGAGGTTGAGCGAGACTGGAACTTGAGTTCATAAGTTAAGGGTGAAAGGTAAAATATGTAAGGGGAACTTCATCTTCACTCTGAGTGTGGAACGAGCTGCAAGCAGAAGCCAACAATGCATGTCCAGTTTCTGAACTTACGAGAAATTTGGACAAGTACTTGGATGGGAGGGGCGAAAGAGGGCTATGGTTCAGATGTGGGTTGGTGGGATTAGGCAGAACAACAGTTTAGCATGGACCGAAGGGCCTATTTCTGTGTTGTGGTGTCTATGACAGCATTTCCTGATTAATTAGGATATCTCATGTTCATAAATGCTGAATGTTTGTTTCTGAAGCTGATCCCATCATGGAAATTATTCACTTTCAACTAGAGCAGAGGTAAGGAGAGTATTAGATGAGGGCTGGGATTTTTCTGTGTTTGCTCCCATGAATTCACACTCAAAATCAAAAGAAAATATTTGTTTCAGAAGACAGGAAAATAAGGAGACGAGGAACAACGGCAGAACCTCAATCCAGCCCACAATCAATATCATCTTGACTGTCCTGTCCCAAACCTCACCTCCCCCTCTGTGTCAGTTCCCCACAGCAGTTAATTCCCTTTAATAGAAATGAGTCTACTTCCCCTTTATCCAGGGTGAGAGAGGTAGTTTTGCGGTAAGTGTAGATGGGGATATTGAAGGGGAGGCTAGTTTGTGCAAAGAACTGGGCTGTGTTCACAACTGTCTGCCATTTTTTAAGGTCTTGGATAGAACAGTATTGCAGAGGAGTGAGTCATAGAGTCATAAAACACTACAGCACAGAAACAGGCTCTTCAGCCCATCCACTCTGTGCTGGTTAATCAGCTAGCAGCTGGTTCCACACTCACATTACGCTGTGAGTGAAGAAGTTTCCCTTCATTTCCCCTTAAAAATTTCACCTTTCACTGTTAAACCATGGCCACTAGTTTAATCTCACCCAACCAGTGGGGAAAAGTCTGCTTGCACTTACCTTATCTATATCCCTCATAACTTTGTATACCTCTGCCAGATCTCCATCATTCTCCTACATCCTAGGGAATAATGTCCTAACCTATTGAACATTTCCCTATAACCCAGATCCTCAAGTCCTGGCAAAATCCTTGTTATTTTTCTCTGCACTCTTTTAATCTTACTCATATCTTTCCTGCAGGTAGGTAACCAGAAATGCACACAATAATCCAATTTAGGCCTCTTATACAACTTCAACATAACATCCCAACTCCTGTACTCAATACTTTGATCTGGGAAAGTCAATGTGCCAAAAGCTTGCTTTACGATCCTATCTACCTGTTATGCCATTTTCAAGGAATTATAGATCTGTATTCACAAATCCCTTTGTTCTACTGCACTCTGCAGTGCCCCACCACTCACTGTGTAAGTCCTAGGCTGGTATGTACTCACAATGTGCAACACATGTCTGCATGAAGTTCCATCTGCTATTTTTCAGCCTATTCTTCCAGCTGGTCCAGATCCCAATGCAAGTTTTAATATCCTTCCTCACTGTCCACTTCACCTCCAATCCTGTTGTCATCTGCAAATTTGCTAATCCAGTTTATTGAATTATCACCAAGACAACAGAATGTGTGGGTGCGGGGGAGTCACTTCTATATGGCTCTGCATCGTATTTTTATATTGGGTCAGTGATCTCAGTTGCGAAAGAGAAGTCGGCTTGTTCTTGGAATGGGTCACTCTTCACGGTAAGCATGTTATCAGTGTGCTATGTGGAAAAGACCATGAACATAATGGACTATAAAGTGAAGTTGAGACAGTAGACCTGTATTCAGGAATTTAAATTAATGGCATTCTATTTGAATTTCATCTTCTTTTTAGCGTAAATGATCTTGGTGACTGGAACAGATGATTTTGGGACTCTCTAACCGCTGCATCTCTTGGCTCCATGCACTGTTAGCTCAATCCTGGGCAGGACTTGGCAGTAACTAACCACTCTCACTAAAGTCAAGGGTAGCCAAAGTTGTCAGGGGATCTGGTTCCTGCTCCCAATTCATTCCACAATTGCATGGCAGTGATCCTACTCTGTTTGAGCTGCAGATGTTTAACTGAGTGTCCTGAGCCTTAGCATTCAATAGTGACAATTTTGATTGTGTTGTCCGCCTTGAAATTCTTTTTTTAGATCCGGCTGTGTGATAGTCAAAGTTTAAAGTTCATAGTTCAAAATAAGCTTATTATTGAGGTGCATATATGTTACCATATATTACCTTAACATTCATTTTCAGGAACAAGTGCAATAGAATTTTACAAATCAAAGTAATACTGAAGTAACAAAGTGTCCTTGAAAGTGGGCCTTTATGTCATAGAATCAGTTCAGAGTGGTGCTGAATGAAGGTCAGGAGATTAAGAGTTGTAGGGTTATAAGCGTTCCTGAATTTGATGGTGTGGCAGGTACCTCCTGCCCGATGGTAGTAATGAGGAAAGAGCAACGGTCTGGTTGATGACGGATGCTGCTTCTGTGCGGCAGTGCACCGTGTAAGTGTGCTCAATGATGGGGAGGGCTTTGCTTGTGATGGACTGGGCTGTGCCCGCCTCTTTCAGTAGCCTTTTCTGTTCTTTCGCATTGGTGTTGCAATATAAAGCCACGATACGGCCAGTTAGGATACCCTCTCCTGTGTATCTATAGAAATTTGTCAAAGCTTTTGGTTACTTGCCAAATCTACATAAACTTCTAAGAAATTAGAGGTGCTGTCACGCCATTTTTTAAGTGAAGGCCCATATGTGCTGGCCCTGGACATTTCCTCTGATCTGTTAACACTAAAGAATTTAAAGCTGCTAACCCTCCCTTGGTTTGCATTATGTTGTGCTCTTAATCTGCTGGAGAAACTCACACAGAAGTGACAATCTCTTGCATCAGTTAGAAGGTGGACTTGGTCCTGTCCTTCAACGTGAGAGGGAGTAAGTTCAAAAGAGATGTGCGGGACAGGTTTTGAACACGGTGTGGTGGGTGCCTGGAATACACTGCTGAGGCGGTAGTGGTGGCAAATCTGAAAGAGGCATTTGAAAGGCTCTGAGATGGGAAAATGTATCACACAGAATTGAGTGATTTGGACCTTGTGCAGGCAGAAGGAATTACTTTAGATACGTGTTTAATTGCTATCTGGATGGGCATCATGGCTGGCATGAGCTGATGAGACTGAAGGGCCTATACCCTTGCTGTATTACTCTTGGTTGGTTGACTGGCATCCGCCTGTCTCGAAGGACAATAGGTGATAATCATCGTCACAAGCCTGAGTAGAAGGTTTGGAGATCCTGAGATGCCTGGTCATCAAAATCCCCCTCTCGGCCTCACCAGTGTGGTCCAAAGAAAAGTTTATGAAGCAATACGTTTGGCACCAGCTTGGCTGCAGGAGCTGTCGGAAGGATGTTCAATGATATCCAGCCGTTTGTCTGGGTTTACTCCCGTAGCCTTTGTCTCTCCTGAGGCTGCCCACAAGGCAGTGGGGCTAGTTACCCATAGCTGGGGATCTGGTTCCCGAGCACCAGGACGTGTCCACACACTAGCGGGCCTGTATGCTACGTGTGCAGGAGCCAGACCTCCTCCCCACCCTCTGTAATTCAGCTTGAATCGGAAAGAAGCCTAGTTTCTGTGCGTCACCAGTGAGGAGGCACTACATGAGGCTTGCTGTTGAAGAGTCTGTGAACTGGCGAGGAGAGACTCACACTTTCAGCTCACCTTTTCATAAGACTGCTAGCCAGCTGTGGAAGCTGAAAGTGAGAGTGACAACCACTACCCACTACACTACCACACTAGACGTGTCACAACAACCATTTTGACACCATTGCTCAATGACTATGACTAATTAGTTCAGCACAGACATCGTAGGCTGAAGGGCTTATTCCTGTGCTGTACTGTTCTCTGTCCTCCCACCCACACAGTGTTTGCTGCTCATCGCGTTATGAAGACCCTTAGGGTATTTGTGCTTTCACTGACTGCATTTCCTTTCAACCATCGCATTGATGACCAGCCCTTCCTTCATGTAGATGGCTCTGAAACTCAGATAGGTGGTCTTTTCCCTGAGGCGAGTTTTCTACAGGGAAGTCCTGATGAATTCTCTTGTTCATGTGAAGATAATGCTCAGCCCAGTGAATGAAGTTTAAACCCAGCAGTGTGTGCCTGCTAGGAATTGAACTACAATCCATCCAGTTCATCAGAATTTATGCTTCTACCCTTCTAAGACACATTTGCAATGTGTTGCAGGCACTGCGTATGGAAGATGTTTGCCCCTCCATGTCACTGGAATACGCAATGCACAGCAGAGTGCTGATGACACAGGCTTTGTACCTGCTGACTCACATTGACTTTGAAAAGCGCCTCTCTGATCACTCTCAGTCCTTTGCATTCTTTCTCTCACACACACAAACTCCTCACTCACTGATTCCCTCTTTCTGTGTCTCACACACAACACACACCTATTCTCTCTCCCTCACATACTGATTCACTCTCACACATGCACCTAATCTTTCTCCCTCTCTTGCCTGTTCCCTCTGTCTCACACACTGACTCTCTCTCCCTTATATAATAACTCTCTCCTTCTCACACACACACCTAACCTCTCTCCTTCACTCACCGATTCCCTCTTACACACTACTGACTCTTTCTTTCACTCTCTCCACCTTTCTCCCTTTCACCCTGACCACTCTCCTTTGCACAATGACTCCGTATCTCTCTCTCTCTCTCTCTCTCTCTCTCTCTCTCTCTCTCTCTCTCTCTCTCTCTCTCTCTCTCTCTCTCTCATATCACCTTCATTCATACGGGATTGTACAGCAAAATATATTGCATGTTCATAAACATATTTTTGAATTAGAGAAAATATTATCAACTCACTTAACCTGTGTAAGCAACATAATTTTTGACACTTTCAAGAAAGTATGTTTGAAATTGAAATTTCAGATATCTCATGGAAATTTCTCAGACAATACAATTGGTAAAACTTTTACAATACCTCAAAGGATCTCTTGATTTATGCTCTCATTTGGATAGTTACCATACTGTCATTGCCATATGTGGACTAATATTTACTTATTAGGAGTAAAGCACCAAACATCTGTCAGTCATATTCACTTCTCTTCATTTGCAATTTTATTTTTCCCTATTTTTCTCCTCTTTTCCTCTTCTTTTGAAGTGTCTATCTAAGTCCCTTGTTTAGTAAGTCCTTTACTGAGCTGAAAGCTTCTAGATATTGTGCTTTCAAAGGTTCATTTATTATCAAAATATGCAACTCTGAAATTCTTCTCCAGATATAGCCACAAAGCCAGGAAAGAAAAGAACGGCCACATGACCATCAACCCCCAAATCTCTCATCCCCACGCAAAAAACAAATAAAAATGGAACAGGCACATTGGCCCCCAGATCCCCCTCCCCTGCACATAAAAAAAAACAAGGAAGATCAGGCAAAAACACTGAACACAAAAAGCTAGACAAATAGACTGAAAAAGTCTATAGTCCAAATTCACATCCAAAACAGAGAAAACCTGGGTAACAATATTCACCTTCTACTTCAACATTTGTTCCTGAGCTCATCTGTATGGAATATGGTTCCTCTTACTCCCTTCCTCATACATTCTCTTTCCCACTAGTACACACTCACCATCTCTCCCTCACACCCAAAAGCTCTCCTTCCCTCAGATTGGTTGTCACTTGCTCTGTCACGCACTCTCATTACCCCCACTCACTGAATCTTTCTCTCCTCCTTCACACAGACCCCTCCCCTCCCTCTCTTTATCTATTTATCTATATCTCTCTCCTCAACTCTTTGTTGCTCTCTCCCACACTCAGACTCACTCCCTCTCACTCCCTCGCTCTCTCTCTCTCACACACACACGTTCATACACTCTCACTGACTTCTTCTCCATCTCTGTCTCTCTCTCTTTCCCTTGGGTGGCAGATAGCAGAAAAGCATGAGGAATGTTTATGAAGCTCTATTCCCCAGAAACAAACTGATTTTATGAAGTATCACAATTAGTGGAAAGTCAATATAACTTTCCCACAACTTTGTTTATGGTGTCTGCAAATCAGCCACAATGTTTCTGAAGCTCATCGAACAGTTTAGATGGGGGATGATTAATGTTGAATTCTATTCCATCATCGTTTCCATCAATGAATTCTGAATGTGAAACTGAATCTGTAAAGATATATCTCCTTACTTTATGATCATTCCTGAATTTGTTAATCTGCGTATTCTGGTTCCAAGCATCTGAGCACTGATAATTGCCTCCCTGTATTAGCTTCATCAAAACTCTCATTTGAACACCAGCAACTAGGAACAAGAGTACGTCACTTAGAAGCTTGAGGCTGTTCTGCCATTCAATACAATTCTAGCTGATCCTCATGTAACCTCAATTACTCATTCTCACCTAGCTCCAGTAAACTTTCACCCCTTTGTTTACTCAGATATGTTCATTCATGCCTCCAACATATTTAGACTGCTCCTACCACTCTTTGAAGAAAGTTCTGAAGTGTCTTGACCCTTTGAGATGGATAACCCCTTATTTTTCATAAGTGACCCCAAGTTTTAGTTTCTCCCTAAGGAGAAAGCACCTTCTACAATCACCTGGAAAGATCCCTCAGAACAGTATTTGGTTCCTGCTGACCATTGGACACCCATTTTAATCTCATCTTCCAACTCTTGACCTGTAGCCTTCAATACCCAAGGTATCCACAGGCCTCTTCAGTACTGTCAATGACTCTGCTTCCACCCCTCCCTTTGGCATTCTGTTCCAGCTGCTCACCTCTCTTTGGGTGTAAAGAGTTCCTCTAGATCCCAGCTGGGTTGGACGTGGTGGTGGCGTAGCAGTGAGCACGACATTATTACAGCTCAGGCACTGGAGTTCAGAGTTCAGTTCTGACGCCATTTGTAAGGAATCTGTACCTTCTCTCCTTGACTGCATGAGTTTCCTCCAGGCTCTCCTGTTTCCTCACAGTCCAAAGACTTAGACCAATTAGTAGGTGATTTGTCCTATGATTATGCTCAGGCTTATAGGTGGCTTGCTGGGTAGTACAGCTCATTGGGCTAGAAGGGCCTGTTCCACGCAGTGTCTCTAAATAAATAAATTAATTAAATAGATCTGTTAGCCCTTATCCTAAATCTGTCCTCTAGTTTTATGTATCTCTGATATGAGGAAATGACTCATGCAGTGTACCCTATCTATTCCCTTTATAACTTATATATCTCAAGTCAAATCCTCTCCTAACCTCCTCCAAATGTGTCATGATGGTAAATGTTCTACATAGCTAGTAGTTTCAATGTTCAGTGTCAGCAGTGGAAATTTATTCGATTCCAGCCTTCCCAAAGGAACCTGGATAAGTATCTCGAAGCAAAGAACAGTTGGAGAGTGGCCAATGGGTCTGATCTTAGATGAATGATCCAGATGATAATGTGGTAAACTGGATCAGCAAGCTTGCAGGTAACACTATGATGTGTGGCAGACAGCGAGGAAGACTATGAAAGCTTGCAGCGGGATCTGGACCAGCTGGAAAAATGGCAGATGGAATGTATTGCAGACAAGTGTGAGGTGTTGCTCTTAGGGAGGATAAAGCAGGGTAGTACTTACATGGTGAGTGGCATGGTGCTGAGGAGTATGGTAGAACAGAAGGATCTGGGAATACAGATCCTTATTTCCTCAAAAGAAGCAGAGCTGGGACTTTTCTCTTTGGAGCGTAGAAGAATGAGAGGGGACTTGATAGAGGTCTACAAGATTATGAGAGGCATAGATAGGGTGGATAGTCAGTACCTGTTTCCCAGGGCACCAATAGCAAACACCAGAGGGCATATGTACAAAATTAAGGGAGGGAAGTTTAGGGGAGACATCAGGGGTAAGTTTTTTACACAGAGGTTTGTGAGTGCCTGGAATGATGGTGGTGGAGGCTAAAACATTAGGGGTATTTAAGAGCCTCTTGGACAGGCACATGGATGAAAGAAAAATGGAGGGTTATGGGGTAGTGTGGATTTAGTACTTTTTTATAAGGATTATATGGGTCGGCACAACATGGAGGGCTGAAGGGCCTGTACAGTACTGTGCTGTAGTGTTCTATGGTTCTATGGTGTCACTGGTGGATAGAGTCATAAAGAAATCTTTTGGCATTTTGGTTTCATAAATTAAAGTATTGAGTACAGGAGTTGGAATTTATGTTGAAGTTGTTTAAGTACTGCGTATAGTTTTGGTCACCCACCTACAGGAAAGATGTCAATAATATCGAAAGAGTGCACAAAAAACTTACAAAGATGTTGCCAGGACCTGGGATTCTGAGTTATAGGGAAATGTTGCAAAGGTAGGGATTTTATTCCCTAGAGCATAGGAGAATGAGTGGAGATATGATAGAGGTATCAAAGTTTTGAGGAGTATAGATAGGGTAAATGCAAGCAAGCATTTTCCACTGAGGTTGAGTGAGACTAGAACTAGAATTCATGGGTTAATGGTAAAGGAAACATGAATTGACACTTCTTCACTTCAAGGATGGTGTGTGAGGAATGAGCTCTCAGCAGAAGTGGTGGATGCAGGTTTGATTTCAATATTTAAGAGAAATTTGGATAGGTACATTGATGGGAGTGGTATGGTGGGCTATAATCTAGGTGCAGATCGATGAGACTAAGCAAACTAGTAAATCGGTACAGACTAGAAAGGCGGACGTGTGTGCTTCTGTGCTGTAGTTTTCTATGAATCAATGTAGACTGGATTTAGTAGGCTGACTGGCCTCCTTTTGTGCTGTAACCATTCTATGAAAATCTCTAAGTCCACAAGAGTAATCCAAGTTGTGTGCCCCTGGATCGTTAGAACAGGCCCCTGATCTCTAGCTCACTCTGCTGCTGCCAGTCCCTAGGTGAATGCCTCCTTTCTAAGGCAGACAACTGCTATTCTCTGGACTCCTCACACAACATTAAGCTATTGTGTCAAACCCTTGTACTCCAAGGTTTTGGCATTCTGAAAGGTTGGTTCCATAACATTTGCTCCTCCTTCAGAGGAAGATTACTGTCAATCACAGGAGAAGAAATTATTGAAGGACAAGGGAAACTAAAAGCAGGAAATAAAAGAAAAGTCCCTTTATATTTGTCAATTCTGTTCAGTCTCAGGAAGCTGGACAGATTGTGCCGAATTCCCCACAGTCACTATGTAATACCAATATTAAAAGAACTCTTATTTCTTGTTTGTTGAGACATTAGTGATGAAAAATACCATCTGGAGCAGTGTAATTATTCAGTAAGGTAATCTGCTTGGATACGTTTATGGAGATTGAAAAATTAGCTTTCCCCTATCAGCTGTACGAACTCCAATCTGGTAGTGGGTATCAGCTTCACCTAGTAAATAAATCTAGTAAGTTATAAGTCAGTTTTCCTGTATTAAAATGATAGGGTTTTAAACATTTTAACAATTGGAATGGGTACTTTCTTTTGTAAATGATTGTGCGCTGTATGCTTGTGCTTATTGTATAGGTGTATGTTCCCTGTTTTTATTGCTCACAGTTTACATTGTACCTTACTTAAGCCTTTGGTGCTGTAACGTTTAAATTTGAATCATGTGGCACATTGCACTAAATATATGTGAACTTAGAATACGCTTCTGGCAATATTAGTGAGAGAATACCTCCAGTAATCTGTATGACATTCAGTTATCAGTAAAGGTGATAATTTGTTTCTTTTAATCTGTTAAAACCTCCATCTTGTCAAGTGCTTGCAGACATCAGCAACAGTCATTTTGAAGTTTATTTTCTTACGCATTGTCTTATTGGTATATCAGATGACTTTACCCCCACTGCAAATCCAATAAAACTATCTTCATTGCAATTTGGATCCACTATAATTACTTTTCCAGAAATACCCCAAACTGGACTATCAAGAACGATTAATGTTAATACACAGTAAATCATAGTATTTATGTTCTCAAATTTCCACAGTTCCACTTGCAGGGAGCAATGCATCAGTGATTATTTTCCAATATAGAGTCATACTGTTATACAACACAAAAACAGGCCCTTTGGCCATCTGAGTCCATGCTGACCATGGAGCATGCATTTACATTATAAGACCATAAGACAAAGGAGCAGAATTAGGCCATTCAATCCATCAAGTCTGTTCCGCTATTCCATTATGGCTGATTTATTATTCCTTTCAACCCCATTCCTCTGTCTTCTCCCTGTAATCTTTGACACTCTTACTAACCAAGAATCTGTCAACATCCACTTCAAGTATACCCAATGACGACCTCCACAGCTGTCTGTGGCAATGAATTCCATAGATTCACCACCGAAATTCCTTCTCATCTTTGTTCTAAAGGGACGTCCTTCCATGCTTCTATTACCTACTACTATTTTTTTTTAAATTCCTTACATTTCCATCAACTTAGGCAGAGGAAGAGACTGATAAATTTAAGTCAGATATTGATGGGATCTTGATTGGTAAGTGGGTGTGGTGTTAAGGGTTTTGGGGAGGAGGTGAGAGAAAGGTGTTGAGTCAAAAGTATTCAACTACTCGATGCAGACTCGATAGACTGAATGGCATAATTCTCCTCCTATATCTTATAGTCTAACTCCCCGCTGATTCAAATACTTAACCTGCGCACAAGAGACAATGTACATCAGCCAATTAAACTGCCAACCAGCATGAGGAAGTGATGCAGAGACAACTGGAGGAACCCAACAGGTCCAGTGGCATCTGCGGAGGGCAATAGACAATTTATGTTTTGATTCAAGATTCTTCACCTGGGTCAGAGAGTAATATGCAGAATCCACATAGACAGCACCAGAGGTAGGGATTGAACCCTGGTTGCTGTATCGGTAGTGTCCTAGGTTGGATCAGAGAATTTAATGGCTCTGTAAGGGCTAAGTTGGAGTCAGAGTCTCTCACAACATTTAAGAAGTATCTAGACAAGTATTTTGAATCGCTAAGGCTGAGAAGACTGTGGACCAAGTGCTGGCGATTACTCAAAGGTCAGGGTGTTTCTGTCAAAGGAAATGAATTATTAATGTTCTGGGTCAAAACCTTGCATCAGGTCCCTGCACAAATGTGGGGAGGTCCTGATGCAGTTTCAACCCAAAACATCGTCAGTTCCTTTCCTCCCACAGAAACACCCTGCCCATTGACTAATCGCACAGTGCTTGGTCCTCCAGCAGTTTGCTGATGGTAGTTCAATGAGTGTAGTTCAAAAATGGGCATGCTGGGAGCACACCAGGGATGTCCAAAAATGATAAGGTACTAGCCTAGAGAGTATGCAATGCAGGACTGAATGCAAACTGAACATCCTTGACAGCATGCAATGGAAAGATCATACAAGCAACACATTAGTTCTGCCACATGTCGTCATGAATGAGGGAGGTCCATGCTATCTGATGGATTCACTTCTAACCTCCATTGGTTGGTCTGGCATCTGAACATCCTCCCTATGACTATGGAAGCTGCCTTTGGGTGTTCCAGTTTTCTTCCATAATCCAAGGTTCAGAGTCAGAATCAAGATTAACATCACTTGACAAATGACATGAATTTTTTTGGTAGCAGTACAGTGCAATGCATGAAAAATGTCCATAAGTTACTATAAGGGAAATAACTATTGCAAGAAAAGAAGAGCAAAAGTATGAGGCACTGTTCATCAGTTCATTACCCATTCAGAAAGCTGATGCTGGAGGGGAAGGAGCTGTAAACTGTTGAGTGTGTTGCTTCAGGCTCCTATGTCTTCCACTGATGATAACAAGAAGAGGAAAACATGTCCTTGGTTCTGGGGGGGAGGGGTCCTACTGATGGATGATACCTTTTTGAGGCATCGTCTTAAGAAGATTTCCTCTCTGGTGGGGAGGTTAGTGCCCATGGTGGAGCTGACTGAGTTTACAATCCACTGCATCTTTTTCTGACCCTGTGCATTGGAACCTTCCATTACAGACAGTGATGCAATCAGTCAAAGTCTTCTCCGCAGTACGTCTATAGAAATTTGGTCCGAAGATTGGTAAATTAACTGACCCTGTTATGTAGGTGAGCAATAAAAGCTGGGGAGAGCTGATGGCAAAGTGGTAGAATGAAATTCAATTTGTGTGGGATCAGTGTAAATAGGTGATTGTTGATTGGCAGGGAGTCAATGGACCAAACAGTTACTTTGTTCTGTATGACTGTCTTCTTTGGCCTGATATCAGCTTCAGAATATACTTGTACCCTTGATATCCTCCAAAATAATCAGCAAATGGCCCCCAAGCATAAGATGAATCATAACTAGAACATAAGAAAACTTGCAGAGTGGTGACCCGATACATCATGGACACATCCTTCTTCACCTTTGGCGGTATCTACAAGGGGTATTGCCTTAAAAAGATAAAATTCTTCATTAAAGATCCCTACCCTCTGCACCAACCATCTTTTCTCGGTTACCATCAGGTAGGAAGTACAGAAGCCTGAAGTCCCACACCACCAGGTTCAAAAACAATTACTTCCCTTCCACCATTCAGTTCTTGAACCAACTGGCACAACCCTAATCACTGCCTCAATATTGCAATACTATGACCACTTTCACCATTTTGCACTACAATGGACATATTTTGGTTCCAATTGTGGTCTTTTTAAAAAAAATTGTGTATAATTTATGTATTTACTTGTGAATATTGTCTCTCTAATGTTATGTACCTGTGATGCAGTTGCAATAAGATTTTCATTAAACTTGTGCATACATGTAAATGTGCTTATGACTATAAATTTGACTTCGGTTTTGACTTTGAATTTATTTTGACTAGCCTTCATTTTGGAAAACATTTTATTAAATAACCAGGGCCCAGAGAGATTGTAAAGACTGTTTACAGTGAATTCTAGTAGCTGGTATATCCTTAAAAATTCACAGTCTAGGTCAGACTGCATGGTTAAACAGAACTCAGACACCTTAAGTTAATTTTCTAAACAGCAATAAAACTGATTTCCAAGTGCACTATCACCTTATGCAGCTCACTATCTCACAGATAAAATACCACAGGTCACAAGATCAAATCTTGCAGAGAAAAATTCTGGGTGTTATGATGGTCAGTATATTTCCTACAATCCTTATGACATTTGTGATAGATTGTGGAAAGCTACCCAGCATTAATAGAAGCCACAGAGAGCCTACTTCCCCTTGATGACACTACTGGAGTGGTAGTAAGTCATTCTCAGTCCCGAGGGACTGTTGAAGAAGAAAAAGGACATTTCAGTACATTTGAAGGACTCAATATTTAAATATATCAATAGACAGAAGTCTCACTATTTTTGCAGCTTATATTCCTAGTTTTTAACTCGTAGGCATGCCCTGTAAATCTATACTATTAGTCTTCACAGATTCTCCGAGGATTATCATCTTGTCATGGTGGAGAGGCTTGTGAGTTCTTGAGTTCCCAAAGGTGATGCTGTCTGGAGTTTAGTCACCTGACACTTAGCGCCTGCTAGAGTCAGCCGTGGCGATAAGGTCAAGGAGGAGGTTCCAGACAAAGAGCAATTCAACCAAAACCTCAGCGGTGTAGCTGGCGGAAGATAATGACACGTCCCGATTGCAGTGAATGTGGAGGAAGGCTGCAGCAGTGAAGGGTCCCCAATCGTCTAGCAGTCCATGTTTCTGGACCCCGACCCCAATCTGTCAAGGGCTGTGTCATAGCTGCCTGTGCATCAGCTTCCCCATGTTAAACAAAATCACATAAAAGCATTCTCCAATAATGGATCTACACAAATATCCAGGCAGCGTGGATCCCGGATCGGTCCCAACAACTATCTGAGGACCCAACAGTAGACAATCCCTTTCGAGAACACCTGACTCGACTAGAGCAATTGCACTACAACTACTATGATATTGTAAACATTAAAATGACACCGCCCTATTGTGGAATAAATTGTTAAAAAGAACCTTAAAATCTTTTTACCGAGGTATTTTACAGACTGAGTTTGAGTAAATACCTCTTTTAGAAAGCTGTCCATACAAAATGGGCAATCTAGATCTGACATAGTAATAATAAGCGTGACTCCTTTAAACCTTCCCCTCTCACCCTCAGTTCAGGTCCTAACAGTTCTTTCACGAGAAAATGACTCTGACTGGCTACCCTGTCTCTGCCTCTCACAATTTTATGAACTTCCATCAGGCCTTCCCCTCAGCCTTCAATGATTTGAAGAAACCATCCCAAGTTTTTCCAACCCCTCTTTACAGTTCATACCGTCAGATCTATCCTGGGCACACCATGCTGATGCAACCATGAAGCGGCTCTACTTCATTAGGAATTTGAGGAGATTTGGTATGTCAACCAAATACTCTATCAAATTTCTACAGTACCTCAGGAAGATGCCTTTCATCATTTAGGATCCTCACCATCCGGGACATGCCCACTTTTCAAAACTATCATCAGCGGTGAGGGACAGCAGCTGAAGATCCAACTCAACATTTAGGAAGGTTTCTTCCCTCCATCATCAGATTTCTGAACAGTCCATGAACTCATGAAAACCACCTCAGCATTTTTCTTTTGCACTATTTTTTATTTTATTTTTTATTGTAACTTACGACATTACTTTTATGTTTTGCACCATACCTCTTCCATAAAACAACGCATTTCACAACATATGTCAGTGATAATAGACCTGATTCTGGTTCCAGAGAGCATCCTGTAAATCTCTTCTCTACCAATTATAAAGCCTCTGTATTCTACTTCAAGCCTAACCTAACCAAGGTTTGTATAACTGTAACATGACTTCATTGAAATCTATCGAATGGTGAAAGGCCTTGATAGAGTAGACTTGGAGAAGAAGTTTCCTGTGATGAAAGAGTCTAAGACAAGAGGACAGCCTCAGAATAGAGGGGCATCCTTTTAGAAAAGAAATGAGGAGAGAATTCTTTAGCCAGAGAGTGGTGAATCTGTGGAAATTTTTGTCACAGGCAGCTCAGGAGGCCAATGCTTTATGTATATTTAAGGCAGAGGTTGATAGATTCTTGATTGGTCAGGGCATGGCCATTTTCACAGAGGTATGGATGGGACTGAATTTACGTGCTCTCCATTGACTGTCTGATGATGTTCTTTTCAATGTAGTTTTCTGTCCATTGTGGTCAATCTGCCCCCCTCTTTCTCTCTACTGCCCATTATGCTGATGGTGCTTAGGGCAGCATTGAAGGTCTACCACTTCTGGCAGTGTTCCGGGCTTCCTTCCTGTCATTTGCTTGGTTTTCACTACTGTCAGTCATGCAAGTCCCAGCTGGAGTCTCAGAAATACTGTCACACTCAGACGTAGAAGGACTCTCCATTGCTGTTGAGGTAACAGTTTTGTTTGACAGTCAGGGTTGTTAGCCCTGAGCTGAACCCCCAAACCTGGAGGACCTGTGGACCACTCTTATTCTGGCCTCTGCCCTTTGACCTGTCTGGCGTGAGTGACCCAAGCAAGAGCCAAAGCGTAAAGCACTGACTCAAGCCAACATATCTCTCTGGGCCATTAAGGCACACAAGTCTCCAAACCATGCCAAAGGTTATGGTACTCTTGGAGGAATTTATCTCTCACATTTTCTTAACTTCCTTTATTTTCATTAAAAATCCTGGTTTCAGAATGAACTACTGTAAATCACCTTTTAAACTCAATGTAAAACTTAACCATTATGTTGTCACACTTTCCAATGAACTGTTTCACAATACAACTCTATGTTAATTCATTCCTGTTGCATAGTGTTCAATCTAAAATTATTTGTTCCTTAGTCCATTCATCTGCATACTGATGTAGAAATCCCTTTCATATCAGTACACTCAATGGTCATTTTATTGGGTACACCTGTGCATCTGCTCGTTAATAAAAATATCAAATTAGTCAATCCAGTGACAGAAACTCAATGCATAAAAGCATGGAGGCATGGTTAAAAAGTTCAGTTATTGTTCAGACCAAACATGAGAATGGGGAAGAAATGTGATAGAAGTGACTTTGACTGTGGAATGATTGTGCCAGATGGGGTGGTTTGAGTATCTCAGAAATTGCTGACCTGCTAGGATTTTCATGCACAATGGTCTCTAGAGTTTATAGATAATGGTACAAAAAACAATTCATCCAATGAATGGTGGTTCTGTGGACAAAAACACCTTGAAAGTGAGAGAGGTCAGAGGAGAATAATCAGACTAGTTCAAGCTGACAGGAAGGCAACAATAATTCAAATAGATATACATTACAACAGTGGTGTGTGGAAGAGCATCTCTGAATGCTCAACATATCAAACTTTGAAATAGATGGGCTACAGCAGCAGAAGACCATGAACATACATTCAACAGCCACTTTATTTCATACAGGAGGTATTTCATAAAGGGGCCACTGTATGTACATTCCGGGAATTCATCCTGTACATTGTTAAATCTAGACTGACCTTTGTTTTTAGTTAATCTGTAGATTAAAGTCCCCTTGATTGCTGTATTACCCCTCTTTACTGCATCTCTGTTTCTCTTGTCCATACAGTACCCTATATCTCAACCACTGTCTAGATAAAAAGAGAAATTGAGTTAATGCTTTGGATTGTAGAAATATCTGGGAATGGAAGGGTTAACATATGAGGAACATTTAATGGTTCCAGGCCTGTACTCACTAGACTTTAGAAGAATGGGGGTGGGTGGATCTCATTGAAACCTGTTGAAATTGAAAGAGCTAGATAGAGTGGACGTGAAGATGATGTTTCCTATAGTGGGGGAGTCTAGGACCAAAGGGCAAGCCTCAGAATACAAGGATGTCCTACAGAACAGATATGAGGAGGAATTTCTTTAGCAAAAGGGTGGTGAATCCATGAAATTCATTACAATGGATGCTGTGGAGGCTGTCATTGGGTACATTTAAAGCAGAGGTTGAAATGTTCCTGGTCAGTAAGAGTGTCACTGATTACGGGGAAAAGGCAGATGTGCTGGGTCTATTTGGTGAAATTGAGAATGGCTTTGGGCTGGGCAGACTGTGTGTATTGTGGTTCTAGGGTCTGGGTCCTAAAGTGGGGCACTACCCAGTGCTTGGACAATTTCAACTCTGGCACAGATAATCTGGAAGCCTGAGTATTGGGAATGGAGATGAGGGTCTGGCTGATTTCACTCACTGTCCCATAAATGTTCCTTCCCTTCTCCACAGCGCCAAGGCTGTCAACTGATCCGGTTACTGAGTGCTTTTCCCACACTGGTGTGATGAATTGGGACCGAGGCTTGGGCCTACTCCAACTGCTCCAGCAGCAGATCTGGGCCTAAGTCTGGTTCAGAATGATGTTGTCTCTCTGCTATTGTTTGCATGATGTTGTTGTTTTTCTCTCTCTTTCTCTGCACAGTGGTTTTAAGTCTTTGTTTTTTTTTAATTGGGTTATTCGGGTTTCTTATTTTGTGGCTGCCTGGAAGCAGACAAATTTCAAGGTGTACGGTTTATACATTCTTTGATAATAAACGTGCTTTGAATCTTTGAAATTTTTAATAGGATTGAGAGGGATAATAAATAAGACATGATGGAACGGCAGAGCAGACTCGATGGGCTGAATGGCTTCATACTGCTCCTGTACCTTATGATCCTAAGTTTTTAGGAAGATTTCACTGAGCTGCTGGGTATTTCCAGCTCTTTCTGTTTTTATTTTAGATTTCCAGCATCTGCAGTTTATTTTTAACTTTCATTTTCATTTCAGAGCATTATAAACAGCTCCCACAGACGTTTTAAGGCTACTGATGCTCTTAGTCTCTCCCAGCTTTTATGCACTTCCATATAATATTTCTGTCTAACTACTACACTGACGTCATCTCTAAGTTACAGCACTATCTCATGTCTTCTTTTTTTTCCTTTTCGCCTGTCCTTTGGAATATTTAGTTCCTAGGTTTGGTCGCCCTGCAGCCATATTCCTACGACGACAATGAAATCATATCCATTAATTCATCTGTCAGGTGGTTGATGCAGCCTGCATTTAGATGTGGTCTTTTAACATTTTTCCATATCCTGACCCTATTTGTTGTCTGACTTTGCTTCCACTGCTGATTTATTTTGCTTATTCAATTTTTCATTTCCCCTTCCAGTCTTGTTTTGCTCTTTTGCTCCCTCCTGACTATCCCTTCACATTTCCATCACCCTGTCACATTTGCTTCAACTTCTGGAATTAGGAACCTCATCAACAACATGTTAGTCCTGGTCCAGCCGAGAGGTATCTCATCGACCCCATAATCCATCCCAAAAATGGTTCCAAGTTCTCAGAAATCTAAGCCTTTCTGTCCTGCACCATCCCTCCAGCCATTTATTCATTCGCTCTATCTTCTGTAACTGTTATAATGTGGCACTGGGTGCAAAACTAAGATTACCAACTCTAAGGTCCTTCAGAACCTCACTGCCTCTTTCTACATGTGTTATTGGTTCTAATGTGGCCAATAAGTTCTGCTTCTTTGCCCTCCCTCCTCCATGTGGTTCATGGACAGTCAGAGGCTGCTTGGGCTTGGTATCATTGAAGCAACATACTATTCTGGAATCAGGGTCCACAGCCACAGAGATAACTGTCCATCAGGTTCAAAGTTCAAAGTAAATTTCAAAAATTACTATTTTGAATCTAGAAGAGTCCAGCATAGTTAAAGTCTCCTTGGCTGATAACATTCATGCCAATACCAATTTAAATTAATTTTATCTGCCCACGTATGGAATATATCCCTCCATTCTCTGCCTATTCACATGTCTGCCTAAATGTTTCTTAAATGTTGCTATTGTATCTGTTTCTACCACTTCCCCTAGCAGTACATTCCACTCCATAAAAAGAAGCTGCCTCATAAATCTCCATTAAACTCTCCCCCACTCACCTTAAACCTATACCTTCTGTTATTTGACATATCCAATCTGGAGAAAAAGACTCTGACTGTCTACCCTATCTATAACTCTCATAATTTTATATAATTCTGTCAGGTTTCCTCTCAGTCACTGCTTCTCCAGAGAAGGCAATCGAAGTCTGTCTATCCTCTCTTATAGCTGAACCTCTCTACTCGAAACAGCATCTAGTGAAACCCTTCTGCACCCGCGTCAAAGCTTCCACATCTTTAACTGTGATGGGACAACCAGAACTGTGCACAATCCTCCAAATGCAACCTAACCAAATATTTATGCTGTGGCAACATGACTTCTTGATCTATATATCCACTGTGTCAGTCGGGATCTCATTATGGTCATTTCTTGTTGAAAGTTTGCGATGCACAGTAGGTTCAGATTTGCAGAGAACCTTTTCTTTTTGGACATTGAGTGTAAACTCCGTCCTCATGTATAGGTTCATGCACGACGATTTGGAGCCTGCATGTGCAAATGTCCTTCACACACTGCTGTTTTCTGTGCACATCAGCTGTGGTATTTCCTATGTCGTTACAATGACTATGCTTCAAGCAAGAACTTAATAGGATGTAAGGTACTTTAGGACGTTCTGAGCCTTTCTTATTTTAGTATTCCTAGGGCAAGAATCATCTGTTAGTGATCTTAATTAGCAGAAGTTCAAAAAGTTCATTAATTGGCATGCATCCACCTTCACTCTGGAGGGGGCGTAACCCATTTAAAATAAATAGGTTAATGCCAGCAATAAAATAGCAGGCAGAGGAATGTCAAATTAATAGAGTATCCTCTTGTAATGCTCATTTCATTTTCCTTGCTGTAATCCTTTAAACCTGTCCACCATGTTAATATTGAGTGGTTATTTTTACTATAAAGGTGACTTTATCATCCTTGCTTGCTAGTAATGCTGGCTGGATCTCTTGCATTACAACGCTATGGAATTCTCTGATTTCATTGTCAGTGAGGTTAGCTGCAGTGAATATAGTGATCCAATGCTTATCTCAGTGGATTCTGAGTCATTCATTCATGTTTGAATTCCACCATAGCTGATGGCAAGCTTAAAAAGAATGTAGAATCTTTTCCTTACAAGAAAACCTTTGGAATTTTGTAAAAATCGATCTGATTTTTTGAAGTCCTTCAAATTAGAAAATATTGCCAACTCTCCTGTCTGCTTTAGAGGGTGAGCCTGATTCCAGGGACTAGGGAGTATCAGGTCTTGTCAGTGAGGAGGGTCTATATGTAACTCCACCATTATACCTTATCAGGTCAGGGGCAAAGAGGGATAGACATTAAATTTCAGGGGCTCTGTAAGGTATGAGTGACCTGACTTAAAGAAATCTAACTTTCTGCAAAGTCCAAATTCTATAATCAAATTTAGGAAAAAAATGTCCCAAAGAGACTTTGACATTGGACATTGGAAACACCATTGCTCAGGAAGGTAAAAAAAAAATCTACAAAAAGTGATGAAGTCCATTGAGCAAATCTACAAGAAAACAGCATCCATCTTCAAAGACCCCACCACCCAGGCGATGCTGTCTTCTCACTATTGCCATTAGGTAGAACAGAAACTTTAGGTCCTCCACCACCAGGTTCAGACACAATTATTACCATTCAATCATCAGTCTCCTAAACCAGCATGAATAACATTACTCAGCTCCGCAATGAACCGATTCCACAACCTATGGACTAACTTTTGAGGACTCTACAACGCATGTCCTCGATATTATTTATTATTTATTTATGTACATATTTATTTTTTGTGTTTGTCCCATTTGTCTTCTTTTGCATATTGGCTGTTTGTCCATATGCGTTTGTTTGTGGTTAGTTTTTCATTGATTCCATTGTACTTACTTGTATCTACTGTGATTGTCCACATACTCCCAGAGTAGTCTATGGCGACATACCATATATGTAAATTTGATAATAAATTTACTTTGAACTTTGAATTTTGAAATCTTTCCAGAGAAGCAGGGAAATACAGGGGAAATTTGGGTAGAGTCCAGGAAAATGTCATTTCAGGTAGAAAAACAGCAATGATCTTGTGAAACAAGCTCAAGGGGTAAAGCAACAGAGCCAAAGACTGTTCCAATTTCACACATTCTTAAGTGTGACAATATATAAATGTTGATCACTGACAGTAAATTTGTACATTTTGAGTACATTTGGTACAAAAAGTTAGAAACATAGAAACATAGAAAACCAACAGCACAATACAGGCCCTTTGGCCCACAAAATTGTGCCGAACATGCCCCTACCTTAGAAATTACTAGACTTCCCCATAGCCCTCTATTTTACTAAGCTCCATGTACCTAATCAAAAGTCTCTTAAAATACTCTTTTGTATCCGCCTCCACCACTGTTGCCGGCAGCCCATTCCATGCACTCACCACTCTGAGTAAAAAACTTACCCCTGACATCACTTCTGTACCTACTCCCCAGCACCTTAAACCTGTGTCCTCTTGTGGCAATTATTTCAGCCCTGGGAAAAAGCCTCTGACTATCCACATGATCAATGCCTCTCATCATCTTATACACCTCTATCAGGTCACCTCTCGTCCTCCTTCGCTCCAAGGAGAAAAGGCCGAGTTCACTCAACCTATTCTCATAAGGCATGCTCCGCAATCCAGGCAACATCTTTGTTAATCTCCTCTGCACCCTTTCTGTGGCTTCGACATCCTTCCTGTAGTGAGGCGACCAGAACTGAGCACAGTACTCCAAGTGGGGTCTGACCAGGGTCCTATATAGCTGCAACATTACCTCTCAGCTCCTAAATACAATTTCACAATTAATGAAGGCCAATACACCGTGTGCCTTCTTAACCACAGAGTCAACCTGCGCAGCTGCTTTGAGCATCCTATGGACTCGGAGCCCAAGATTCCTCTGCTCCTCCACACTGCCAACAGCTTTGCCGTTAATACTATATTCTGCCATCATATTTGACCTACCAAAATGAACCACTTCACACTTATCTGGGTTGAATTCCATCTGCCATTTCTCAGCCCAGTTTTACATCCTATCAATGCCCCACTGTAACCTCTGACAGCCCTACACACTATCCACAACACTTCCAACTTCTGTGTCATCAGCAAACTTACTAACCCATCCCTCCACTTCCTCATCCAGGTCATTTATAAAGATCATGAAGAGTAAGGGTCCCAGAACAGATCCCTGAGGCACACCACTGGTCACTGACCTCCATGCAGAATATGACCCGTCTACAACCACTCTTTGCCTTCTGTGGGCAAGCCAGTTCTGGATCCACAGAGCAATGTCCACTTGGATCCCATGCCTCCTTACTTTCTCAATAAGACTTTTATGGGGTACCTTATCAAATGCCATGCTGAAATCCATATACACTACATCTACTGCTCTTCCTTCATCAATGTGTTTAGTCACATCCTCAAAAAATTCAATCAAGCACATAAGGCACGACCTGCCCTTGACAAAGCCATGCTGACTATTCCTAATCATATTATACCTCTCCAAATGTTCATAAATCCTGCCTCTCAGGATCTTCCATCAACTTACCAACCACTGAGGTAAGACTCACTGGTCTATAATTTCCTGGGCTATCTCTACTCCCTTTCTTGAATAATAAATTACATTTTTGTGAGTTCCTCAGAGTGGTGACAGAACAAAAGTAAGTTCAGTGTCATTTCCAAAGTGTTAGTTGATTTTCAAATAACAATGAATTTCAATTTTTTTGTAGATAGTTGATACGAATTTCTAAAATTGGCTCATAAGAATAAGGCATCTGAAGCCACACATAAAAATAACAATATTACCAAATATCCAGGCAGATATTTCATTAAAAAAAGTTCAAAATGAGTTCTGAAATAGTTTAACCTTATTTTTAATCATTTGTGCATAGTTTTATGTTAATTGGAAATGAATTCCATAATTGAAAAGCAGTAAAAGTGACCGAAGATTTGCCTAAATTACTTTCAATAGCAGGATGTCTGCAACTTACATTAGTAAATAATCTTCTATAATAATGTGATGCTGACCAGAACTGAAGCAATCTCATGGATAAGCTGAAAGGAACATTATTATGGAAGCAACCCTATAAGCTGGTTTGAGTTCTAGTTCTTTTAGCTAATGGCATCAATTTGATAGCAAGAAACAATCTTCAAACTTGTAGTTTCAAACTTTTGTCTGATTTGTATCAAGGAATATAACATGGAAAATAGAGACTTTTATTGTTACAAAAACTTTCCAATTATTTGAAATATTTGTTTTACATTCCAAATAATTTATCTCCTAAGTTTATCTGTTATAGAGTCAGAGTCAGGTTTAATATCACTAACGTATGTCATGAAATGTGTTGTTTTGTGACCGCATTACAGTGCAATACATAACAAATGCTATAATTTACAATACGAAATGCAAATTAAAAGTAAATTAAATAAGCAGTTTAAAACAGGAGCAAGAATAGTGAGGTAGTGTTCATAGATTGTTTCATTGTCCATTCAGAATTCTGGTGCCAGAGGGGTAGAAGTTTTCCCTGAAAACAGTGAGTGTGTGTCCTCAGCTTCCTGTACCTCCCCTCTGATGACAATATTATCATCAAGAGACCAAGTCTTGGGTGATGGAGGTCCATAATGAAGGATGCCACCTTTTTGAGGCATCACCTATGATGATATCCTCAAAGCTGGAGTGGCTAGTGCCTATGATGAGACGTATGTTGTGGTTCCAGCTTCAAGTTAACCACTCAGGTTTATGAACTCCACCATAATGAAATTAGAGAGCAGGAACGTTGGAGAATTCTATTCATATATTCTTCCAAGGTTGCATATTTTGGATATTTCCTATATTTCTGCTGGGTCAGTATTGTAGAATTCCCTACTTATTGACTCTGGAAATACTTCACAATGTTTTGTTTCATACATTTCAGGATGGGCATTTAATGTCTATTTCACTTTGTCCTTGAACTACTGCAGTCCTTCTGGTGAAGGGAATTTCTCTGTACCATTGCCAAGTAGTGTTGTAGAGTATTTTAAATAACTGTAGCCTTGGACTTCAGCACTGTCAAAAAATGGAAGCATTTTGTTTACATATTATCATTGTTTTTTTTTTCTTTCTGCAATAGCTTAGAAGTGACAAGAATACAAAATATATATGGAAAAACCAATACCTTTTTTATTCATGCAATGCATAAAGCATTTACAGGCTGAGACACTATTCACTTGCTTGTCTCTAGATGTCCTTGAGAAGGAGCTGATGAGCTGACTTCTTAAACTGCTATTGTCCTTCAGTTGTGGGCATATCTACGATGGAACGTGTTCCAGGACTTTGACCCGGTGATGGGATGGCGATGTATTTCCAAGTCAGAATGGCGTGTGGCATGAAGGGCTATTTCCAGGAGCATGCGAAGACCATACATCCATAAGACCATTAGATATAGGAACAAAATTAGGCCATTTGGCCTATCATGTCTGCTCCGGCATTTCATCATGACTGATCCAATTTTCCTCTCAGCTCAAATCTTCCACCTTCTCCCCCTATTCCTTCATGCCCTGACCAATCAAGAATCTAACAACTTCTGCCTTAAATATACATACAGACTTGGCCTCCACAGGTGCCCCTGGCAAAAAAATTCCACTGATTTGCCACTCTCTGGCTAAAGAAATTCCTCCTCATCTCTGTTCTAAAGGGATGCCTGTCTATTCTGAGGCTGTGTCCTCTGGTCTTAGACTCTCCCACCACTGGAAACATC
Organism: Hemitrygon akajei; assembly: GCF_048418815.1. Lineage (NCBI taxonomy): Eukaryota > Metazoa > Chordata > Chondrichthyes > Myliobatiformes > Dasyatidae > Hemitrygon > Hemitrygon akajei. The sequence continues at coordinate 30,346,934 of NC_133144.1, forward strand.
CTCTCCACATCCACTCTATCAAGGCCTTTCACCATTCAATAGGTTTCAATGAGGTCACCTCTCATTCTTCTGAATTCTAGTGACTACAAGCCCAGAACCATCAAACACTTTTCATATAAACAAACCATACAATCCTGGAATCGTTTCTGTGAAACTCCATTGAACCTTCTCCAGCTTCAGCACATACTTTCTAAGTTAAGGGGCTCAAACCTGCTCACAATACTCCAAGTGAGGCCACACCAGTGTTTTATAAAGTTTCAAGATTACATCCTTCCTATTATATTCTAGTTTTCTTGAAATGAATGCTAACATTGCATTTGCCTTCCTCAACACTGACACAACCTGCAAATTAACCTTTTGGGACTCCTGCACAAGGACTCGCAAGTCCCTTTGCACCTCAGTTCTTTGTATTGTCTCTCCATTTAGAAAATAGACAACCCTTTCATTTTGTCTACCAAAGTGTGTGACCATACACTTCCTGACACTATTATATCTGTCATTTCTTTGTCCATTCTCCTAACCTGTCTAAGTCCTTCTGTAGCCTCTCTATTTCCTCAAAACTGCCTGCCCCTACGCCTATCTTCAGATCATCTGCAATCTTAGCAACAAAGCCATCAATTCCATCATCTAAATCATTGACAAATAATATAAAAAGAATTGGTCCCAATACTGACCCCTGTGGAATGCCACAAGTTTCTGGCAGCCAGCCAGTAAAGGTTCACTCTTTGCCTCCAGCTTTATCCATGCTAAAATCTTTCCTGTAATACCATCGTCTTGTATATTGTTAGACAGCCTCATTTGTGTCACTTTGTCAAAGGTCTTCTGAAAATCCAAATACACAACATCAACCGTCCTTCGTCTATCTTGCTTGTTATTTCTTCAAAGAATTCCAACAGATTGGTCAGGCAAGATATTCCCCTAAGGAAACCTGTTTTATCATGTGCCTCCAATACCTGGCAACCTCATCTTCAAAATCAACTTTAACATCTTTCCAGCCACTGAGTTCAGACTAACTGGCCTATAGTTTCCTTTCTTCTGACTCCCTCCCTTCTTGAAGAGTGGAGTGACATTTGCAATTTTCCACTCTTCCAGACCCATTCTAGTGACTCTTGAAAGATCATTACTAAAGCTTCTGCAATCTCTTCAGCCATCTTTCAGAACTCTGGAGAGTACACCACCTGGTCCAGGTGACTTCTCCACCTTCAGACCTTTCAGATTCCCAAGAACCTTCTCTCTAGTTATGGTAACTTTACACACTTCATACCCCCTGACACCTGGAACTTCCACCATACTGCTGGTGTCTTCCACAGTGAAGACTGATGAAAAATAGTTATTCAGTTTGTCCGCCATTTCATCATCCCCCATTACTACCTCTCCAGCATTGTTTTGCAGCAGTCCGATATCCACTCTCACCTATCTTTTACACTTTATGCATCTGAGGAAACTTTTGGTATCCTCTTTAATATTATTGGCTAGCTTACTTTCGTATTCAATTTTTACCTTCTTAACGACTTTTTTTTAGTTAGCTTCTGTCAGTATTTGAAAGCTTCCCAATCCTCTACCTTGCCATTATTTTTTGCTCTATTATATGATCCCATTCTCTTGCTGCCCCATCGAGCATGTGGAGGTTTTTATATTCAGAAAGTGCTGTGCAAGGAGTTTTTGTGCAATGCTGCAGTGCAGCCTGTAAATAGTACAAACTGCTGCTACTGTGTGTCCGTGGAGAAGTAGTGGATGGGGTGCCTATAACACAGCCTGCTCTGTCCAGTGTGGAATCAAGCTATTCTTCAGATGCAAGCTTATGTAAAAAGAAGCAGTGTCATTTCAATGTATTAGATATTTTTAAGTATTTTGCATCCCTTTCAAACCTGAAAATGTTCTCATTGACAAACCCTGAAATTTTAAATGGTCTAAAGGTTTCTTTCTCCAATCACTTTTACCTCTATGACATGTAATTGGCTGGGCTAAAAAGGTATTAGGCTGCACTATAAAATAAAAGGGGAATTTTGTTGTGTAGCTTAATAATCTTATGTACTACAAAATGCAGATTCTATAATGAAACTTCAGTAAATGTGGACTTAGATCCGGAATTGAACTACAACACTTACTAAGGAAGGAAACCATTGACTGTCAATGAATAGAATTCATTTATAAACACAGTAGCTTCTGCAGATGCTGGAAATCTTGAACAACACACATTACATGCTGGGGGACCAAGCAAGTTAGGTAGCATTTATGGTGGAAAATAAGCAGTCCACATTTTGCACCAAGAGTCTTCATCAGGACTAGAAATGAAGAGAACGGACTTCAGATTAGCAAGGTGGGTGGAGGAGAAGGAGTACAAGCAGGAAATAAGTGAGATCAGGTGAGGAGCAAGGTGGATGGATTGGAGAGGAGAATGAAGTGAGAAGCTGGTGGGGATAGGTGGAAGAGATAAAGGGATGCAAAAGAAGAATTTTAATAGGAGAGGACAGTGGAACATAGAATAAAGGGAAAGAAGAGGGAAACCAGGTGGGGATGAGTGAGAAGGTAATCAGAGTGGGGAATGGAAAAAGAGAGAAGGAGGGAGGAGAGAGAACTTACCAGAAGTTATGGAAATCAGTTTTCATGCTATCAAATTGGAGGCTACCCAGAATGAATATGAGCATGTTCTTATGTTTATTTCTGCTTAAATAAATCATAAGAAACTGTGGTGTTTGAAATATTCTCTACAGAAAGACAATGAACCTGAAAGGTCATGAAAGTCCCAGGTAGAAATGGTGGTGATGGATACACAGCATGGGCCATACTGGATAACAAGCCCTAGCAGTGGGGAGCATGGAGATGAGGAGCATGAAGCGTGATCAGCTTGAAGCACTGAAGTAGAAATCGGTTCTGAAGGAATACTGTAAGAGAAATGCTGAGTTACTTCCACTAATGGGAAATCTCAAACAAGAGGATGTCATTACAAGACTAGGCAATAAAAATAAATAAAGGTGTGGAACAATTTCTTCCTTCGGATTGTTGTGGATCTTGGAATCCTCCAGCAGGATGTGTTATGGAGGCAAGGTCTTGGAAGTTTGTGAAGGCATTTAAAAAGAAAGTAGATGTACATTTTTTTAAAGAGAGTGGGATTTAACAGCTGTGGGGAACTGGCACAGAAGAGAAGAAAGAGACGAAGTCTGGGGCAGATCAGCCATGATCTGATTGAATTGTGAGGCAAGGTTGAGAACCTGAGTGACCTCTCCTACTCTTATTTCTTATGTTCTTATGTTTATATTCTTAATACTTAATGTGTTTGTGTGGAGTTGTTTACAACAAATACCAATATTAACATACTGCTCAGCTTTAATTGTAAAGCAGGTATTTCACGGTCCTCTTGTTGCCCTTGTTAGGTATTTATACTTCAAAGTTCAAAGTTGAAAGTAAATCTATTATCAAAGTACATATATGTCACCCTGAGATTCATTTTCTTGCAGGCATTCACAGTAAATACAAAGAAACATAATAGAATCAATGAAAAACCGCACTTAAACGGACAAATAACAAATGTGCAAAAGACAATAAACGATGCAAGCAGAAAAATAATTAATGATAATAAATATTATGAACATGAGGTGAAGAAACCTTGAAAGTGAGTCCAGAGGTAGTGGGAATAATTTAGTGTTGGGGTGAGAAAAGTTGAGTGAAATTATCCCCTCTAGTTCAAAGGCCTGATGGGTGAGGATTAACAAATGCTTCTGAACCTGTTAGTGTGGGTCCTGAGGCTTCTGTACCTCTTTTCTGATGGCAGCAGTGAGAAGAGAGCACGGCCTGTTTGGTAGAGTCCTTGATAATTGAAGTTGCTTTCCTACAACAGCGCTCCTTGTAGATGTGCCCAATGTTTGGGAGGGCTTTACCCATGATGGACTGGGATGTAACCACTATTCTTTGCAGGCTTTTCCAATTGCTGTTTCCATACCAGGCCATGATGCCACCAATTGGTATAGTCTCCAATGCACATCTATAAAAAATTATCAATGTTTTAGATGATATGCCAAACCTTCACAAACTACTAAGCAAGTAGGGGCACTGCTGTGCCAAATTTGTAATGGCAGTTACATGCAGAACACAGGACTGATTCTCTGAAATGATAATGCCAAGGGACCAAGTGACTTGAAGAGCTTAAGAGCGGCTTTGGTCTGGGTGACGAAATCTGAGCTGGAGTGAGTTGCTGAGCAGCATGGTGTAGGCTTGGAGCTTTTTGCTGCAGCTGAGTCCTAGTACGAGGTATGATTCATTCTTTAGACAATTTAAACACGGGCCCAGATTGGAGGCAAGAGCTGATTTTGCTCGCTGTGCGCAATCTTCACTCCTTTCTCCAGGACGCTGGAGACATTCGCTGTTCCGTTGTTCAGTCAATGTAAACGCTGGCCCAGATAGACTGAAAAGACAGGGTGTCAATTGAGTTGAGAGCCTTTTCGCTCATTTTCCGTGATGGTCATATTCATGCCACTGAGGCTATGAAGACTGCCCCGGCTGCAGTGCTCTGTGCCTGCTACAGTGATGAACTGACAAGCGAGGCTTTAGGCCTACTCTGTGCTGATCCGGGGTTTGGATCGGAGGACTCAATTTTGGTTCGGAATGCTGTTGTTCACTTCAAATGTTTGCATGATTGGTAATTTTTCTGTCTCTCGCACATCAAGTGTTGGACTTTTATTTCTTTCTTTAATTAGGCTCTTTCTGTTTTCTTGCTTTGTGACTACCTGTGAGCAAGCAAATCTCAAGATTGTATAATTTATACTTTCTTTGATGATAAATGTACTTGAACCAACTTGAATTTTCTCAGCACATTTTTGTAATTTTTGTACATCAACAGCAGTAAGTGATGCTTGGCTTAAAGAATTCACATTTGTCGCATTGTACTCTGAGCTCATAATTTTCTAAACTTTTTAACACTGCCGTAAGATTCTGGAGGTGTCACTTGTCACCCTTACTGGTAACAATGATGTCTTCCAGGTAGCACAGAGAGCCTGGGTAGCCTTGCTGCACCTGGTCCATGGATTTCTTCCAGTGTACAGGTGCAGATGCTACTACAAAAGTAAGCCTATAATAGCAACAAAGCCCTCTGTGAGCATTTATAGTGAAAAACACATTGGACTCCCCTTCCATCTTCATCAATAGGTAAGCCTCTGCTAAGTCCACTTTGCTAAAGTGCTTCCCTCCAGAAAGGTTTGCACTTCAACAGGTAGGTGTCATCTCGGGTTTGTTTTAAAACTTGCTATTGCTGTGTTATACTTTGTAACTCCAAAATATAAATCTAATTGATAGAAAAACAAGGGTCTAGGGATAAACGTGTCTACTTCATTTTATCTTCGCAGGGTGTGCGCATGTGGCATGGTGGCGTAATGACCTTCGCATTTCACAAACTTCTTGCCTATAACCCGCAGTGAATTATTTCAACAATATATTCACAAACATAAGAAATTCTGCAGATGCTGGAAATCCAAAGCAGTATACACAAAATGCTGGTGGAGCTCAGTAGGTCAGAGAGCATCTATGGAAATGAACCAACAGTCAACGTTTTGGGTTGAGACCTTTCTTCAGGATTGAAAAAGAAGGGGGAAGATGCCAGAATAAGAAGATGGCAGGTGGGAGGGGTAAGGGGAAGAAGGAAAGGTAGAAGATGATAGGTGAAGCCAGGTGGGTGGAAATACTACTCTAATTTTACAGAAATATGAAATACGCAACATCATTCCTGAGGAGACTGAGGTCCTTTAACATTTGCCGGACAATGCTGAGGATGTTCTACGAGTCTGTGGTGGCCAGTGCTATCATGTTTGCTGTTGTGTGCTGGGGCAGCAGGCTGAGGGTAGCAGACACCAACAGAATCAACAAACTCTTTCGCAAGGCCAGTGATGTTGTGGGGGTGGAACTGGACTCTCTGACGGTGGTGTCTGAAAAGAGGATGCTGTCCAAGTTGCATGCCATCTTGGACAATGTCTCCCATCCACTCCATAATGTACTGGTTAGGCACAGGAGTACATTCAGCCAGAGACTCATTCCACTGAGATGCAACACTGAGCGTCATAGGAAGTCATTCCTACCTGTGGCCATCAAACTTTACAACTCCTCCCTCGGAGTTTCAGACACTCTGTGCCAATAGGCTGGTCCTGGACTTATTTCCACTTGGCATAATTTACTGATTATCATTTAATTATTTCTGGTTTTAGTTTGCTATATTTCTACTCTATTCTTGGTTGGTACACCTGTAACGAAACCCAATTTCCCTTTGGATCAATAAAGTATGTCTGTCTGTCTGTCTGTCTGTCTGTCATTCAATTAATGTACATACACTACTGTGCCTAGTGCGTCACTTTATGGACATGCAATCAATCTATGTACATAAGCTATTTTATGTATTTATATTTTTTGTGCTTTTTTATTTTATTGTGTTTTTTTGTGCTGCACCACATCCAGATTGCTTCATTCTCTTTTATACTTGTGTGCTGCAAATGATATTAAATATTAAACAAGTTTGATTTCCGAATCTTGACATATGAATGAATATAATGTGTGGAGCTATTAAAATGTTACTTCTCAATAACAACTGCTTCAGCAGTGTTCGGAAATCTTTGCAAAGAGCCGTTAAGATGGAGCTGAGAACTCAGGACATCCTGGCTGTGGTGTTCACCCAGAAAGAGCATCATAAATCTCACAGATCCTGTCCAAATTTCACCAGGCTGAGTTTCTATCATCTCCTCTGCTCTGATACCTGAAATTATCCCATTGATGTTTATGAAACAGACACTGCAGCAAAGGCCTTAGTTAATAATGGTGTTACCCACTAAGTGCTGCACGCAATGTTCCTTTGGTCTATATACTTGATGCACCATCAATAACTCACTCTGAGACGTAAGAAGCGAAATATCGGCTTTTATTGACTGGAAGAATGAACAACACTACATCCTGGAGAATGAGGCCGGGCTCAGGCCTCAATCGCCTTTATACAGGGGTCTGTGGGAGGAGCCACAGGAGCAGTCCAGACAGGTATATGTAGTTCACCACAATACTACAGAGGCTAGAACTTAGAGAAGAGAGTGTAGGAAGTGCTCAGCAAGTTGGCAGCATTATATGGAGAAGAAGCAGAGGATTTCTCAAAGCAAAAACTGCTGAGTGTCCACAGCAGTTTCTGTTTTATTCCCCTCTGATGGGCTTGTATCTTGTGAGGCCCCCAGCATGTCTTTGCTGTGTTAGTACTAAATAGAGCAGCAGCTGCCCTGTCCAAGGCCTGGCATGCAGCAATTGATGAGAGTGTCCATTGTTCTTTGAGCCCATGCATGTGATCAGCAGGGAACTACATTGCCAATGGTCTAGGTGCTGTGCACACCGTGCAGGATCACCTCCTTGTTGTGGTGGAGAGACTTGTTAGTTCCTGAAATCCCAAGAGTATTGCTGCTTGGTGTTTAGCCATCTGGAGCTTACCTTCTGACGGGGTCAATGATGGCAGTAAGGTCAAGGGGGAGGTTCCAGCAAAAGGGCGATCCAACCAAGACCTCAGTGGTGGAGCTGGCAGAAGATGATGACACTTCACAAAGACAGTGAAAGTGCAGGAAGGCTGCTGCAGTGAAGGGTCCCTGGTCATCTTGCATTCCATGCCACTGGATACCGACTTTGACCTGTCAAGGTCTATGTGGTGGTTGCTCATGCATCAGCCTCCCAACATTAAACAATCAATCCCACATTGAACAACAGTTCAAAGTTGCAAAGTACATTTATTATCAAAGCATGTAAAAATGATGCAATATTGAGGTTTGTTTGCTTACAGGCAGCCACAAAGCAAGAAACCCAAAACTAACAATTAAAAAAATAAAAGACCAACATCTGAAATGCAGAGAAAGAGGAAAAAATGACAAATTATGCAAACAATAGAAGCAAGCAAGAAAATTCGGAAACAAAATGAGTCCCTAGATCTGAACCCCGGAGCAACCCTGAGTAGGCCCAAAGACTGGGTATTAGTTCATCATCTGAGTAGGCATAGAGCACAGCAGCCAAGGCAGTCTTCATAGCCTCAGCGCCATGGAGAGAGGAGTGACAATCACGAAAGAGTGGGCGAAATTGTCTCCCGCTTCTGATCCTGTCTACCTGTGCTATTGTTTAAATTGTCCAAACAGCATATCGTACCTCACACTAGGACCCAGGCACCATTGCAACAAAAAGTCCCTGGCCTAGACACGTTGCCCAGTGACCCACACCGGGCCCAAATTTCACTGCTTAGCCCACAGCCACACTCGATTTCTCCAAATCGTCTTGGCACCAAGAGCAATCCAACCTTGCACCCGGGCCATTTGTATGGGCATCAAAACAGCTCTGCCTTGACTTCTCTTCACCAAATGGCTCACTTCATCTGTGTCGATTCTGTAACGTACCAGCACGATTAACCCCTCGAATTTGCTTCACTTTCACTCACCTCTTCACTGTTTGTGGTGATAATTTACCACAATTTGCTTCAGAAACGGCCCTAATAGTAATGTTTTAGTCAAATTTCTTGCCTTTTGAACTACCAGTGAGCTGCTGCACATGTTCAGTCGCGCCATCTTAAACCAGAAGTTCTCCATTAAGGGAATCCACCCTAGCATGCCAGATCAAGTCCTGTAGCATTCAGCAAGTGGCAAAGGAGGCAGGATTGTGAGGTATGAAAGAAACTAATTAACAGAATATGTGGATCATAGGATCAGCCTCCAGAAACACCTAGAGTTCCACCAACAAAACAACCCTTAGAAAAACATTGTATTTGAGTTGCGTGATCGCACTACTACTGCTACTAATACAACTACTATTACTGTTACTACTATTGCTATTACTACTATTACTAATGCTACTACTACTGTTACTCCTATTACTATTACTACTACAACAGGACCAATTCCAATCAATCACTAATTCTACTTCACAATCCAGTCCAGAGCACTTGTCAACGATGTTCGATCGATTAGATTTCTAGCCCAGTTTTTCCTGCTGGCTAATCCCTGAGATCTGTTGCTAGATGCAGATAAAGCAGTCAGCAGCTGTAACCAGGCTCTCTCTTCCTAGAAAGTGGACAGGTGCTATCTTGTGAAGAGCTAAGCCTGCAGAGATAAAGCATAGCACAGGAAGTTGAAGGCGGTGTAGTTGCCTCAGACAGACCCTGTATGAGCAGACTTATGAAATACTGTCCCATTCGTATCCAACACAGAAGGCCATTCAATCCATCAAGAAATAATTTCTTTTCTCTCAATAATTTTTCCTGTAATCTATTCTCTTCACATTCCCAAGCATTTACCAGCCACCTACACACCAGGGGACAATTTACAGTGGACAATTGATCTACCAACCTGTGCCTCTTTGGGATGTGTGAGGAGTTTGGGGTACCTACGATGAAAGCCAAGGGGTCACAGGAAGAAAATGCTAACTCTGAACAGACAGCACTCAAGGTTAGGGTCGAGCCAGGTCTGGTGGAGCAGCAAGGGAGTAGTTCTACTAGCTGCTCCACTCATCCTCCCCTTTTAATGAGTGTTAATGTTTTGATGTTGCAATGTGATAGTCGAAAAGTGTAGCAATATTCATCACCACCAGCATGATTAGAACACAGAACATACGTGGTGGTTATCAGAACACTATTACACTACACCACTATAGGAGTATAGTAGTGTAGTGTAATAGTGTTCTGATAGTGTAATAGATAGTGTTCTAATAGTGTAATAGATGCTGGAAGTTAGAGAAATCAAAGTGCTTCCAGTAATGCTTCCACCCCCCCCCCCCTTCACCATTCCCCATCCCCTTGTCCACTATAGGAGTATAGTGGTGTACAAGATACATACTAGATAGCACTGAAGTCTGGAACTCAATTCCAGCATCAGCTGCAAGGAGTCTGTCTGTCCTCCCCCAAGGAATGTGAGTGTTTTCTCCAGGTGTTCTGGTTTCCTCCAACAGTCCACAGATGTTCTGGTTAGTAGGTTAACTGGTCTTTAGGAAATAGTCACATGATTAGTCTAAGGGTAAATCAAGGGTTGTTGGGCAAAATGTCTCAAAGGACTGGGAGAGCCTACTCAGTGCCATAGCTCCGAAATGTAATAAACATGCCCTTCAGCCCACAATCTTTTGCCAACGGTTTTAACCTACAGAATATGAGTGGATAATGAGAAGCAATCTCGTACCATTGTGATCCTTACGATGAGGATTTTCAGCCGTGTTCTTAGAGAGAGATAAAAACAGAATGCTGGAAATATTCATCAGATCAGGCAGCACCTAATAAAGTCACCTGTTCAGGCCAAAGTTCCTTCATCAGCATTTTCCTTACAGCTGCCTCTGAAATGCCTTCCTTCTTCTTGAGCTGTGGCTTCTTCTCGATCATCTTTCTAAACTTCCCACTGACTTAGTGAAGCAGTCAAGATAATCAAAGACCCCTCCCAATTCAATCATTTCCCCCCACTCCCTGCTGGCAGAAGATGGTCCCTATGGTCCACTCTCTCTCCTACCAGATACCTCCTTCCCAGTTCTTTTCTTTTACACCCACCTGCTTTCAACTATCATATTTTAGCTAGCCTCCTTTCCCTCCCCCTTACTTTTTATTCTGGTATCTTCCTCTTCCTTTCCAGTCCTGAAGAAGGGTCTTGGCCCGAAATGCTGACTGTTTATTCATTTCCATGGATGCTGCCTAACTTATTGAGTTCCTGCAGCATTTTTTGTGCATTGCAGCAGATACAAAAGTCTGAAAGCACGTACCATCAGCTTCAAGGACACCTTCGATCCCATTGTTATAAGATTTGAACAGCTCTCTTGTACGATAAGATGGACCATTGACCTCTCAATCTACCTTGTCAAGGTCTTATTGACTGCCTGAATTGCACTTTCTCTGTAACTATAAAACTAGTTTCCCGAACAAACAAGAGAAAGTCTGCAGATGCTGGAAGTTAGAGAAATCAATGTGCTTCCAGTAATGCTTCCACCCCCCCCCCCTTCACCATTCCCCATCCCCTTGTCCCTTTCTCATGCTATCTCATTGTGCGTCCAGCTCCTCCCTCTGGTGCTTCTCCCTCTTTCCTCCCCACTTCTTTCTTCCATGGCCTTCTGTCTCTCTCACCAATCAACTCTTTGCTTCAATCCTCCCCCTCCAAGTTTCACCTATCGTCTGGTGTTTCTCACTCCCCTCCTCCAACCTTTCAAATCTACTCCTCAGCTTTTTTTTCTCCAGTCCTGCCGAAGGGTTTCAGCCCAAAACGTCGACAGTACTTTTCTCGATAGATGCTGCCTGGCCTGCTGAGTTCCTCCAGCATTTTGTGTGTGTTACACTCTTCCCCAAATTCAGTTAATGCTTTTCCCTTGTACTACTTCAATGTACTGGAGTTATTAATGACCTAATCCATTAACCTGTACTACTCCTTATTCTCCATATTCTGCTATTACTTTCCCTTGTTCTACCTCGGTGCACTGTGTAAATGATTTGATGTGTATGAACAGTATGCAAGACAAGCTTTTCACTGTTTCTCAGTACTTGTGAAAATAATAAACTAGTTTGAATTCCAGTGTAAAGGCAAAAGGGATTTAGTTTAAATTGGCATTGTGTTCATTGCAGACATTGCTGGCTGAAAGACCTGTTCCCGCAGTGTTCTATGAGTCAACGTAGTTTAGAAAATAGGGCGTGGGATTTATTTAAAGCTGGTATGTACAAGAACATCTTCAATCAGAGTGTGGTGAATCACTATAATTCTCTACTCCAGAGGGCTCTGGAGCAGGATCATTGGGTGTATAAGGAGGAAGTAGACAAATTTCTTAAAAGATCAGGGAATTGAGGGCAAACGGGATCGATCGTGGAAGAAGAGATGAGGCCAGCATTAATCATGATCATATTGAATAGCAGGTAGGCTGGAGAGACCAAAGAGGCTCTTTTCTTTTACTCTTGAACTTAAAGAGAATAGAGTTCATTAGTTTGGGGAGATGCTGACAAGTAAGCCCTGGTGTTCTTTTCGAGTTTTGTCATTCGCCACAGGATCGGACCTGTATTTGCAGTCGCAACACTTACGTAGTTGTTCCAGGAAAGTAACTGGTCCATGGTGAACCCACCACTCAACTATTGAATATGTAGGTGGGCAGGAACTTGGAGATTATAATGGCACTGTATGTCAAGAAATCATATGGACTTTCTTGTTAGTTTTATATATAGTTAAACTGAGCATATATCAGATAGAAATATATCAGTCAGCTGCTCTGGCAAACTCTATGAAGACAAGATTAATGATTAAGGTAACCTTTCATTTGAACTGGGAATGGTTATGAATGAAACGTGGCTTAAGTTTTGGGGGAAAGGGTTAGGGGGAAGAGAGAATGAAAGATAGATCTAAAGGGTAGAGAACACAAACTAGAAACACTTTATTGCAACACACAGAAAGCTGGAGGAAATTAATGGATCTGGCAGTGTCTACGAAAGGTCTGGATCTGAAACGTCGACTGTCCATCTCACTCCGTAGGTGCTGCCTGATGCATTGAGTTCCTCCAGATTTTTGCGTGTTGCTCCAGATTTCCAGCTTCGGCAAACTTGTGTATCTCTGAGATCTCACTGCTTGACCTTTCTTGGTGACATGAAAACTTGCTTCATTTCTAACCTTCCCCAATTCTATCACCCTACAGTCACACTTTCACCCTTCACAGATCCTCTCCGACCTTCTGATGATCTCCAGCACTTTCTTATGTTAGATTTCCAGCACCCACAGTATTTTCTTTTGGTACACCATGGGTAAGTTTTCTATCACAAATTGCATTAAGAAGTTTGGGCAAAGGTGGGAAAACAGAAGTAAGTTAGCTATGATGTAATTAAACTGCAGAACAGGCTCAAGGGACCAGATAATCTCCTTCTCTTTCCCTGTATATAATGGCATTCCAAATAAAGTTATCCAAAGACATTGATGCTTACAATATTAGTACCACACAATCTGACAGCCCAGCAGTGTGGAACTTTTATCTGATTAGATGTGTTGACATTCTGTTGTGGCAATTTCTGACCCGAGGTTATTTGAGTTGGCAGTAATGTAAAGCCAAAATTTGTCCTTGACATCCCTCTCTACTTCTGATGTTCTTAATTGAAGATGACTTTTGTCTGTCACTTCAGATAACTGTGTTTTTTTTGTTGTTGTGTGGATACAAAACTGATGCCTGGCAGTCACTTGTAAAGAACTAAAGCTGAAGTAGACCGTTAGGCTGCTCAGTACTGGTTTTGCATTCAGTTGGATCGAGAATTGTGGACACAGCTCAGCACCTCACAAGAAGCAGCCTCCCCTCATTGGACTCTGCCATTACTTCTCACAACCTCAATAAAGCCACGCAGAAAAATACAAGACCCCACCCCACTCCGACTGGTTGTGATTTAACTGTGATTGGAGATTGCTTTGATTTCACAGTATGGCTTCCAATAATTGATTAACAAGGATAGCAGGACAATATTTGCAGAAATGAAACAGCTTGAGCAGAATTGCTGATATATCATGAAGGAAACACCAGACCTAGATACTGGGTTTATGTTTGGTGTAAGATACAAATATTTCGAGTGTTCCTTTTTTATTCACTGGATGTAGGTGTGATTAATATGAGAAGGTGGTGGTGAGTTGACACATTAGCAGTGAGTGGTTTACAGGATCGCCTCAGAGGGCAGGTAAGCACATCCAATGGTAGGCTTGGAGTCACATATTGTCAGGGATGACAAATTCCCTTTCTCAACAAACAAAGTGGCTTGTAAGACTAACACACAAAGTGCTGGCAGAACTCAGCAGGTCAGGCAGCATCTATGGGGGGGAAATGAACAGTCCAGGTTTCAAGTCAAGATCCTTCATCTGGACTCTGTTATAAGAACTCTGTTATTGTTAACACTAACTTAATTCATGTAGATACTTATATTCCCTGGAGGGGAGATATGAACCTACAATGGTCCCTGGCTGCTCCAAGGGTGACATGGTACCGTAGCAGCTAGCTTAACACTCTACAGTGCCAGTGATCAGGGTTCAATTCCCACCCCTGTCTGTAAGGAATTTGTACGTTCTCCTCATGAATGCATGGATTCATTCTGGGTGTTCCGGTTTCCTCCTACATTCCAAAGACATGTGGATTTGGTTAGTAAGTTGCGGGCATGTTATGTTAGTCCCAGAAGCAGGGCAACACTTTCTAGCTGTCTGTCCCTGCCACAGTCCATGGATTGTGTTGGTTACTGAAGCAAAACAGCACACTTCGCTTTATGTTTTAATGTTTCAGTGTAAGTGATAAATAAAATAAACCTTAAAAAAACTTTAAAATCTTTAATAACTTAACCACTATGCCACTGTGTCCTAATAACTGAGCTGGTTCTCTTCGGCTGAACCACATCTGTATGGTAATGTTACAGTAATAAAACCCAATGTGGAGTACACTTTGAATATTGTGTTCATTTCTGGTCGCCTCATTATAGGAAGGACGTAGAAGCTTTAGAGAGGGTTCAGAGTAGATTGATCAGGATGCTGCCTGGACTAGAGAGCATGTCTTTTGAGGATAGACTGAGTGAGCTCAGGCTTTTCTCATTGAAATGAAAGAGGATGAGAGGTGACCTGATAGAAACGTACAAGATTTTAAGAGGCAGAGATTGAGTGGATGGTCAGCATGGAAATGGCTAATATGAGGGGGGATAATTTTATAGTGATTGGAAGAAAATATAAGGGGGGGTGTGTCTGAGTTTTTTTTTACGTGGAGAATGATGGGAGTGTGGAACACGGTACCATTGATGGTGGTAGAAGCAGACACATTAGGAGCATTTAAGAAACCCTTAGATAGCTACATAGGTGAGAGAAGAATGGATGGCTAAGTAGGAGGGAATGATTTGATTGATCTTATAGTATGTTAAAAGGTTGGCACATTATTGTGGCTGAAGTGCCTGTATTATTCTGTAATGTCCTATGATCTATGTTGTATGAAGTGTAGAGCAGTATTTCGCACTTTTTTCAGGATATCAGTGGAAGTCCATAAGGGCAAGATAAATTCAGGCTGTTGGGCTCAGATGTAACAGTTAATCCTTTACTCAAATGTGTCAGGAAAGCAGCCAATTCCATCGGTCTAGCTGGTGAGCAAGCTAGCTGAGAGGAGGTGTGGCTGGGCAGCAGTTTCCTTTTGCTCCTCAACTTGTCTCATGAACCTTTTCCTGAAGGCACATCAGTAAAATGGTGCATTGTAGTAAATGAAATCACATCAGATTGAATTTGACAGCTAGTGACGGGGGAATCATGAGCAGATGGTTGATGGTAAACCATAGCTGAAGGGAGGTCTGTGTCCTTGAGAAGTTCTTCTGTCCAAGGGACTTTTGGGATCACAAAACTATTTTATTTTAAGAATGAAGTTCAGCTCCTAAATGATGCTTGAATTTAAGGAGAGGGAGGTTGCAGAGATCATTTAAGAAGGTGATTACACAGTCATAGAGTCATACAGGAACCAGCCAACCAGTCCATGCCAATATCAAGATGTCTGTCTGAGCTATTTCCATTTGCCAGCATTTGGTTCATATCCCTCGAAACAAGGGGTTCCCAGTTTTTTTATGCCATGGACCAATACCATTAAGCAAGGGGTCCATGGACCTCAGGTTGGGAACACCTTCTCTAAACCTTTCCTATCCATGTACCTGTCCAAGTGACTTTGAAATGTAGTTAATATGCCTGACTCAACCACTTCCTCTGACAGCTCATTCTATGTTCGAACCATCCTCAGAGTGACAAAGTTGCCCCTCAGGTTCCTACAAAGCCTCTCCCATCTCACCCTAGCCTGGGGAAAAAAAACTGCGTATCCAGTCTATGTGATTGGCAGCTCTAATTCTCGGACCTGATTATATCTCAGAGTGGGCAGCATAGTGATAAAGTAAACAGAGCTGTTGCCTCACAGCCTAGGTTCAATCCTGACTGTGGCTATTGTCTGCGTGGAGTTTGCACACACTCCCTTTAACTAGGTAGGTTTCATTTAGATTCTCCAATTTCCTCCCTACATCAGAAAGGTTTTTTGAGTTGGCTGTAAATTGACCCTTGTGTGAGAGACAGCAGACACATTGGAAGAGTTTGACAGGAATGTGGAGAGAATAGTTTACATGGAAAATTGAATGGGATGTAGCATTTTTCCACGACTAGTCTCAACATGATGGGCCAAAATGGACTCCTATTTTATAAGGAATTACTTCTGCAGAAGTTAAAAATCCTACAGAGTCATAGATTCATTGAGTCACGTAGCAGAGAAACAGACATCTTAGTTGAAATGGCAAACAAGACAACATCTGCAGATTCTGGAAATCCAAGCAACACACACAGAATGCTGGAGGAACTCAGCAGGCCAGGCAGCATCTATGGAAAAAGTACAGTCGATGTTTCGGGCTGAGACCCTTTGTCAGGACTTTGTCTTAGGTGGACTGGTCTAATCTGTCGATGCCAACCACGATGTGTATCTGAGCTAGACTAATTTACCAGCATTTTACCCATATCCCTCTAAACCTTTTATGTAAAGTATATGTTTTTAAACATTGTATTGTACTCATAATCTATTTCTTTCGGTATACACACCAGCCTCTGTGTGAAAAAAATTCCCCCTTTTAAATCTTTCCCCTTCACCTTAATTTTACACACTCTAGTTTTGGACTTCCTTACACACTGGGGAAAAGTTTATAAACATTCACCCTATCTATATCCTTCATGATCTTATAAACCTCGATAAGTTCCCTCCTCAGCCTTGAATGCTTCAGAGATAGAAATTCACACTATACAGCTTCTCCTTATTAGTCCAGCCCTCCTGTCCAAGTTATGTCTTTGTGAATACCTTCTGATTCTTTACCTGCTTAATAACATCCATCCATTAGCTGGACAACCAAAACTGCTTACAATACAACTGTGGTCTCGCTAATGACTTGTGTAGTTGTAACATGACTTACCAGCTAAGGTACACAATGCCCTTCTTTACCACTCTGTCTACTTGTGTCACTACTTTCAGGGAACTATATCCCTGTACCCCTAGGTCTCTCAGTTCTTGCGGAGTCATAGATCCATAGATTTCTACAGCACAGAAGCAGGTATTTTGATCCATCTAGCCCATGCCGAACCATTATTCTGCCCAGTTCCATCAACTTCCAGCTGGACAATAATCACCTATACCTTTCCCATCCATGTAGATCCAAACTTCTCTTAAATGTTGAAATTGAAACAACATCCACATTGAATCAACACAAGGAAATCTGCAGATGCTGGAAATTCAAGCAACACACACAAAATGCTGGTGGAACACAGCAGACCAGGCATCATCTATAAGGAGAAGCACTGTCGACATTTCGGGCCAAGACCTTTCATCAGGACTAACTGAAAGGAAAGTTAGTAAGAGATTTGAAAGTAGTAGGGGGAGGGGGAAATGCGAAATGATAGGAGAAGACCGGAGGGGGTGGGGTGAAGCTAAGAGCTGGAAAGGTGATTGGCGAAAGTGATACAGAGTTGGAGAAGGGAAAGGATTATGGGACGGGAGGCCTCGGGAGAAAGAAAGGGGGGGGGGGAAGTACCAAAGGGAGATGGAGAACAGGCAAACAACTAAATATGTCAGGGATGGGGTAAGAAGGGGAGGAGGGGCATTAACGGAAGTTAGAGAAGTCAATGTTCATGCCATCAGGTTAGAGGCTACACAGCCGGTGTATAAGGTGTTGTTCCTCCAACCTGAGTTTGGATTCATTTTGACAGTAGAGGAGGCCATGGATAGACATATCAGAATGGGAATGGGACGTGGAATTAAAATGTGTGGCCACTGGGAGATCCTGCTTTCTCTGGCGGACCGAGCGTAGGTGTTCAGCGAAATGGTCTCCCAGTCTGCGTCGGGTCTCACCAATATATAAAAGGCCACACCGGGAGCACTGGACACAGTATACCACACCAGCCAACTCACAGGTAAAGTGTCACCTCACCTGGAAGGACTGTCTGGGGCCCTGAATGGTGGTGAGGGAGGAAGTGTAAAGCCAGGCCATTAATGCCCGTCCTCCCCTTCCTACCCCATCCCTGACATATTTAGTTGTTTGCCTGTTCTCCATCTCCATCCAGATGCTGCCTGGCCTGCTGTGTTCCACCAGCATTTTGTGTGTGTTGTCCACATTGAACCCACTGGTAGCTTGATCCACACTTCTACCACCCTTGGAGTGAAGAAGTTCAAAGTATTTATTATCAAAGTGCATATACGTCATCATATACAACCCTGAATTTTAGTTTCTTGCAAGCATACACAGTAAATCCGAGAAACACAATAGAATCAATGAAAGCCACACCCAACAGGTTGGACAAATAACTAATGTGGAAAGGACAACAAATTGTGCAAATACAGAAGAGAAAAAAACAAGTAAGCAATAAATACTGAGAAGATGAGATAAAGAGCCCTTGAAAACGAATTCATAGGTTGTGTTGGAGCGAGTGAAGTTGAGAGAAGTTATACATTCTGGTACAAGTTCCTGATGGTTGAGGAGCCATAACAGTTTCTGAACCCGGTGATGTGAGTCCTGAGGCCTCTCTACCTTCTTCCTGATGGCAGCAGCGAGAAGGGAGCATGGACTGGTTGTTAAGAATCGTTGATAATGGATGCTGCTTTCCTGTCACAGTGCTCCATGTAGATGTGCTCAGTGGTGGGGAGGGCTTTACCTGTGATGGACTGGGCTGTATCCATATCCTTTTTGTAGGATTTCCATGGTCTGGTATGGACTTGGAGTTCCTTACCAGGCCATGATGCAACCAGTCAATAAACTCTCCACCACTTATCTATTAAAGTTTGTCAAAGTTTAGATGTCATGCTGAATCTTCGCATTCTCCTAAGGAAGTAGAATCACTGTTGTCTTTTCTTCACAATTGCACTTGCATGATGGGCCCAGGATGGATCATCTCAAATAATAACACCGAGGAATTTAAAGTTTCTGACCCTCTCCACCTCTGATCCTCCAATGAGGACTGTCACGTAGACCTCCAGTTTTCTCCTCCTGAAGCCAATAATCAGCTCCTTGGTCTTGCTGGCATTGAGTGATTGCTGTCTGCCACCACTCAGACAGATTTTCAATCTCCCTCCTATATCCTAATTCATCACCACCTTTGATTTAGCCAATGACAGAAGAGATGATGAATCAGCAGCAACAAGAGAGATTGAAGGGGAACTTGAGAGGGAGAAGTTCCCCCTCAGCTTCCCCTTAAATATTTCACATTACACCCTTACCTATGACCTCTATTTCTAGTCACAACCAACTTCAGTGGAAAAAGCCTGCTTGCATTTACTCTTTTTATATTCCTCATAATTTTGTATACCTTTATCAAATCTCTTCTCATTCTCCTATGCTCCAGAGTTAAACGTCCTAACCTATTCAACTTGTTCCTGTAACTCAGCTGTTCAAGTCCTGGAAGCATCTTGTCAATGTTCTCTGTACACTTTCAATCTTATTGATATCATTCATCTAGGTGTAATAGTTTACTCCAAACAAAAATACATCTTATTATTTTCTACATTAGTTATATCTCCATGTTCTTGTGTTCAATTTTGACACTTTTAAGAAGGATATCCTTGCCTTGGAAACATTAAGCTTCTTCCTACTGCTAAACTAATTATTGGGATACAGGGTTTACCTCATGAGAAGTTCTTAGCAGATGAAGACCATGCCTTCTGGGTTGAGGAAGAATGTGGGAGTTTGGTAGTGGTGGTGCTGGTGGTGTACTATCTTACTGAAACCATCTTACTGAGGGTTTGGAAAGGAAAAATGCTCCCCACTAGGTCAATTTAGAATGCATGGGAACTAATTCAAGCAAGGTAAAAGTAAGTGTGTGGTGGGGGGGGGGGGGGGAGGGGGGAGGGAACTCAAAAGACAACAGATGCTAGAAATCTGAAACAGAAACCCAAAACGCAGGAAAATCCCAGTAGGTCAGGCAGCATCTGTGGAAAAAAGGAATAGTCAACACTTTGGGGTCAAAACCCTTTGTTAACTGGAAGAGAGAGAAGTAAGTTATTTCCTAGTAACAGAGATTGCACCTGCAGAATAAAGGGAATATTTTTGATAGGTTGATTCAAAGTGTCTCACTGGAACATAGAACAGTACAGCACAGAAACAGGCCGATGTTACACCATATCTGTACCAACCTAAACTAAACCCATCTGCCTGCACATGGTCTATAATCTCCCATCTCTCCACCTGTTTATGCACCTGTCAAATGCCTCTTAGTTTTGCTACTGTATCTGCTTCCACCAGATCTTTTGTTTGTCCATTCAAGGCATATACCACTTTGTGTAAAAAAATACTTAACTTGTAGATCTTTTTTAAACTTTGGTATTGAAAATTCTGGGAGAAAGACTCTGACTGTCTATCCTTGCCCAGGTCTGAGTATGAGGAATGACCCAAGAAATGGCAGATATAAGCACTGGGCCAGATTGGAAAGGGCAGGATGTCGGGGCTGGAGGCAAGCCACAGGCTGGTGTTCAACTTGATGCTCTGTGAGGTTTACTCATCTCTGTACAGAACTGAAGCTTTAACCTGCAACTAACGGGCTTCAGGATTGGCTGTAGTGATGACTGGCTTCATGGCTGTGGACTCACTTTTCTGGAATTTCAGTTCTGGATGTTATTTGCTAACTTTTATTATTTGCACGATTTGTTCTTCTTTTTTGCACATTGGGTGTTTGGCGGTCTTTTTTAATGGGTTCTATTTGGTTTCTCTATTTTGTGGCTGCCTGTAAGGAGACGAGTCTCAAGGGTGTTTATAGTATACGACTTTGATAATAAATGCACTTTGAACTTTGAACTTCAAAAAGAGTTTGGATGAACTTGGATTGTTTTCTCTGGAGTGTCAGAAGCTGAAGAGTAACCTGACTGAAGTTTATAAAATTATGAGTGGAATGGATAAATTCAAAGCTCAAAGGATAAGCTGAACATCGGCCTGTCCCTCACCTATGGCTCCAACACCCTGATCTTTGCAATCTGGCCCGGTGCCTAAATTGGCCAAACCTCAGGTCACTCCTCGCTCTTGGGCTCAGGTCCTGCCACTTCGATATGTTCTTGGGCTCACAAAACTGCCAGCTCATACAGGCAATTCGAAAGCTCAACACCAGAAGAGAAGTTGCAGACTATTGATTGCAGTGATTGTTTTTGAGAAAAAGTGTGAATAACAAAGAACTTAATGGTTGCATTTGTTGCCAGTAAGATGTCGCTGTGCTTCATCAGTGCCATCTGAAATCAGATGATACATCAACGTTATCTTTACAGATAATACTAATAATTTATTGTTAGATCCCAGTGAATTTCTACTGCACTATTTACAAAGCTTCTATATTCTTTTTCTAATGTAGCGACCCAAAGTACAACATTTTGTAGGATGCAAAATGTTTTGTCATCTTTTATACTCAATGCCCAGATCAAAGATCCCCACCAATCATGCCATGCCATTCTCTTGCTGCTATCATCAGGCAGGAGGTACAGAAGCCAGAAGTCCCAGACCACCAGGTTCAAAAGCAGGTGCTCCCTTCAACCTTTAGCTTGTCTACGAACACTCCAACAAACTTCTACAGATTTAATGTTGAAAGAATCCTGACTGATTACATCATGGTCGGGTATGGCAGTTTGAATATTCAGGAACATAAGATGTTGCCAGGAGTAGTGCACTCAGGCCAATACATCATGACACATTCCTCCACACTATTGGTAGTATCTGCAGGAAGTGCTACATCAAGAAGGCAACATCTGTCTTCAACGATCCCTGCCATTAATGGCCATGCTATATTTTTGCAACTACCACTGAGCAGGGGGTACAGAAGCCTGAAATCACACACCACCAGGTTCTAGAACAACTAATTCCCTTCAACCAACTCTAACCACTGCAAATTATCAACACTATGACCACTTTAATCACTTTACACTAAAATAGATCTTTTTCTAATTGTGTCCTTTCTTGTAATTATATATTTATGTTTAATTAATGATTTTCTTGTGAATGCTATGATGTACGTGTCAATGCATGTATGTACTGGTGCATATGACAATAAACTCAAATTTGACTTTAGAGTTTTGAAGAAGGTAAGCACACTGTATGCTGTTTTAAAGGGGCGGTTGCTAGAAAAGTAATGGATATATTTTCGTTTTGGACTTAGAACCTCCTGCATGAACTGTTGGGGAGAAAGGATTTGCCAATCATCCTTACATAAAATTTGAGATTACATCAAAAAAGATAATGATGAGCTTTATTTGTCGAATGTGCAGTACATCGAAAAGCGATATTCTGTGCCAAACTGCAGCACTCAAGTGAAACCCTCGCAGTCATGGAGAGAACGTACAGCGGCATGAACTAAATGTCCATTGAAACCAAATTGTAAAGTGTTGAGCTAACGACTTTGCTACTGTGCTGCCCAATTTGTGCTAATCTCTTGTAATCTCCTTCCTTCCCAAACCGAAAATAAATGCACTTTGTCATGGAGTTAAATATCAGTCTTGAAAGCAACTAGTTCTATAAAACAGTGTTGAATAGTGGCAAGGACTCCATTGATAATGCCTATGCTACTTTTGGAAACTTTATCACACAATTCTTTTTCCAGCTGAGAGTATCTCAGTTTGAAATCACCAAAAGTCAACACTGCCAAAATGCAGCACTACCCTAGTGACCCACACCTGTGTCAGCGTGTGTTTTGTGCTCAGGTATCTGGAGTGAAACCTCAGATTTATGATCTCCTGACTCCATGTGTTAGTAAGATCCACACTGTGAAGGGAATCGCAAATCATTCGAGCTCAGGGCTGTCTGAAATGAGATTAGCCCTGCCTTCCAAGATACACAAGCATTTTCACATTGATGTGAACCCAGACTGCATAAGAATATATCTAGACCAAAAACTCAGAAAATACACTTCAGGCATGTAGGATTAATGAAAAATAAAACTGCGCCATCATTCAACTGCTGCAATTTGAAATTCTAACTACGAGCAACTTGCCCAGTAGGTGGAAATATGATTAAAGAAAGAACTCTATAGGAGCTGTGAGCCAGACAATCATAGACTTGCCCAGAGTAAATGCAGTGCCCTATACACTCACTGGCCACTTTATTAGGTACCTCTTGTACCTGTATGTTCCTGGACATCTGACACTGTAGCCCATCCACTTTAGATTTCAGTGTGTTACTGGTTCAAAGAGGCTCTTCTGCACACTGCTGTTTTAACACATAGCTATTTGAGTTACTGTTGCCTTCCTGTCACCTTAAATCTGTCTGGCCATTCTCCTCTGACCTCTCTCATTAATAAGATGTTTTTACCCACAGAGCTGCCACTCACTGGATCCTTTCTGTCTTTCCCAATGTTCTCTGTAAGCTCCAGAGACTGTTGTGTGTGAAAATCCCAAGAGATCAGCGATTTCTGAGATACACAAAAACTCCGTTTGGCACCAACAATCATTCCATGATTTGAAGTCACTTAGATCACATTTTTCCCCATTCTGATGTTTGGTCTGAACAGCAACAGAAGCTTCTGACCATGTCTGCATGCTTTTCTGCATTCAGTTGCTGTCACATAATTAGCTGATTAGACAATTACATTACCAAGCAGGCATACAGGTATACCTAATAAAGTGGCTACTGAGTGTTCATTTAACCAATGGAAAGCAGTGGGTAAATGCAATAGAGTGTAATTGCAAAATACAAAGAGATAGTGCCAGATATTTACAGGTGCATTGCTAATGGTGAAGAAGATATAAAGACAAGAGATTCTGCAGATGCTGGAAGTCCAGAGCAACACACACAAAAAGCTGGAGGTACTCAACAAGTCAGGCAGCATCTATGGAGAGTAACGAAGAGTCAACTTTTCAGACCAAGAACCTCCATCACAACTGGAAATGAAGGGGGAAAAGGTCAAGATAAAAGGTGGATGGAGGGGAAGGAGTGCAAGCTGGCTGGTGATAGGTGAAATCATGTGGGGGGGGGGGGGGTTGGCAGGTGGGGTCAGGTGATGAAGTAAGAAGCTGGGAGCTGACAGGTAGAAAAGTCAAAGGGCTGAATTTGACAGGAAAGGAGGGTGGACCATGAGAGAAAGGGAAGGAGGAGGGGCACCAAAGGGAGGTGAGGGACAGGTGAGAAGAAGAGAAGGGATAAAAAAAAAGGAACCAGAGTGGGGAATGCTGAAAGAGAAGCAGAAGGTACAGAAATTACCGGGTTAGAAAAATTGATGTTCATGCCATCAGGCTGGAGGCTAGCCAGATGAAATATGCTCCTCCAACCTGAGGGTGGCAGCGAAGGCCATGGACCAACAAGTTGGAATGGGAATGGGAAGCAGAATTAAAATGGGAGGCCACTGGGAAATCATTAAAATGGGAGGCCACTGGGAAATCTAGCTTTTTGTGGTGAATGGAGCAGAAGTAGTCCGCCTTCATATGTCGGGTCTCCCCAGTATAGAGGATGCAGTACTGGTAACACCAGATACAGCAGATAACATCGACAGGCCTGCAGGTGAAGTGCCACCTTACCTGGAAAGACTGTTTGAAGCCTTGAATTGTGGTGAGGGAGGAGGTGTAGGGCAGGTCCAGCACTTTTCCAACTTGCAGGGATAAATGCCAGGAGGGAGATTAATGGGGGAGGGATGAGTGAGTGGGGCATCACGCAGAGAGCAATCCCTACAGAAAGTAAAGACTGAGGGTGGGGGTGGGGTGGATAGTGGACAGGGAGGGATACTTTGTCTTGTCTCTGATCATCACCTTGGTCGAAAAGCCCACTGAAAGTCAAGGAGAGAAGGTCACCATGGGTAAGTGGCATTATGTTGTAACAGCTGTGTGTTATGTTGCAATTGATAAATTTGTTAGCATTTAATTTTGGAAGCAATTTACAAAGCACAGCTACTGAACCACATTTGTGGCAAGCAACCGAGGACAAATGTCTAGACTGCACTTGGAATGTGCTGATTGGAGTAATGATTAGCTCTATGCAAGTGCTTGAAGGAGCTGTCATTACCTGCAGAAGACCATTCAACATCAGATGAAAAGATAAAACCACCTACAAAGAAAATAAACTTGAAAATCTTAAAAAAGAAATCTCTCTTTATAACTTGATATGAAATTTAAATTAAAATACTCAATTTTAACGAACAGATTTTGTCTTGAAGCTGTTTTCTGACCCTTAAAACCATTGGGTCTGATCTTCCTCTCGAATTTTAAATACTCAGTTAAAATTATATTTCTGGATGTTACTTTTGTTTTCTTATTCATGATCAGGATGTGAGAGTTACTGGCATGGTCAGCATTTATTGCCTATCCCTACTTGCCCTCGAGATGTCAAAATACCACCTTGGCTATTTCTGTCCTTTTGATGCAGGTGATCGTGCAACATGGAACTAGGCCAATCAGCCCAGCCAGTACATGCTGACTAAGATTCCCATCTGAAGTTGTCCCATTTGCCTGTGTTTGGCCACTATCCCTTGAAAACTTTCCTATGTGTGCACCTGTCTTGAGTGTCTTTTAAATGTTGCCTGTACCTGCCTCAACCACTTCTGGTATTTCATTCCATATATTGACCACATACGGTGTGAAGAAGTTGCCCCTCAGTTTCATATTAAATCTCCCCCCTTGGGCCCTCTAGTTCCTAATTCTCCAACCATTGAGGGGAGGAGGTAGGAGAGACTGTGTGCATTCACCCTATTAATGCCCCTCATGATTTTATACACCTCTACAATATTGCATCTTGATCTCCAGTGAGTAAATCTCAGTCCCTCAGTCTGCTCAACTGCTTCCTATAACTCCATCCCTCTCGTCTTGTAAATCTCAAACAAGAGAAAGTCTGCAGGAGCTGGCAAACCAAGCTACATAATCAGAATATGCCGGAGTACTCAGCAGGCCAAGCAGCATCTATGGAAAAAAGTACACTCAACATTTCAGACCAGTCCTGCTGAAGGGTTTTGGCCCGAAACGTTGACTGTACTTTTTTCCATAGATGCTGCCTGGTCTGCTGAGTTCTTTCAGCATATTTTGTGCGTCTTTCTTGTAAATCTTATCTGCATTCTTTCCAGCTTAATGGTATCTTTCCTCGTACAAGTATACCCACATTTGTGAGCAACACACACAAATGTTGGAGTAACTGAACGGGTCAGTCAGGCAGCATTTGTGGAGAGATAGAAACAGTCGATGGTTCAGGAGAGGCCTTTCATCAGAACATCAGAAGCCCCACAATGTTGACAGTTTATCCCTCTCCACAGATGCTGCCTGACTTACCGAGTTCCTTCAGGATTTTGTGTGTGTTGCGGAAGATTTCCAGCATCCGCAAAATCTTTTGTGTTTATGAAAAGCTTTTCACTGTACCTTGGTGTATGTAACAATGGTAAGCCAATACTAATACTGTGGGAGCTTCTTCAACTTCTTCCTGGAGTAAAATCAGGGGATGGTGGTATGTCTTCAAGTCAAGATGGTTTGCCAACTGGAAGAAGACTTGCAAAAGATGCTGTTGCCATGTGGCTTCTGCCTTGTTCTTCCTGTTCAGAGAACCCACCCATACGGGATATTGAACTAGAATAGCACTGGTGAACGGCTGCCATGTTGGTGTCATACAGTGCAGTCACATGTGCTAATGGTTGACGGTTTAAGGTAGTAGATGGACTTCCAATCATACAGCCTCCTTTGTCCTGGTGATGTCAAGACAGGTAGTTGGTTTATTATTGTCAAAGCTAGCAAAAGCTACAGAGAAAAAACTTTTATTTGCATGCTATCCAGACAGATTATTCCATACGGAAGAACATTAGGGTAGTACAAAAGGGAAAAAAATCAGAATGCAGAACATAGTGTTACAGTTACATAAATGTGCAGCAGACAGACAAATTAAGTGTAAGTGTACCATGATGAGGTAGATTAAGAGAGCAAGAGTTCATCTTTAGTGCTTAAGAGACCTGTTCAAGAGTTTTATAACCATGGAAAAGAAGCTGCTCTTGAGCCTGGTAGTGCGTGTTTTCAAGTTTTTGTATTTTCTGCCTGATGGGAGTTATTCAAGCTGTGCTCAACGAGGTGAGTGGAGAGCACAGTCAGGCTGCCGCAGCCCACCCACTGCAAGTTGTGCAATGAGAGATGCTCTTCTGCACACCACTGTTGTAATTCATGGTTATCTGAGTTACTGTCACCTTCCTGTCAGCTTGAACCCGTCTGGTCATTCTCCTCTGACATCTCTCATTAAGGCACTTTTGCCACAGAACTGCCTCTCACTGGGTGTTTTTTTTTTGTTGTTGCACCATTCTCTGTAAACTCTAGAGAACGCTGAGTGGGAAAATCCCAAGGGGTCAGCAGTTTCCACCCCATCTGATACCAACCATTCTTCCATGCTCAAACTCACTGAGGTCACATTTCTACTGAACCTCTTGACCATGTCTACATGCTTTTATACATTGAGTTGCTGCCACATGATTGGCTGATCAGATATTTGTATTAAAGAGTAGGAGTACAGGTGTACCTAATAAAGTGGCCACTGAATATGTATTGAAATACTGTACCACTGGATTATGCTATGGAGCGGGGAAAGGCTCACTACAATCTGAACTGCATCTGTGTTTACGTGACTGAGGCTTAATAGGGCATTGTCAGACCACATTTGGAGTATTGTGGTCAGATTTGGGCCCCATATCTAATGTGCTGGCTTTGGACAAGGGTTCAGAGGAGGTTTACGAGGATGATAGGGTTAATGCATGAAGAGCATTTGATGGCTCGGGCCCTGTATTTGCTGGACTTTAGAAGAATGAATGTAGGGTCTCGTTGACACGCTGAATATTGAAAGGCCTAGAAAGAGTGGACATGCAGAGGGCAATTCCAGGAGCAAATGACACAGCCTTGGAATAGAAGGATGTCCCTTTAGAACAGAGCTGAGGAGAAATTTATTTAGCCAGAGGGTGGTGAAACTGTGGAATTCACTGCCACAGACAGCTGTGGAGGCCAAGTCATTGGATATACTTAAAGCAGAGGTTGATGGGTACTTAGGGCATCAAAGGTTATAGGAAGAAGGCAGGAGAACAGGCTTGAGAAGGAAAAAAATCTGTCATGATTGAATGAAACGGTGGATTCAATGGGATGAATAGCCTAATGCTCCTGGTATGTCATGTGGTCTTATGGGCTAGCTCTGCTGATTTCCAGCAAATTTGACCCCTTTGTTGCTGATGACAGGGGTAAAATTAAAAGATTACCGCTTTGAAAATCATTGATTAGACAATCTCTTGTTGAAGATGGTAATTTCCTAGTAGTTGTGTAGTGAGAACAATAAAATAAAAACCTGAAAGAACATTGCAGGTCAAGTAGCATCTGAAGTGAATGCTGATATTTTGGGTAGAGGTCCTACTTTAGGGTGGTGAGGAAGTGGAAACAATGACAATATATAGCAGAGTGTAAGGAAGTGAGATCGAGTTTGGGGATGGGTGGGAGAAGGAAAGGGAGTATGGGAGAGCAGAGGTTACCAAAGGAGAAGAAATGTATGTGGACAGAATCAGAATCAGGTTCATTATCAAGGCTGCATGTCATAAAAATTGCTTTGAGGCAGCAAAATGATGCAAGATATAAAACTACTATAAGTTCCAAATATAAATAAATTGTGCAAAAGACAAATAATGAGATGAGTGTATATAGATTAAAACACTTGGCAGGGGATGGGTGGGGGTTTACCTGAAACTGAAAACACACCCAAGTGGATCATGCAATGTGGCTTTTAGGCTGATGCAATGGGTCACTACATCTTTGTTGATGGAATATTGATTAACTCATACTTGCATTGTTGCATATATCTAACTGAATGGCACATATATACATGGGTATACATGTGTGTGTGTTGTTATATATACGGGTATCCTCATTTTTAATGGAGTTATGAATACAAAATAGTACTGTCACTTATTGAGTCATTGATCGAAAGACATGTTTACATCCCACGATGGCAACTGGTGATGTAACTTTAAGTAATTAAATAAACCGAGAACAAACCTTTTATCCACAACCCTGAAATTACTGGATTGTTATACAAATCAATCTGGTTCATCGATACCCCTCAGTGAAGCAAATCCGCCATTCTTGTGCACTTCGGCCTGTATGTGACTCCAGATCGATCAACAAGATCGTTTACCTCCTTCATCAGCTCTGGTAGAGAGGAATGGACCATAGACATCAACATTTTCAGCAAAATCCATTTCACCCAGTGGATACATTTTAGCAACACTCATGTTTCCCAACACAGAGCCCATTTTAACTAATGCCTGTTCAGGCCTCTCAGTGGATATAATCAAGACTATTTCATAAAAGAGCTAGGGAGTTCTTCCAGAAATATCAGCCAACATATATCCCCCAACCAATAAATTGGTAAACTGTTTTATGATTGTCACATGCAATGAGGTATAATGTCAATCTGTTTGCATATCATCCATACAGATCATTTCATCACATCAGTGCACTGAGGCAGTACAAGAGAAAACAGCAAGAATACAGAGAAACTGCAGTGAAGGCAGGTACTAAGGAGCAAGGCTATGGCAAGGTAGATCACAAGGTCCACAATCCCATTTTATTGCATAACCAATATCACTAAAATAGACTAATTAATTGATATATAGACAGAAGGGACTGCAGATGCTGGAATCTAGAGCAGCAAACAATCTGCTAGAGGAACTCAGCAGGCCGAGCAGCATCTATGAAATGCCAACAGTTACTATTTCCCCACAGATGCTGCCTGACCTGCTGAGTGCCTTCAGCAGATTGTAGATTAATTGGTCATTTGTTTCATTATAACTTGGAGCCATTTGCTGGGGAAAATGTGGTAACTGTGTTTCAAGAGTAATTTAGACGTCAAAAGTTATGAAAATAAATGGTCATCAACTCACCTCTAGTTCTACCAATTTATATAGAATCTTACAACAAGACAGAACAAGTCCATTTGACCGATAATATCCATGCCAGCTTCTAGAGGAGCAATCCCATCTGTCTCATTGTCTGGTTTTTTATTTCCATGCATACCTGCCACATATTATCTTGTACACTTTCCCGTCAACTCCCCTTTGATACTTCCTGACATTAATGTCATCAGGACTTGAGGACTTGTGTCATAGGGAGAGGTTCGACAGGCTAGGATGCCATTCCTTAGAACGTAGGGGACAGGAGGCAAGCTTATAGAGGTGTATAAAATCATGAGGGTGGATGCACATAGTCTTCTTCGGGAACTGGCGTGCAAAGATTTAAGATGAGAGAGGCAAGATTTTAAAGGATCCTGAGGGGTAACATCTTCACACAGAGGCTGGTGCATATATGAAACAAGTGACAGAAGAAAGGGTTGAGGTGGGTACAAAAACAACTTTAGAAGACAATTGTACTGGTATTTGGATAGGAAAGGTTTAAATGGGTCCAATGGGATTAGTTTAGATGGATAAAGAGCCTGTTTCCGTGCTGTATGACTCTATGTCCCTGTAACTCTAGGAGTAATTTGCAGTGACCAAGTAACCAACTTATGTGTCTTTGGGATGTGGGAGGAAAACAAAACATTCAATGGAAGCCCACATGTTTGCAGAAAGAATTTGCAAACTCCACCCAGACAGCTTTTAAGGCCAGAATCGAACCCAGAACACAGATCATTGAATCTTTTCTAAATGGAAACAAGGCATCACTCATAATATTATTTAACTTGTTTGAGTCTACCACTAACACTTTTTTTTCTGGAGAGCAGAACATAGAATCTAGAACACAGGAACAGGCCATTCATCCCATGATATCTGTTGAGAAGATGATGCCAAATTGAACCGAATCTGTTTTCTGCACACAACCCTTATCCCACTTTCCCCTGCATATTTACGTGCCTGTAATGCTGCTACAAGCATGTTTTTCATTGCATACTTGTGCAACGACAACTCGACTCGAATTTTGATCCTGTCTTTTTGCAAGCTTCTTAAATGCCGCTATCATATATGCTTCCACCACCCCCAGCACCCTATTTCAGTCACCTACCGTTCTCTCTTAAAACAAATTTGCCCTGCACCTCTTCTTTAAGCCTTTCCCCTCCCACCTTAAATGAGATTATCCTGTTGCTCCTAATCTCTCATACCTTAAACAGGTTTTTGCATTGTTGTCAACCGTACCTAGCTTTCACAAGGATTCTCAAGCTGCCAACGTCCTTCACGCCCTCCCTCCCCTCATTCACACTTTCTCCTTCCCCATCTCCCCTCCACTGCACAATCGACCTGTTCAGCGACAGAGGACAGCGCATAACGCCAAAGAAATGCGAGTTTTCCCTCATTTTGTATGCTATGCGTTGCACACTGTATTCAAGTGCTGGTGGAGAGCGGTGACCCCCGTTAAAAGGCCACAGAATGCTTAATTAACACACATCTGGAGGTCACGTTACAAGTTAATTGCTGTTGCAGAGGGTAGTCTGTACTTTTTGGGAGGTGCTTGTAAACTTCTGACACCAGTCAGAAGGAAACAGCAGCATATTAAAGGCTGCTTTTGCTAATTCTCTTTCTTTCTTAGCTGCTGTATTGAATTGTGTCTTATATTGGCAGATAAGTAAGGAGGCCAATAAAGTGGGATGGGGTGAAAGGAAGAAAGCATTCTATTTATTTCCCAGCTTAGTGTCCCAAAGGGGGTGTACAAGCATTTTTTATATAAATAACTGAAGATTAATACTAAATTACAGATAACTAAATCTCCAAATAACACTAACCCACAATTTTGCCCTTTTCTGTGCTATTTATTTTTTATATATTCTTATAGTAATTTTTATGTATTGCAAACTATTTATTTACTATATACAGTACTTGTATTATATACAGTTAATTGTAATTTATAGTATGTTATTTTAAGTATTTCACTGTACTACTACCACAAAACAACAAATTTCAAACCATATATCACTTCTTTAGGAGTCTGCCTAGATTCAGCATGACATCAGAGACCTTGATAAACTTCTATAGATGTGTAGTGGAAAGTGTTTTAACTGGCTGCATTATGGCCTGATATGCGAACACCAATGCCTTAGAACGGAAAATCCTACAAAAGGTAGTGGATTTGACCCAGATACATCATGGGTAAAGCCCTCACAAACTTCGGCACATCGACATGAAATAGGAAAGCAGCATCCATGATCAAAGATCCTCACCACCAGGCCATGCTTTTTATCTCGCTGCTGCCTTCAGGTAGAAGTTCCAGATGTCTCAGGGCTCACGCCACCAGGTTCAGGAACAGTTACCACCCCTCAGCCATCAGGCTCTTGAACAAAAGACGATAACTGCACTATTGGGATGTTCCTACAACTAATGTTCTCATTTTAAGGACTCTTTATCTTGTCACTTCATGCGCTCGGTACTTACTGTTATTTATTTATAGTTGCATTTCAACAGTTCATTGTCTTCCATGCTCTTGCTCGTTCATTGCTCGTGTTTACAGTTACTATTGCTTTGATCTGCTAAGTGTGCCAGCAGAAAAATACAACCTCAGGGTTGTAAGTGGTGACGTGTATGTGCTCCGATAATAAATGTTACTTTGAACTTTGAACTTTTGAACTTTGACACATATCTGTGACTATAAACCTGATTCCAATTCAAATGTTTTCAAATTATTGTTAAAATTGAGATATAAACTTTGTTGGCCCCATCACCACATTATGGCATAGCGGTGCAACAAGTAGAATTTTTTCCTCTAGGGATCGGGGTTTGAACCCAGCCTCCAGCGCTGCTGATGTTCCCAAAGTACTGCAGTTTGCTAGGTTAATTGATCACTGCAAAATGCCTCAAGTGTGTAGGTGAGTGGAAAAAAAAATGAAAGGGCGTTGATGGGAGTATTGGAAAAATAAAATGGGGCTTGTAATTAAAGACCATTAGGAGAAATAGATTTTTGTGTAGAAAGAAAATTAAGGGTCATGGGGAAAAGGCAGATAGATGGAGATGAGTCAACAGCAAAATCAAAATGGCAGGAGAGGCTCAATGGGCCAGATAGCCTCCTCCGGCTCCTTTATCAGAATCAGATTTCTTATCAATGACATACAGTATGGTTTGAAATATGTTGTTTTGTGGCATGTTACAACAAGGATATATAAAATATAAAAAGTGCAAAAGGAGAGCAAAGTAGCAAGGTTGTGTTCATGAGTCTTTCAGAAATCTAGAGGCGGTGGGAAAGAAGCTGTTCCTGAAACATTTAGTGTGCATCTTTTAGTTTTTGTACCTCCACCCTGATGTTGGTAATGAGAAGAGGGTATGTTCGGGAGGGTGAGGGTCTTTAATGACAGACGCCGCCTTTTTGAGGCACCGCCTTTTGAAATTGTCCTCGATGGTGGAGTGGATCAGCAGCTTTTTCTGATCCTGAGTAGTGGCCCTTTCGTAATAGACAGTGATGCAAACAGCCAGAATGATCTCCATGGTACATCCGTAGTAATTTGCTTGAGGCTTTGGTGACATACCAAATCTGCTTAAACTCCTAATGAAGTACAGTTATAATGAAGTATAATGAAGTAAATAAATAAAATCTTGTTGGTTGGCACAGGCTCAATGTCAGTCCTGTGTGACTCCACGGCTTCACTTTGTCAGTAAGATTTACCCAGGGTTGAAATGTCAAATACTGGGGCTCATGCATTTCAGATGCAAGGGGTGAGCTTAAAGATATGCAGAGCAATTTTTGTTTTACACAGAGAGAGGTATGTGCATGGAATGCAGTACCGGGTGCTAGTAGTGAGGGTAAAAATGAGAGAGGCAGTAGGTTAGGCAGAAGAATGTGCAGAGAATGGAGGAAATTGGACATTGTTTAGGCTGATGGGACTGGTTAAGTTAGCCATTTAATTAATATTTGAATTAGTTTTACATAACATCATGGACCTAAAGGTCTGCTTCTGTGGCATATTCTGTGTTCTATGTTCTGTCAGTGTTCTCTGAGATAGGAAAAGATGTTGCTTTCTTCAATCTCGACAGTCTGTCTGGTATTTAACTGGTGTTCTAGCCCACAAACACAAGGAAATCTGCAGATGCTGGAAATCCAGACCAACACACACACAAAATGCTGAAGGAACTCAGCAGGGCAGGCAGAGTAAATAGTCGATGATTCGGACGGAGACCCTTCATCAGGACTGGAAAGGAAGGGGAAAAATCAGAGTAAGAAGATGAGGGGAGGGAAGGGAGAAGAACAAGGTGGCAGGCAATAGGTGAAACCGGTAGAGGGGAAGGGGTTGAAGTGAAGAGCTGGGAAGTTGATTAGTGAAAGCGATAAAGGGCTGGTTTGGTGTTCTAACTGTCATACTGTACAAAATGCGGCAGCCAACCTGTGCGCAGCAAGCTCCCACTGACAGTGTCAGGATAATGATCAGAAAATCTTCTTTCAGTGATGTTAGTTCTGGAATAGAAAATTGGTTATGGGATAAGAGAGATCTAACAGGGTTTACTTAACCATTTCTGACAATGATATTAAACATACCCAGTATTTTTATTCCAGATTTCCAACATTCTTTCCAAATTCCTTTGGTAATTCTGGATAATTAATCTGTATCTTTATTTCTCCTGGGCTTTTGATTGTTTGTGCAGAATGGTGAACATAATGAAATGACTGATGATACCACGAAATCTCAAACAAGGAACAGAAAGGTAAGAAAGAGCCTATTGGCATTGTGTCAAGATAAAAATCTCTGCCTCAATGTCAGTAAGATAAAGGGAGGGGGAGTGGTCTTCACGGAGGGGATGGAGTACCTCTATCAATGGTACTGAGGTAAAAATGACTGAGAGCTTCAAATGTTATCAACAATTTTTCCTCACCCAACCGTGCAGAATCTATGGCCAAGAAAGCACCCCAGCTCTCGACTTCCCCAGAATTGAGCATGTCCTCGATGATCCTCACTAATCTTATTTGATGCACCATAGAGAACATTGTTCTGCCCAAGACTGCAGGGGATTTCAGAGAATTGTGGACATGGTTCAGTACATCATGAACACCAGCCTCTCTTCCAGTGAAACTGTTAGTGGCCTCAAAGATCCCTCTCACCTCAGACATTTCCTCTTCTTCCCCTTTCCCAAGCAGAAGAGGCAAAGGCTTGAGAACGCATACAAACAGGCTCAAGGACAGTTTTAGTAAGACTGTTGACTGGATTTCTTTTGCAATAAAGATGAAATCTTGGTCTCTCAGTCTACCTTATCATGGGCATGCACTTTATTTATCATCCTCCATTGCACGTTCAATGTAACTGAAACACTACATTCTGCAATCTGCCTTCTTCCGCTTATAGTACCTTGACATACTTGCAAGTGGAACAATCTAGAACGTAGAACAGTACAGTATCTGTATGGATGGCATGCAAAGCAAAGCAAATCTTTTCACTGTATCTCAGTACATGTGACAATAATAAATTACCAATTACTTTGACTCTGAAACACTCTCCACATTACTGAGATGGTCTAGCCTTTCTGCTTTTACTTAAGATTTCCAACGTTTGTGGTATTTTTGCCGTTAGACACGTTTTCATTTCTGTAAGTGGACAGAAGTGAATGGTCTACGGTAGCTGTGATGACAGACCCAAGCAAGCGTCCGTGCTTGATGTTTTGTTAACTTGCTACTGATGATTAAAATTCTAGGCACCAAAATAAGCCATGCTTCTTCTGACTGTACCGAACATCCCATCTCGTAATTATGATTTTTAATCTTATACGTTTAATTTATCTTTGTGATGATCCTGTCTCATTCCTCAGAATATCCCGCCCCCCAATGTCACTCATTAGTTCATCCGCGCAGACTGAGCTTCCTTCTGTTTGATTAATTTTTTGGCTTTTTTTCTGTTGGAGCAAGAGACTCCACTGACGCCAGATCCATTTATATTACAGCGGGCAGATCACATCTCTTGCAATCGCTTTGCTAATGCACAGTGCACATTGCAGATTAAAGCAGCAGATTTTGGAAATTTCTCATCTTTTTTAAATCCATTTTGCAGGATGCGGGCATTGCTAGCACGTCACCATTTGCTGCCCTACTGAATTGTCCTTGATAAAATGGTGTTATAGAATCATGGAGTGAAACAGTATGGAAACAGTCTCTTCGTCCCACCAAGTCCTTGTCAGTCATTGACCACCCTTACTTTACATTAATCCCCACTCTCACCTATAACGGTCAGATCCTACCAGTCACAAACACAATTAGGTAATTTATAGTGGTTTAATAAAGATCAAGAATCAAGGATTAATTTAATCACCATATACATTTACTTGGGAATTTGCTGTAGTGTGTTGGTCATGAAACAAAACAACTTTCAACAATGATAAAAAATAAAGAATTATATAAAAATTAAAGTTCAAGGATATATTATGTATTTGGAATAAAATTAGCATAAATACATAAGTACCATCATGTAGGTAGGTACGTCGCATCCAGAATTATTTCCAGGTAGTGGATGATTTCCTTCCACACCACTCTGATGTATTGGGAAATCACGTACGAGGCAAGTTACAGCAGTGGTTTGTCATTGCCTTCTGCCGGGTGAGTTTTTTAAAAAGAGATCACCAGCTCCTAACGGGAGATGGCTGTATTTGAACTTGGGACCTCTCGCCCCGAAGTCCAGCGCTGATGCCACTACGCCACCATCATGTACTTACAATGAAAACAGGTAGGGTGGTTTACACCTGAACTTGAGGGGAAGTAATACCTTTGTAGGAAGGCTTGCTGGTGTTGCATAGGGGTGGAGGTTTAATTAGAGTTGCAGGGGAATGGGAATGAGAGTGCCAGGGCAGACAGTGGAGTGGTAGGATTATACAATAGACCATCCAAAAGTCAGCGGGATTTAGAGGAGCAAGTTTGTAGAAAGATTGCAGACTCTAATAAGAAACATAAGGTTATGATAGCAGGTGATTTTACTTTTCCAAATATTCATTGGGACTCCCATACTGTAAAAGAATTGGCTAGGATAGAGTTTGTCAAATGTGTCCTGGAAAGTTTCCTTAATCAATACATAGAAGTTCCAACAAAAGGGACTGCAATACTAGATCTCCTGTTAGGGAATGAGACAGGGCAGAGGTGACATAAGTTTGGGTAGGGGAACACTTTGCATCTAGTGATCATAGTGTCATTAATTTCAATATAATTATGAAGAAGGATAGGGCTGGGGCTGAGATTCTAAATTGGAGGAAGGTCAATTTTGATGGCATCAGAAAGGATTTGGCAAGTGTGGATTGGGACATGTGTTTTCAGGCAAAGGTGTGCTTGGTAAGTGGGAGGCCTTCAAAAGTGAAGTTTTGAGTTCATATTTTGTAAATTCCTGTCAGAATAAAAGGCAATGATAACAGGTATAGGGAACCTTGGTTTTTGAGAGATATTGCTGACCTGGTTAAGAAAAAGAAGAAGATACGTAACAGGTATAGCAGGAAGGAACAAATGAGGTACTCGAAGAGAACACTTAAGAAGGAAATCAGGAGGGCAAAAAGAAGGCATGAGGTTGCTCTAGCAGAGAAGGTGAAGGAGAATCTCAAGGGCTTCTACAGACATATTAAGAGCAAAGGATTGCAGAGGACAAAATAGGCCCTGTTGAAGATCACAATGGCCAGCTCTGCATGGAGCTAAAAGAGATGGAGGAGTTCTTAAATAGATTTTATGGATTCATATTTACTCGGGAGGCAGTCACAGAGACTACTGAAGTGAGGAAAAACATCAGTGAGCTCATGGACAGTATACAGATTACAGAGGAAGAGATGTTTGTTGTCTTGAGAGGCGAATTAGGGTGGATATATCCCAGGGCCTGATAAACTGTTCCCTTGAACCTTATAAAGTTAGTGGAGAAACTGCAAGGACCTTAGCAGAGATATTTACAATATCCTTAGCAACTGGTGAGGTGCTGGAGGATTGGAGGATAGCTAATGTTATTCTGTTTAAGAAAGGCTCTAGAAATAAATCAGGCAATCATAAGATGGTAACCTGATATCAGTAGAGGGTAAGTTATGGGAAGATGTTCTAAGGGACTGCATATGTAAATATTTACAAACTGTAGATAGACAGGGACTGATTAGGGATAGTCAACAGGCTTTGTGCATGGTAGGTTGTGTCTAACCAATCTTATAAATTTTTTGAGGAAGTTACCAGAAAAGTTGATGAAGGCAAGGCTTTGGATGTTGTCCACGTGGACTTTTGCAAGGCTTTTGGCAAGATTCTGCAAAAGAGATTGGTCAATTACTTAGCATTCAAGATGAGAAATTAGACATTGGCTTCCATAAGAGAAGCCAGAGAGTGGTAGTAGATGGTTGCCTCTCTGACTGGAAGCCTGTGACTAGTGGTGTGCTGCTGGGATTGTTGATTGCCATCTGCATCAACAATCTGGATGATAATGTGGTGAACTGGATCAGCAAATTTGCAGATGATTTCCAGACTGGGTGTGTACTGGATAGTGAGGAAAGCTAACAAGTCTTGCAGCTAGATTTGGACTAGATTGAAAAATAGACTGAAAAGTGGCAATGGAATTTAATGCAGTAAGGTGTGAGGTGTTGTGCTTTGGGAGGACAAAACAGAGTAGGACTGACACAGTGAACGGTAGGATACTGAGGAGTGTGATACCACAGAGGGATCTGGGAATACAGATTCATAATTCTTTCTAAGTGGTATCATAAGTAGATAGGGTCATAAAGAAAGCTTTTGGCATGTTGGCCTTCATAAATCTAAGTACCTAGTACAGGAATTAGGATGTTATGTTGAAGTTGTATAAGATATTGGCGAGGCCTAATTCAGAGAATTATGTGCAGTTCTGATCACCTAAGTACAGAAAAGATATCAATAAGATTGCAAGAGTGCAGAGAAAATTTACAAGGTTGTTGCCAGTACTTGAGGACCTGAGCTATAAGGAAAGACTGAATAGATTAGAACTTTAATCCCTAGAGCATAGGAAAATTAGGGGAAATTTGATAGATGTATACAAAATCATGAGAGGTATAGATAGGGTAAATGCAAGCAGGCTTTTATCCACTGACGTTGCGTGAGACTAGAACTAGAGGTCACGGGTTAAGGATGAAAGGAACTGTTTAATGGGAACATGAGGGGAGAACATTTTTGGGCACAGAATGTGGGAATGTGGTATGAGTTGCCAGTGGAAGTGATAGATTCAGGTGCGATTTCAACATTTAAGAGAAATTAGAATAGGTATATGGATGAGAGGGGTATAGAGGACTATGGTCCAGGTGCAGGTCGATGGGAGTAGACAGATTAATAGTTCAGCATGGACTAGATGGGCCAAAGGACATGTTTCTGTGTTATAGTCTATATATTTTAATGTTTACATTGATAATTACATGTTTACAGTGTAGTGTAATATCAGGCAAAGGATAGAGGAGTATGGATGGGTTAACTAGAATGGTTCATCAGATTATCTGCTGGAGGAAGACTCTTTCAAGATGATAAGATTTTGTTTTTAAAAAAAATGATAGCAGTTTCCAGAAGGAAGCTTTTGGAAAAGCAGTTTGCTGGTTGTGTAGTGTCCAAAATGATTTTCCTGGCCACATCTTTGTCCTGAATACATACAAGTCCTGCAGTGATGGAAGACTGCAGCTAATGACCTTTTCCACTGACCCAACAGTTTGCTGTAGTTTGTGCACGTTGTGTGAGGGTACTGCTGCACCAAACTGGACAGTAATGGCTGACATGAGGATGCTCTCTGTAATGGCAGCGTAGAATTGCACCAATATGTTCTGGGGAAGATAAAATTTTACCAAATGCCGCAAGGATAAGTTGCTGAACTACATGGATTTGAAATGTGGGAGGAAATGCACCCAGGGGAAACTCACGCAGCTGCAGGCAGAATTTTCAAACTCCAAACAGGCAGCACCTAAGGCCAGGATTGAACTAGGCTTTCTGGTATTATGAGGCAGTGACGCTACTAATTGCACTATTGTGTTGGCTTAAGCCATTTTACACTGTCTGGCGAGGGCTCGGCTTTTGGGCACAGAGTTATAACATTTAAATCTAAAAAATGAAGGAATGGCGAAGGATTACTCATAGTTAAGGGTGGGCAACTTGAAGGGGGAATCTGTGGGAGGTGACGGCTTTACATATCCGTTGCTGTTATTGGTAAATGTCGTGGATCCATGAGGAGCTGCTGAAGAAACCTCAGAGAGCATCTCCGCTGTATAGTGAACACAGTTACTAGGGTCCATCAGCGGAGGAAGGAGTGAATATTTAGTGTAGTAAATTAAGCCAATCAAATGTGCTGTTTCAACTGAACAATAATCTGTTTCCAGAAAGAATCATGTTGTATTACCTATATCTTTGTTGCAAACATTTACGTTTTTATGATATTTTTTAAAAATTCTGGAAACAGTCAGCTGGTCATGTAGCATCTGTGGAGAGAGAAACAGTGAACAATTCAGGTCCGGACCTTTTATCTTAACTACTTTCCCCTCCACAACAACCTAGTGGCACTGGATAGAGTTTAGCCTTTTCACACACTTTTTCTCCTTATGTCACACTTATGTCTTTTTGCACACTTATGTCAGAATGGTGTTTCTGGATTTCAGTTTGGCATTCAACTGTATTGTCCCACAGACGTTAGGGAACAAGCTCCTACTCCTCGGATTAAAATCATGACTGTGCAACTGGGTGTTGGATATCCTAACCAACAGATCTGAGATAGAATGCACAACTTCTCCTTACTTCCCATTTATCCTCAACACCAGTGTCCCTCAGGCCTGTGTGCTGAGTCCATTATGTACAGTCTGCTCACTCATGACCGCACGGCCAAACACCTGTGTAATCAATCACACTGTCAAGTTCGCTGATGACATAACTGTGGTCAAGCCCATCACCAATAATGAGTTGGCCTATAGATGAGAGGTGGAAGAGCTTGAGGTCTAGTGCCAGGCATATAACTTCTTCCTCAGTGTCAATGAGATAAAAGAGGTGACTGTCGACTTCTGGAGAGCTCATAGCACTCACATCAGTCTTTTAATCAGCATCACAGCAGTGGAAACTGCAAGCAGTTTCAAGCTCCTGGGAGTGCACATCTCACATAATCTCTCATTGTCCTAGAACACATAATCAGGAAAGCTCACCAACACCTCTACCTTCCAAGGAGGCTGAAGAGAGCTGGACTATGCACATCTAGATTCATCTCAGTCTACAGATGTGCAGTAGAGAGCATCATAACATGCTTCATCACTGCATGGTACAGAAACTCTACTGTGACTGAAAGGAAGGCTCTACAATACACCAATACAGTGGTGTATTGGTGTATTCCCAATACACCACTGGCACCAGCCTACCCTACATCAAGGACATATGTATGAAAAGCTGCTGGGGCAACATCAAGAAGGATCCCACCCACCCTGCTGTTCACCCCACTCCCATCAGGGAGGAGGCTATGTAGCTTCCATGCCAAGACCACCAGTTAATTTTCCCAAACAGTAAGGCTGATCAACACTTCCACCCACTAATCTATCTCTACACAGCCCCAACCACCTCTACTTTATCATTTCCTGTCAGTCACCTTATGTGCTGACACTTCTGTGCCTAGTATCACTTTATGTCAATCAATCCATGTATATAAACTATCTTATGTATTTATATTTATTATGATTTAAAAAAATTATTAGTACTTATCTTTATCTTATTGTGCTTTTTTGAGTTGCATCAGATCTGTAATAACAATTATTATGTTCTCCTTTACACGTCTGTACTGGAAATGATATCAAACAATCTTAAACAATTAAAAAACAATTTAATGAAATAAACATCTTAGTTTTGATTTGCTCATTTGTCATTGAGTTTGGTGGATTTCCGGCGAACTACCAGGGGTTCATAGTGAAGCATCCCCCACCATCACCCATGTGTGGTTTAGCTCTAATTTTAAGCCCACAATGGCATTTTACCAGTCTGTTGAGTTCACTTGAATGGAACCAAATACAATCACCAACATGCTATTAATGCAGGCACAAGAGATGCTGGAATCAGGAGCAAAAATCAAGGTACTGGAAGAACTCAGAAGATCAGGAAGCGTCCATGGAGAGAAATGACACTTAATGTTCAGGGTCAAGA
Organism: Hemitrygon akajei; assembly: GCF_048418815.1. Lineage (NCBI taxonomy): Eukaryota > Metazoa > Chordata > Chondrichthyes > Myliobatiformes > Dasyatidae > Hemitrygon > Hemitrygon akajei. The sequence goes on from NC_133144.1 coordinate 30,388,889, forward strand.
CACTCCAGATGGATGGGAGGGGTGTGGAGGGCTATGGTCCAATTGCAGGTAGCTGCCATTAGGCAAAAATCCAGGTCAGTGTAAGCTAGAGGGGTCTAAGCTCCTGTTTCTCTGCTGCAGCACTCTATGTCTTAGGGTCTTTTCAGAGGCTCTCAGATAGGTACATGGATCTTAGAAAAATAGAGGGCTATGCAGTAGGGAAATTCAAGGAAGTTTCTAGAGTAGGTTTCATGTGTGGCACAACATTGTGGGCCAAAGGGCCTGTAACATGCTGTAGATTTCTATATTTCTATGTTTCTATCTTTTTATATCTCTATGAAGGGATTTAACTCCAAATGTAAACTGTCCGTTTCCATTCACGGATGATGCCTGACCAACTGAGTCCCTGCAGCATCTTAGCACCTTGTTTTTTTTTTAATGTTACTGATGCATTTAATGTGCTGTGAAGTCAAGCTTCACTCTAGATGGAAAGCAGTTAAATTAATGATCATTATTTGTGATTTGAATATTCCATCATAATGAAAAATCATTGCTTTGGATTTAACAATAAAACAGGATTTGCTTTCCTCTTGAGTTCCCGTGAACTTAGAGTTGTCGAGCCATCTCAACATACAGAGGAGTGGCAGAGTCTGCAACAAGAACCACCCATTTACACTGCCAGGCTGGAATATGGGTTGCTGTTCCTTTAGTATGTGTCCAGACTCAACCTGGCCATAGAGAATGCTGTGACAGTCATGACAGTCTGTGAGGGCATAGAGAGTTCAATTAAAATACCCGGTAAATGGGAGATACTTGATGTGAATGTTGTGAATGGAATTAAGAAGAACCTATATGAGGAAGAAAGGTATTGGCTACTCCTGATGGTCTTAGATTAAGAGAGAGGATGGTTTTTGTCTGATTAGTAAGCAAGACACAAGGGAATGCAAAGAGTAGAATCTTGAAAAGTGAACCAGCTGCTGGAGGGACTCAATGGGTTGAACAGCATCTGTGGAGGGAAAGGAACTGTTAACATTTGGTGAGAATGGAGAGGGGAGATGACTGGTATAAAGAGGAGAAGGTAATGGTGAAATAGGAGCCTGAGATGACTGAAGTGCTGTGGAGGAGTGAAGGATGGCAGGCAAGGCACACCAGGACCCCCACCATCCAGGTCATGCTCTCTTCTCACTGCTGCCATTGGTAAGGGGATACAACGGCCTCAGGTTCAAAAGCAGTTATTACCCCTCAACCATCAGGCTCCCGAACCAGACTGGATAACTTCACTCACCTCTATACTGAACTGCTTCCACAACCTATGGACTCAACTAGGGCTCTACAACTCATGTTCTCACAGTTTGGTGTCTTTTGCACAATTGGTTGTTTGTCTATCTTTGTCTGTCTGTAGCTTTTCATTGATTCTATTGTGTTTCTTTGTATTTATGTATTTACTGTGAATGCAAGAAAATTAATCTCAGGGTCATATATGTACTTTAACAGTATATTAACTTTGATTTTGATAGGTAGGAGAGTGGGATGGGGAATCTATGGCAGGTGGTTGATAGGTGGAAGCAGAAAAATGAGGGGCAGATGGAGCCAGGTGGGGAGAGGGAGGGTGAAAGTTAGAGACAGATGCTGAAGGGAGGTAAGTCAGAACACAAAGGCCTACAGGTACTAGAATTGGATAATGAAAAGAGATGATAAAGGGGACCATTTGTGGAGAGGTGAATGGCAGAGAGAACCAGGTCCAGAAAGGAGAGGGGGAAGCTGTGAAGTAGTTGGGTGGATGGAGCCAGGGGAAGGAGGGGGGTTTAAATGGGTGATGGTGGGAAGCAGGGCAGAAGGAGAGATTTGAGAAAGTGGACAAAAACAGGAGATGGCTTTAAAGAGGGGTGGAGGAATGGGGAATTCCCTTTTATGACCCCAGAAAAGAAAAACTTTCTGTATCATTCTCATTCATTCTAATCAGTTGGCCTTATTATAAAACCAACTCATTCCTTAAAGTAGCCTAAATATATCATCCCTTTCAAATAAATCTCTTCCCATTCTTGCTAGAAAGATTTTCTATGTTTTAAATGCCCTTCTCTCTTCAACTAAGTGTGGGCAGTATATGAGGTATTGAGAGTGAATGTTACCTCCTAGGAGCAAGAATAAAAGCATGCTGTAGAAAGGGAAGATCGTGATTATTAACCCCCAGCCCCCCACCACCACCACTGCTACAGAAATAAACTTATTGTTCACCAGGCTGGCAGCCAGCAAGAGTCCCTGAGTATAGCTTAATCTCCCTGGCTTCAATTTCTGTGAAGGCTTCACTGGTTGGCACCCAAACATTTCATCATTTCACGAACCCATACCAGGATAAACTTACAAAAGAAATTGAAATCGTGCAGAAAATGCATTTCTATTGTGGAAAACTGGTTATGGTTTTATAAGCATTCTTCTGTGTGCAGTGTCTTGAACTTATCTTCTCCATGCTGGAATTCTAAAGGATTAAGGAATTGTGAAACTATCCAGAGAAGTTAATTGATGTCAATTTGCTTTGAGATATGAAAAAAAATAAAAGCCTACAATACTTTGACTATTGCAGAGCTTTGAGCAATGATCTCTGAGATGAATACATAAAGTTCCTTTCAACCCTTATTCAATTTGAAGCAAAGTATTTTAAACAAGTGAATGGGCAGACCTTTTATTGTGCCAGACTCCTCCGAGGGAATTTCATTTGTACTCAACCAGACCCATTGTTGCAGGTTTTTAAGATATCATTAATTTGGTTCCGCTTTTACTGGTTCATTAGCTTCTGTTATTTGTTATATTCATAAGTAAAGCATGTTGCTGGGACTGTTGAGCTCACGACTCTTGGCTCCCCCTTGCTGAATAAACAATCAAAATCTTTTGCTCGAGTGCATAAGAGCTGGGTTGCCAAGTAAAGCCAGAAGCCTTGATATTTACCATTATTTTAATGAAGTACCTATTCACATTTTGGCCCTGTGCATGCTGACATATGCTGGTTCTTGATCCAGAAATACCTCATTTCTAACTCGCTTCCTTGAGTACAAGTCACCTTGGATACCCTTGTCCTTCCCTACCTCACAATCCCCTCTCTGTCTAAGGTGTATACTTGAACCACAACTTGCTTGGTTCTAAGATTCATCTGCTGAGACCCTAGGCTCTGTATTTTTGGTAAATGGGTAAATGAATTTATTATCTACACAAACACTGAGGAACAGTGAAAAACTTGTCACCTATATGGATTATTTCACGGCAACTGTGCATTGAGGTATTACAAAGAAAAATGATAACAGAAGACAGAATATCATGTTTCAGTTACAGAGGAAGCACAGTGTAGGTAGATAACAAGCTGTAAGTGCCATGACAAGGTAGCTTGTGAAGTCTGGAGTCCATTTTATTGTACTAAGGGACCATTCAATTGTTTTTTATTATCAGAACCAAAATAGGAGGAATTTCCTCAGCCACTGCTAAAGATATTGCTACAGGCGGCTGTGGAGGCCAAGCCATTGGATATATTTAAAGCAGAGATTGATATGTTCTTGATTAGTAAAGGTGTCAAAGGTTACAGGTAAAAGGCAGGAGAATAGGGTTGAAAGGGAAAATAAATCGGCTAAGATTGAATGGCAGAGCCAACTCGATGGGCCAAATGGCCTAATTCTGCTCTTATGTCCTGTGTCTTATGGTCCTTGAGGCTGGTGCACATGCTTTCAGGGTTTTGTATCTTCTGCTGATGGGGCGGGGGGTGAGTAAAAGAGAGAATATTCGGAGTGAGTGGGGTCTTAGATTATATTAGCTGCTTTACTGAAGCAGTGGGAAGTCCATGGAGTGGAGGCTGGTTTCCATGAATGCTGAGCTGTGTCCATAACTGTCTGCAATTTTTTGTGGTCACAGGCACAGGAGCAGGCATACAAAACTATGATGCATCTGGATAGAATACTTCCTATGAGTCATTGATTAAAAAAATGGTGAGGATTAAAGGGGACACATTACATTTCTTTAGCTCCTGAGAAAGTAGATGAACTGGTGTCCTTTCTTGGCCCTGATATCTAAATATATGTTGGTCTGTAGCCTCCTCTTTTGCCAAGATGAGACCATCCTCAGGGTGGAGAAGCGACACCTTATATTCCATTTGGGTAGCCTCCAACCTGATGGCATAAATATCAATTTTCCTTCCAGTAAAAACATTTTCCACTCCCACTCTGCTCCTCTTCTATTCCCCACTCTGGCCTCTTACCTCTTCTCATCTGGCTATCACCTCCCCCTGAGTTCCCTCCTCCTTTCCTTTCTCCTATGGTCCACACTTCTAGCAGATCCCTTCTTCTCCAGCCCTTTAGCTTCCCTACCCAACTGACTACACCTAACACCTTCTATTTTTCCTCCTTCCCCTCCCCCACCTTTTTCAATTCTGGAACCATATGAACCATTTGGCATCTTCCCACTTCCTTTCCAGTCCTGAAGAAGATTCTTACCCAAAGCGTCGACTGCTTATTCATTTCCACCAATGCAATCTGACCTGCCGAGTTCCTCCAGGATTTTGTGTGTGTTGATCCAGAAATTTTGCTGTTTTCTTTTGTAAATCATTCTCAATATGAAGGCTGTTTAAAACTGGTTTATTACTCCAGAAGCTATCACTTTGCTTTGTCTGAGAATTCCAGAGAGCTGCCACTAGTTTATTGAACAATAGTGAATGGTTTATCAATGTGATTCATTTCCTTTGTAAAGCAAACCATAGCCAGTTGAAAAAGCCTCATTTCTGACCTTGTTGTCAGTGTTCATATTAGAGAATGATGAAAGTCCATCTGTGATTTGGCAGAGATCATTTTTATTGTTAATGGACAAATAGAAATCTCACAGTCTAAAGCTCTTTTTTTAATAAATGCTGCCGAGAAGAAAGAGTGTGGGCTGTTTTTTTCTAATTCTCTTTCTCTCTCTCTCTCCCTCTCCCTCCCTCTCTCCCCCTCTCTCTCCCCATCTCTCTCCAAAATTCATAATGAATTAATTTTGGACTTCATGTAGTATTTCTCTTGTGAAGGCAGACAAGCAGATTAAACCCTTCAAAAGACATCTGTAAAACATGGAATATTTTAGCTTGTTTTCAAAGACCATGAAGAAATGATTTAAGCAAAACAACCCACTGTTTATGCTAATAATGGCTTTAGAGTGATAGCAAAAAGACAAGTTTAAAGAAATCTGGACTAGAATTATACTCTATCTTGGTGAAGATTTGCCATTGTTCTTTATAAAATTGGAATTATTTAATGCTGAAGGAATCAAGGAGAGAAAAGAAGACTTTTTTTTAACTTGTAAACTGCTGGGGTCTGGAATTCAGTGGTTGAAGGGGTGGGAGAGTCAGAAATTCTCATCGCATTATAAGAGTAGTTGGATGCAAACTTAGAAGTGTCGTGATCTGCAGAGCCTCAGATGACAAGGTAGATGGCACTTTTCCAAACAAGATGGGCTACATGGCCTCATTCTGCCTTATCAGAACATAGATCATAGACTGTACAATACAGAAAAAGGCCCTTCAGCTCAGGATGTCTAGGTTGACTGTAATGTGAAATTAAAAAATTTCATCTGCCTTCAGGTGATCCCTATCCCGCCCTACATATTCATTTGCTCTCTAACAACTTCTTAAAATTCCACTATTATCTCTGCTTCCATCACTAATTCTAACATAATGTTCCAATCACCTACCACCCTCTGTGTAAAAGATACATCTCCCTTAAACTTACCCCCTCTCACTTCAGGCTATGTCCTCTGTTATTTCAAAATTCTCCACTGGGAAAAAGATTCTGACTGCCCACTTTATCTATGTCTCTTACAACTTCCTAAACCTACCAGATCTCTCTTCAGTCTCCAGCACTCTGGAGAAAACAACTCAAGAACTGTCTAACCTCTCCTTATAGCTCAGTTGCCATGCTATAAAAGAAGTTACTTGACTCACCAGCCCACTCAAAAAAGAAACTGCTGGAAGAACTCAGCTGGTCAAACAGTGCCTGTGGCTGGAAAGGGATTGCTGAAGTCATCCTGCAGGTTTTGGCTAAAGCCTCTGTAGGGTCTTGAAGCCATAACCTTCAGTATCAGAAAGACTTTGGCTCAGACATAAATTTATCAGCCTCCTGGCTACCGGGTCATGGGCTTGAATGAAACACCAGCACATTTGGTGCAGCCTAAGCTGGCACATCGAAGGCCATCACTTGGCATTCACTGAGAGAATATTACTTTAGAACATAGAAAACCTACAGCACAATATGTGCCCTTCGGCCCACAAAGCTGTGCCAAACCTGCCCTTACCTGAGAAATTACCTAGGGCTACCCATAGCCTTCTATTTTTCTAAGATCCATGTACCTGTCCAGGATTCTCTTAAAAGACCCTATCGTATCTGCCTCCACCACCGTCACCGGCAGCCCATTCCGCGCACTCACCAGTCTCCGTGTAAAAAAACTTACCCCTGATATCTCCTCTGTACCTACCTCCAAGCACCTTAAAACTGTGCCCTCGGGTGCTAGCTATTTCAACCCTGGGAAAAAGCCTCTGACTATCCACACAATCAATGCCTTTCATCATCTTATACACTTCTATCAGGTCACCTCTCATCCTCCATCGCTCCAAGGGAAAAAGGCCGAGTTCACTCAACCTATTCTCATAAGGCATGCTCTCTGTTGGAACTCTATCCTTCTAATGAGACCTTTAACAACCTGCACTCACTGCCAAGATGGAAGGTGAAAGGGCCTGAGATGTAATGTTCTGAAATGGATTAACAAGGTAAATGTGGAGAAGTCATTTCCTCAGGATGGAGGCTGGAACTTAATTGCTGACTTAATTATTATTTGTATTTTTACTGTTTGTCTTCCTTTGCCTAGTGTTGCTTGTAAGTCTTTGTGCATAGTGTTTCATTGATTCCATTGTATTTCTTTCTTCTACGACGGTTGCCTGCAAGAAAATGAATCTTTGAGTTGTGTGTGGTGACATATATATAATTTGACAATAAAGTTATAGTATTGTGCAGAAGTCTTAGGCACTTATATATAACTAAGGTAAAAGCTTCTTCCCTCAGTGTGCGAGACCAATGAATAGCCTGCCACCACCAAGGTCTTGTTTACTGTTCACCTGTGCTGTGCACTAAACGCATTTTGAATTATATAGTGTTAATTTATTTATGATATTATTTTTTTATCTGCTAAATGTTCTGTAGGTGCACCATTGTTTCGTTTTGTTGTACAGATGTATGTACAGTCAGATGACCAGAAACCTGAACTTGAACTTGAGGACAGGCAGCATCTATATCTATGGAAGGAAATGAGCAGTCGGCATTTTGGGCCAAGACCATTTATCAAGTGTAATACAGAACCAGAGCAATGCTCACAACTACAGTATCCCAATAACGTACAGAGCCGGATGTGTATCTATCAGCAAAATGATAGTGATAAGTGACTGTGACTTGTGGTTACTGGTGAAGAGATGGTGCTTCCACTGACTCAGAATTGTTCAGCACAAGGATGGAATGATGTCCCAGATGAAGCAGGTAGATAGTAAAGAAGCAGCCTTCAAGGGGTGAGTGGTCTGCTTTTCCTTCTAATCCATATGTTCATAACTCTGAAACCTTGGCCACCGACATGTTGCTAGCATCGTTTAACATTGTAAACAGCTCATTTTCCGATGTCAGAATGTTTATGAATGACAGTAACTACTTGAGCTGAACTTGATCCATGGTGAAAGGTTCCAGTGGTTTTCAAGGGCAATACCATATAGTTTTTGTCGCTGCGGGTGCAAGCATAAAGTATAGAGAGAAACTATCAGGGGTGGTGTTGGAATTAGGTACAATAGGGCTGTGTGGTAGTGTGGTAAACCATGTATATCTGTCTAGACATGCCCCTTTGCTGACTGCTCCTGTGGCTCCTCCCACAGACCCCTGGATAAAGGTGATTGTGTCACTGCTCCTCCCACAGTCCAGGGCGGTCATCCAGCATGGACGTGCTCCATTTTACCGCTAATAAAAGCCTTTCAGTATTTACTCTACTTCCAGTCTTTTGGAGTCATTGATAGTGCATCAGGTAGCGTAGTGGTTAACGTAACACTTTACCGTTCTAACAATTGGGATTCAATTCCCTCCGCTGTCTGCAGGGAGTTTGTATGTTCTTCCTGTGACCATGTTGATTTCCTCTGAGTTCTCTGGTTTTGTCCCAAATTCCAAAGAGTTACAGGATAGGGTTACTAAGGAGTGGAAGGAGTTTTATTGGCATTGGAAGCATGGCACCACTTTCGGGCTGCCCCCAGCGCATTCTCTTACTGTATTGGCTCTTACTGTATTGGCAAATGGCACATTTCACTATATGTTTTGGTATTTCAATGTACTTGTGACAAATAAAGCTAATCTTTAAAGAGATCTTGTATCTTCACTAAAAGAGACATCTAATGGAGGGGTATAGATCATGTGAGGCAGAACGGATTACTTTAATTTGCCATCATGTTCGGCACAGACATCAAGAGCTAAAGGATCTGTATCTGTGATGCTCTGTTCAGTGTTCTGTGTCTGTGGTGTATATTTTCTCTGTTCTATGTTCTAAAACACAGTTTGTAACCTGATGATACAAAAACCTGAAGGCGTGTACCACCAGGCTTCTAACTCATGTTAAAAGTCTATAAAATGGTTCCCCAGTATGATAAAATGGGTGCTTGACCTTACAGTCTATCTCACAATGACCTTTGCAATTTATTGTCTACCTGTGCTGCACTTAATTCTGCATTCTATTATTGTTTTACCTGGTAATACCTCATGTACTGTGTAATGAATTGATCTGTATGAACAGCATGGAAGACAAGCTTTTCTCATTGTACCCCGGTTCATGTGACAATAACAAACCAATTCCAATTCCATTAACAGTGACTGAAAATATTTAAAACTGTTCACATCATCTCACAATGCAACTGCTGGCTTTGCAAGCATGCATAGATTTCTGTCTCATGACAGAGAAGGAATATTCTAACCCTGTCCTTGGTTAAGCAGTCTAAAATGGAATTTTGGATAGCCTCTGTGAGTTTGCAAATTAATAACATTTGGTTTAGCTGCTCAAGTTCTGCTTCAACCCTCACAGGGTTAATTATATGAAATAAGTCAGTCAGATTTGGTAAGCAATAATATAAGTGCACAGTTTTGGCTTGTTCTTTGCAGAATTGTGTGTTAAAGGAGGATAATCCGAACACAAGAGTTATACCCACAGTGCTTAAATTATTAACGACGGTACTAGCAATGCATGAGAAAGACGTTGATGAGCTTTTGTTTAACAAGACCATTAAAAATTAATCTAGAACAGAAGACAAGTAGTGGCTAAAATGCTCATTTCAGAGTCCTGTGGGTAGAGATGCTATCTCTAATTCCTCTTGCTGCTTGAACAGCACTGGCTTAATTTGTGTTCCTTTACCCATTCAAGTTCTGTGTGCACGGGGTGGGCAAGTGGAGTGGACCAGCTCCGTGTGCTGTGATGAAAGGGAAAGCCTCAAGATTTCTCGCAGACAGAGAACTCCTTCAAATAATTGTCCTTCAGGAAAAAGGCAAGAGGTCACTTTCACACAGGATACTAAAAGAAGATGAATGGACGGTCGTTGTGGCCTTGCTGATGAGTGACAGTGAATGGAAGTGAATGAACATAGAACAGTGTACAGCACAAGGAGAGGCCATTTAGCCTACCAGGTATGCACCAACCATGATGCCAATCTAACTAATCCTATAGACTGTATTCCTCCCTTCCCTCTCCAATGACCTCTTAAACATTGCTGGTATAACTATTTCTACCACCTCCCATGGCAGCACATTCCAGGCACCTACCACTCTCTCTGAAAGAAAACGTGAATTATGAATCTCCTTTAAACTTTCAGGTACAGTGTAGGAATCTGTAGGAAACAAATTAAGTGAAGTTATGTCTTGAACCTGCTTCATCACGCATTAAGACCAAGGGAATCCTTCACTTCATCCATTTCCCAGCCTGATTCTCCATTGTCTTTGATTCCCTTAGTCTTCACCACCCAAGGCTTCTGAAATACAAAGTCAATCAACTTGCAATGTCAAATGGAAATATTGTTCTTTATCTCACTACATGAAACTAATGCTACTCAAAGTTTGAAGTTCAAAGTATATTACTGTGCAAAAGTCTTAGACGCATATATATAACTAAGCTGTCTAAGACTTTTGCACAGTACTATATTGGTCAAAGTGGAGTGGAGAGCATATGGATTTCTACTGGGTGCTCCAGTTTCCTCCCACCGTTGTATATTTTAAAATATGTCTGGTGCGTAGGTGAATGGTAAACTCTGCACCCCAGCTATATATAGACCACAGGATTAATTAGATTGGCATCATGGTTGGTACAGACAATGTAGACCAAATGGCCTTTCCCTGTGTAGTCCTACTTCTGATGCTCCTGTACCTTCTTCCTAAAGGTAATGGGTTAAACAAATTCTGGGATGGTTGATAGGGATTGTCAACAATGCTTCAGGCCCTTTGTAAACAACGTTCCCAGTAAATGTCAAAAGTTGTGGGGAGGCAGAAGCTGGTGACATTCTCAGCTGTTTTTTACTATCCTCCGTTGGGTCTTGCAGTCCAGCATGCTGCGGCTTTCAAATCACACAATGATGCAGCCAGACAGGACAAGAAAGCACGGCAGTATCTCCACTTTCTGAGGAGATTGATGTGTGCAAGGCTCCCTGTCCCCACACTAACAGCTTTCTACAAGAGCACTCCTCACTCTCCTCAGAAACTGCAGATACTGCTTTGCCTTCTAGACTAATAAGCAGGTATTATGGGTTCAGGTTAGATCACCCATTATGTGCATACCATGGAACTTCGTGCTCTTCACTTTCTCCTCAGCAATGGAGAATGGTTGACCTGCAAATTTTCCTGAATGCCTCAATCATCTCTTTTATCTTGTCCACATTCAGACTCAGGGTGCTCTTTTCACACCATTTGACAAGCACTGTTGTATCATCAGTGAACTTGATGAAACGGTTTGAGCTACATCTGACAGTGCAGTTGTGAGTCAGCAGCGGGCTGAGCACACAACCCTACGGGCACCAATGTTCAGTATGATGGAGCTTGAGATGATGCTGCCATTTTGGACTGACTGGAGTCTTTCCATCAAGAAGTCCAAGATCTGGTTACAGAGAGGAGTGATGAATCCTAACAAGGACAGTTTTCCCACCAAACTTTGAGAGATGAACTGAAGTCGAGCAAATCAATGAAAAGCATCCTGGAATAGAGACATCAGTTTCAAAGTTGGACTGGATGGAATGGAGTGCTGAGGCTATGGTGTCATCAGTGGACCAGTTTGAGCAGTAGATGAACTGGAAAGGGTCCAATGTAGTTTGAAGGTGGGATTTTATATGATCCAATTGCAGCTGCCTAAAGCACATCATGATTGTTGAAGTCGGTACCACTGGGAGGTAATGATTTAGGCCAGTTACCATTGCTCTCTTGGACACTGAGATGATGGTGACGACCTTGAAACCTGCAGGGACAGTGGACTGTTGCAAAGAGATATAAAAAAATATGTCTCTTAAGACCTCTGCTAGCTGGATTGTACAATCCTTCAACACCTGACCAGTTCCTCAAGCATTGTGTGTGTCTGTTGCTCCAAATTTCCAGCATTGCAGAATCTCTTGCATCAGGGATCAGAGCTGAAGCACAGGTGCAGTACTGGAGAATACAGGTATGGCATTGTATAATATTAAGGTACAGAAGTAGTAAGCACAAACCTGTTTAATATTGGGATATAACAGATGACCTACACTGATCCTGTTGAATCCTGATCAGAGCTGCCTTCATGGAAATTACATGTTCTTGCTGTAAGCATTTGGATTTCTACTGGGAGCTCCAGTTCCCTCCCACAGCCCCAGGATGTGCTTGTTGGTAATTTATTTGGTCACTGTATATTTTAGAACTCATCTGGTGTGTAACTGAGTGGTAAAATCTGGGAGAAATCATTGAGTCATAAAACATTACAGCATAGAAGCAGGCTCTTCAGTTTATCTACTCTATGCAACCTGCTCTTCTGCCTAGTCCCACCAGCCTGCCCTCCATTCCCATTCATTCATGTACCCTAATAAAACTTCTCTTAATGTCACAATTGAACCTGCATCTACTGCTTCCACTGGTAGCTTGTTCCACACTCACATTATTTTCTGAATGAAGAAGATCCTCCTCAGGGAATATTAAACCTTTCACACTAAACCTATGTCCTGCAGTTCTTGTCTCACCCTGGTGCTGTTGGGAATGCAGGGAGAATAAAATGGAATTAGTGTAGGATGGTCAATGTCTACTCAGTGGGCCAAAGGGCCTATTTATAGTTGTATGATTTTATACACAGTGTCCACTTTATTAGGTATATCTGTGCACCTGCTTGCTAAAGCAAATATTTAATCAGCCAATCATATGGCAGCAGCTCAATGCATAAAAACACGCAGACATGGCGAATGTGTTCAGTTGTTGGTCAAACCAAAAATCTGAACGGGGAAGAAATTTGATCTAAGTGACCTTGATCATGGAATGATTGCTGGTGCCAGACGGGATGGTTTGAGTATCTCAGGAACTGCTGATCTTCTGGGATGTTCACACACAGCAGTCTCTAGAATGCTGCAAAAAACAAAAAAAAAATCCAGTGAGTGCCACTTCAGTGGGCAAAAAAAAAAGTTTTGTTGATTAGAGAGGTTAAGTGGAGAATGGTCAGACTAGTTTCAACTGACAGAATGGTAACAGTAACTTAAATAACTACTTGTTACAACAGAAGTGTGCAGAAGAGCATCTCTGTGTGCACAACACATTGAATTTTGAAGAGGATGGACTACAGCAGCAGAAGATCACATCGGGTTCCACTTCTATACCTAATAAAGTGTTTCCTGAGTGTTGCCATATTATAGGAAGGTTATGAAGCATAAGAAAAGGTCCAGAAAAGATTTGCAATAATGTTTCCTGAGATGAGGGACTATACTGGCAAGGCTAGAGTAGAGAGGTCAGGACTGCTTGCTTTCAGGAAAAGAAGACTGAGGGGACATCTGATAATTTATCCAGATCCTCTTACAAATCACATTGAAACCTATCTCCACCATATCTGTAGGCAGGGCATGCCAGATTCAAGCACAAAACATATCAAATAGCTGTTCTATTAATTATTGATCCCTGCATTCTATTCAGCCTTAATCCATATACTAAAAAGAACAGCCTCCTACTATCCAATCTGGTTAGTCACTTCATCAATTTTATAAACTTCTATCAGATGTCCTCTCAGTTTTCTTTTCTAGAAAGCAAGCAGTCCTGACCTCTCTACTCTAGCCTTGCCAGTATAGTCCCTCATCTCAGGAAACATTATTGCAAATCTTTTCTGGACCTTTTCTAATGCTTCATAACCTTCCTATAATATGGCAATCAGAACTGAAGACATTACTCCCACTGAGGCCATACCAGTGTTTTATTAAGATTCAGTATGATTTCCCTACTTTATACCCTTAACATCTATAAATACACAGCCCAGAATTGCGTGTTCTTTATTCACTGCTTTCTCGACCTAAATAGTCACTTTCAATGGTTTGTGCACACATATCCCCAGGCCCTGTTCTCTTGCGCCCCATTTAGATCAGTATCAAATCATTTATATTGTCTCTGATCATTACTTCAATTAAAATGCATAAATCTCATGTTTCTCTGCATTAAACCTTTCACGTCTCATGCACTTGTTCACACTTCCGTCGCTGAGACCAAGCACAGACTGATGTGCTCTGGCCACTGTGCCCATTTGGAGTTCCTGTTTGCCAGCCATTTTAATTCCCCTCCGCAGTTCCATACTGACCTGTCTGTCCTCCACCTCCTCTGCTGCCAGGGTGAAGCTAAACCTCATATTCCACCTTGGTGCAATCCAAAGGCACCAACATTGAACACTTCAATTTCAAAGTTCAAAGTAAATTTATTATAAGTACAAAATTGTCAACATATATTACCCTGAGATTCATTTTCCTGCAGGCATATAAAGTAGAACAAAGAAGTACAATAAAATCAATGAAAAACTACACACAAACGAAGACTGACCAACAACCAATGTGCAAAAGAAACTCTGTTCTTGTCTCTCTCCTCCTGATCCACCCAATTCTTCACAACCAATCCCAGCTAACCCCTTTTACTTGGTTTTGTTGCCCATCCATTGTGGGCGTGGGTGTGCCCATCATCCACACATCTCTCACTTGAGTCCCTTTCTTCACTGTTCCTATCTGCCCTTCTCACTTACCTTATTTGGTTGCATGCTCCACCTTCTCTCAAAGCAAATTCCATCATCTGGTGCCCTTTGTCTTCTCTACCCATCACTTTACTCTTCCCCCCTCCATCTGACTATTTCCCCTCCTCACCTGGATCCACCTGTCTGAATAGGTGAATCCCTTCAATTCACCTCTTCATACTGGCTATCTCCCTTTACTCTTTAAGTCCAGCCTCAAGACTCAATCCTAAATGTCAACTGTTCATTTTCCTCCACAGATGCTGGCTCACCCACTGAGTTCCTTTGCTTTTAGCCCATTCTACCAGCCTGCATACAAATACATTCTGCTGCAATGTAATACTAATACAAGAGATTCTGCAGATGCTGGAAATCTTAAGCAACACAAACTGTACAAAGTGCTGGAGAAATTCAATAAGTCAGGCAGCACCCATGAAGGGGAATAAACAGTTGACATTTCAGGCCAAGACCCTTCATCAGAACCGGGAAGAATAAGAAGGTGGGGGGGAGGGGAAGGAGTATAAGCTTGTCGGTGATAGATGAGACCAGACAAGGGGCAAGATATTTGGGTGGGAGAGGAGATAAGTAGTACGAAGCTAGCAGTGGTAAAGGGCTGACGTTCTCCTTCCCCTTCGTCTGCCTTCTTATTCTGGCTTCTGCCTCTTTCCTTTCCAGTCCTGATGAAGGGGCTCTGCCCAAAATGTCATCTGCTCATTTCCCTCCATATCTGTGGTCTAGCTTGCTGAGTTTCTCCAGCATTTTATGTGTGTTGCACAATTTATCACTACCATCTGCATTGTTCGTATCCTGCTAAGTTTTGTGTCATCCACACATCTTGAAATCGTGATTTACACCTCAAGTCAGTTCGATAATAAAAGAACAACAAAAAAGAAAGTTAAGGCCTTAACACAGATGGGGACACAGGGGACTGCAAGTGCTGGAATCTAGAGCAAAGCACAAAAGCATTGGAAGAACTCAACGGGTTAGGCAGCATCTATGCAGGAAAATAGATGAAGCTCCCAAGCCAAATGTCAACTGTCCATTCTATCCATAGATGTTACCTAACCTGTTGAGTTCCACCAGCACGTTTGTCTGTTGCCCCATCACTAACACCTGTGGAATGCCTCAATTCATCTGCTTCTAGTCTGAAAAATAGCCATTTAACACTGCCTTCTCATGAGTCCAAGGGAAAGCATCCGAAGGAGAAGGGAACAGGAAGTCAATCTGTTTTCTGAACTAAAGGCAGAAGACTGGAGGAAAGAGTGAGAACGGCACAGTAGTACAGCTAGCAGAGCTGCTGCCTCAGAGCTCCAATGACCCAGGTTCAATCCTGACCCCGAATGCTGTCTGTGTGGAGATTGCATGTTCTCCTTGTGACCCCATGAGTTTCCTCTCGATGCTGCAGTTTCTTCCCATGGATGTGCAAGCTGGTAAATTAATCAACCACTGTAAATTTTCCTTGGTGTATGGGTGAGGGGAGGAAGCTGAGGGTCAGTTGTCCTGTGGAGGCAAGATTAAAGGAAATTTAGTTGGGGAATGGGATTTCCTGGCAACTTGGCAGAGACTCAGTGGACTGAATGGGCTTCTACTTTGTAAGGAACTATAAAATGCACAGGTTTGACGTGAGGGGGAAAAGTTTAGTGTGAAAAGGAGTGTGAAAAGCGTTTGCACAGAGGGTGATAAGTGCCTGAAGAGGTGGTGGAAGCTGATATGATGCCAAAGTTTAAAGAGCATTTAAACCAGCAGTTTCCAACCTGGGGTCCATGCTTAATGGTATTGGTCCATGGCATAAAAACACATTGATTAGACAAACACGTGGATAGGCAAGAAATAAATAGAACACGTGCACACAATGGGATTGACGAGCTTGGCATCATAGTCAGCGCAGGCACGATGGGCCGAAGGGTCTTCTCTGTGATCCGTGAAAATTGTCAGTCCTTTCTCAGATTATCTGCACCTGCCACACCATATACTTCGAACTTTGTATCTCCACATGTAAATAACAGCTTTGAGCTGGAGCACCAATCAAGTTTTATCTCTGGCAGAAATATTTAATCAGGCCCTTAATGGCGAATTTGCATGTGAAATAAACACCCACCTTGGTGCCCTGATATCAAAATGTCACAAAAACACAGGGGAATCTAAATGATTGAATCATCTATGGTCATATCCTTCAATATTCTTAAACAGTGTCAAAAAATGCAGCAAGTTATTGAGTAGGTAATGTCAGTTATTAATAGATGTCTTGTCCATATAAAATATTTAATGGGATTAATCCACTAAGGAATTACAAACCATCTGTTAATCACAAGGACATAATTCTAGCACTTCTAACATTCTTATAAAGTATGTGCTCGTGGTAGTAGTTATCAGAGAAAGCCCCTAAAGTTGTTTTATTACCATGGTAATAATGTGTTTGGTCAACTAAATGATGCCTTGGAAACAATTAGGAGACATTGGAGCTTTAAGGTGATGTATATACATGGATTAAGTGTCAACACTGGGAGGCTTCAGCCTCTATTCACCACCAGCAGCTCGAGAATTATACAGGACTCAGCCAGTACAGCTCTAATGCCAGCTTTACAAACTGCACTGACTAACTCCCATGGGAACAATGCTTTATAAAAATTCTTGTGACCTGCCTACACATATAGGAAAAGAAGTGTAATGCTTCATTACTCTGGCAAACAAAGGATCCATGTACTTAAAAATCTTGTTATTACAAGAGGCATGGGGTCAAAAACTATTTTTGGCAGAGCAGGAGAACAGAGGTGGACCATTCATCTCTTTAAGCCTGCCTGTTTTTCAATGACCAATCTGCGGTTCAAAGTCCAATACGCAAAAATATATGCACAGTTCGAAGGAGGTTTGCGGGGCAAGTTTTTATGGAGGGCAGTGGCTGACTATGCCTGAGGTGGTGGTGGAGGCAGCTGTGAGACAGGCGTTTAAGAGACTCAAAGCTAGGGACGTGAATATGTGGGAAATGGAGCAACATAGACCATGTGCAACCAAAAGGAAGTAGCTTTGTTATTATGGAACCAGTTTATGGGTCGAAGGTCCCATTCTTGTGCTGTTCTATATTCTACACACTCAATATCCTTTAATACATTTGGTCAACAAAAACATCAATCTCTCTCATATTTAAAATCAACATTTAACACCTGATTGATTCCCATTTGTTGAAGAGGATTCCAACTCTTTATCTACCTGCATATGTAGTAGAAGAGTTTAATAGTTTTGGTTTCATTAGGCTTGTCTGTAATTTGAAGGTGTCCGCTGATCTTGCAGTTTCCAACTAATGCTCTTTCTCCAACTTAAGCTTTATGAAAACTGAAGGGGGAGGTTAACTAAGGTTGTAGGTTGTGATGATTACATGAAGGTAAGTGAAAAGAGGCTCATGGAGTATGAATATTGATCTGAGATCTGAAGGGCTGCTTTTGCACACAGCGGATTCTGCTAAATGGAAAGATCTGCCAAAGGAAGTGGTAAATGCAGGTACAATAGCTACTTTTGAAAGACATTTGAACAGCTACATGAATAGGAAAGATTTAGAAGATTTAAAGCCTACTTCAGATCAGAAACTTGCTTTGCTTAAATGAGTTGGGCCAAGTGCTGTATAACTCTTTGCCTCTATAATTCTATAATGGAAATAGTTTCTCACTCTCAACATTATCAGTTCCTCAAAATTGACCATTATCTTCAACAGACTATAAATCTGTTTTGCGTAATGGTTTCTCATTATGACTGCGTAATGACTGCGCAAGCGCGTGTAAGTCGGACCGTGAGGCAGCGGGAGTATTTAAAGAGAACAATAGACGGAGCGGACAACGTTGTAGCGGGCGACGGAGTAATGGGAGACAGTGTATGAAAGCTTTGTCTCGAGAGGCTTCGGCGAGCAGAGGCTGAGGACGAGCTTCCCTCCAAGTGAGGTAAGGCCGGGTAAGTTGCTTTCAAAGGAGAAAGTTTCAAAAGTTGAGGCAAGTATTGGGTAGGTCATGGCAGTTGAGATCGGCCCCGTGGTTTGTTCATCCTGCAGCATGTGGGAAATCAGGGATACTTCCAGTGTCCCTGACGACTATGTGTGCAGGAAGTGTGTCCAACTGCAGCTTCTGGCAGACCGCATTGAGCGTCTGGAGCTGCAATTGGATTCATACTGGAGCATCCACGATGCTGAGAAAGTCGTGAATAGCACGTTCAGTGAGTTGGCCACACTGCAGGTAAAGGCTACACAGGCAGAAAGGGAAAGGGTGGCCAATAGACAGCGTAGCAGTAGGCAGGTAGTGCAGGAGTCTCCTGGGGTCATCTCCCTCCTAAACAGATATACTGTTTTGGATACTGTTGGGGGAGATGTCTCATCAAGGGAAGGCAGCAGCAGCTGAGTTCATTGCACCATGGGTGGCTCTGTGACACAGGAGAGAAGGAAAAGGAGTGGGAGAGCAATAGTGATAGGGGATTCGACTGTAAGGGGAATAGACAGGCGTTTCTGCAGCCGCAAACAAGACTCCAGGATGGTATGTTGCCTCCCTGGTGCAAGGGTCAAGGATGTCTCTGAGCGGCTGCAGGACATTCTGGAATGTGATGGGTGAACAGCCAGTGGTCGTGGTGCACGATGAGGTCCTACAAGGTGAATTTAGGGAGTTAGGAGATAAACTAGAATGTAGGACCACAAAGGTAACAATCTCTGGATTACTACCAGTGCCACGTGCTAGTCAGAGTAGAAATAGGAGGATATTTCAGATGAATACGTGGCTTGATAAATGGTGCAAGGGGGAGGAATTCAAATTTCTGGGGCATTGGAACCAGTTCTGGGGGAGGTGGGACTGGTATAAACAGGATGGTTTGCACCTGGGCTGGACTGGAACCAATGTCCTAGGGAGAGCGTTTGCTACTGCTGTTCAGGAGGATTTAAACTAATGTGACAGGGGGATGGGAACAAGTGCAGAGAGACAGAGGGGTGTAAAATGAGGGTAGAAGCAAAAAGTAGTGTGAAAAGTAAAAGTGACAGGCAGGCAAATCCAGGGCAAAAAGCAAAAAGGGCCACTTTTCAACATAATTGTATAAGGGCTAAGAGTGTTGTAAAAACAAGCCTGAAGGCTTTGTGTGTCAATGCGAGGAGCATTTGTAACAAGGTGGATGAATTGAATGTGCAGATAGTTATTAATGAATATGATATAGTTGGGATCACAGAGGCATGGCTCCAGGGTGACCAAGGATGGGAGCTCAACATCCAGGGATAGACAGGAAAGAAAAGGAGGTGGGGTAGCATTGCTGGTTAGAGAGGAGATTAACGCAATAGAAAGGAAGGACATTAGCCTGGAGGATATGGAATCAATATGGGTAGAGCTGCATAACACTAAGGGGCAGAAAACGCTGGTAGGAGTTGTGAACAGGCCACCTAACAGTAGTAGTGAGGTTGGGGATGGCATTAAATAGGCAATTAGAAATGCGAGCAATAAAGGAACAGTAGCTATAACGGGTGACTTCAATCTACATATAGATTGGGTGAACCAAATTGGTAAGGTACTGAGGAAGAGGATTTCTTGGAATGTATGCAGGATGGTTTTCTGAACCAACATGTCAAGGAACCAACTAGAGAGCAGGCCATTCTAGATTGGGTATTGAGCAAAGAGGAAGGGTTAGTTAGCAATCTTGTCGTGCGAGGCTCCTTGGGTAAGAGTGGCCATAATATGGTGGAATTCTACATTAAGATGGAGAGTGACATAGTTAATTCAGAAACAAGGGTTCTGAACTTAAAGAAGGGTAACTTTGAAGGTATGAGACGTGAATTAGCTAAGATAGACTGGCAAATGATACTTCAAGGGTTGACGGTGGATATGCAATGGCATATGCAATATGCAAAGATCGCATGGATGAACTACAACAATTGTTCATCCCAGTTTGGCAAAAGAATAAACCAGGGGAGGTAGTGCACCCGTGGCTGACAAGGGAAATTAGGGATAGTATCAAGTCCAAAGAAGAAACATATAAATTAGCAAAAAAAAGCGGCACACCTGAGGACTGGGAGAAATTCAGAGACCAGCAGAGGAGGACAAAGGGCTTAATTAGGAAAGGGAAAAAAGATTATGAGAGAAAGCTGGCAGGGAACATAAAAGCTGACTGTAAAAGCTTTTATAGATACATGAAAAGAAAAAGATTGGTCAAGACAAATGTAGGTCCCTTACAGTCAGAAAAAAGTGAATTGATCATAAGGAACAAAGACATGGCAGACCAATTGAATAACTACTTTGGTTCTGTCTTCACTAAGGAGGACATAAATAATCTTCCAGAAATAGTAAGGGACCGAGGGTCTAGTGAGATGGAGGAACTGAGGGAAATACATGTTAGTAGGGAAGTGGTGTTAGGTAAACTGAAGGGATTAAAGGCATATAAATCCCCAGGGCCAGATGGTCTGCATCCCAGAGTGCTTAAGGAAGTAGCCCAAGAAATAGTGGATGCATTAGTGATAATTTTTCAAAACTCCTTAGATTCTGGATTAGTTCCTGAGGATTGGAAGGTGGCTAATGTAACCCCACTTTTTAAAAAAGGAGGGAGAGAAAAACTGGGGAATTATAGACCGGTTAGTCTGATGTTGGTGGTGGGGAAAATGCTAGAGTTAGTTATCAAAGATGTGATAACAGCACATTTGGACAGAGGTGAAATCATTGGACAAAGTCAGCATGGATTTGTGAAAGGAAAATCATGTCTGACGAATCTTATAGAATTTTTTGAAGATGTAACTAGTAGAGTGGATAGGGGAGAACCAGTGGATGTGGTATATTTAGATTTTCAAAAGGCTTTTGACAAGGTCCCACACAGGAGATCAGTGTGCAAACTTAAAGCACATTGTATTGGGGGTATGGTATTGATATGGATAGAGAATTGGTTGGCAGACAGGAAGCAAAGAGTGGGAGTAAATGGGACCTTTTCAGAATGGCAGGCAGTGACTAGTGGGGTACCGCAAGGCTCAGTGCTGGGACCCCAGTTGTTTCCAATATATATTAATGATTTAGACAAGGGAATTAAATGCAGCATCTCCAAGTTTGCGGATGACACGAAGCTGGGCGGCGGTGTTAGCTGTGAGGAGGATGCTAAGAGGATGCAGGGTGACTTGGATAGGTTAGGTGAGTGGGCAAATTCATGGCAGATGCAATTTAATGTGAATAAATGTGAGGTTATCCACTTTGGTTGCAAGAACAGGAAAACAGATTATTATCTGAACAGTGGCCGATTAGGAAAAGGGGAGGTGCAACGAGACCTGGGTGTCATTGTACACCAGTCATTGAAGGTGGGCATGCAGGTACAGCAGGCAGTGAAAAAGGCAAATGGTATGTTGGCATTTATAGCAAAAGGATTTGAGTACAGGACCAGGGAGGTTCTACTGAAGTTGTACAAGGCCTTGGTGAGACCGCACCTAGAGTATTGTGTAAGTAAACACAAACATAGGTGGGAAGAGATTGAACAAGGGGGGATAGGACAGTGTCAAGGTTAAACACGAACATAGGTGGGAAGAGATTTAAACACTTACACTTCCTCCCTCACCACCATTCAGGGCCCCAGACAGTCCTTCCAGGTGAGGTGACACTTTACCTGTGAGTTGGCTGGTGTGGTATACTGTGTCCAGTGCTCCTGGCGTGGCCTTTTATATATTGGTGAGACCCGACGCAGACTGAGAGACCATTTCGCTGAACACCTACGCTCGGTCCGCCAGAGAAAGCAGGATCTCCCAGTGGCCACACATTTTAATTCCACGTCCCATTCCCATTCTAATATGTTTATCCATGACCTCCTCTACTGTCAAAATGAATCCAAACTCAGGTTGGAGGAACAACACCTTATATACCGGCTGGGTAGCCTCCAACCTAATGGCATGAACATTGACTTCTCTAACTTCCATTAATGTCCCTCCTCCCCTTCTTACCCCATCCCTGACATATTTAGTTGTTTGCCTGTTCTCCATCTCCCTCTGGTGTCCCCCCCCCCCTTTCTTTCTCCCGAGGCCTCCCGTCCCATGATCCTTTCCCTTCTCCAGCTCTGTATCACTTTCGCCAATCACCTTTCCAGCTCTTAGCTTCATCCCACCCCCTCCGGTCTTCTCCTATCATTTCACATTTCCCCCTCCCCCCACTACTTTCAAATCTCTTACTATCTTTCCTTTCGGTTAGTCCTGACGAAGGGTCTCAGCCCAAAACGTCGACAGTGCTTCTCCCTTTAGATGCTGCCTGGCCTGCTGTGTTCCACCAGCATTTTGTGTTTGTTGTCGTTTGGTTGAGGGTTGTGGTGACTGTGATACACATAAGTTGCCATGTTTCATTAGACCAATGGATCTGTTTCCAATATAAAAACTTGCAGTGTAATTCTAGGTAACTGAAGCAGCATGAAGACAGAGGAGAATACTAAGTGCAATTATGAAGAAAGCACCGCAGCATCTCTACTTGCTTAGGAGTTTGTGAAGATTTGGCATAACATTTGGTACTTCTATAGATGTGTAGTGGAGTGTATGTGACTGGCTGTTTCACAGCCTGGTATGGAAACACCAATGCCCTTGAATGGAAAATCCTGCAAAAGGTAGTGGATATTGTCCAGTCCATCATGGGTAAAGCCCTCCACGCCATTAAACAGATTCTACACGAAGTGTTGTCACAGGGAAGCAGCATCCATCATCAGGGACCACCCAGGACATGCTCTCTTCTCGCCGCTTGCATCGGGAAGAAGGTGCAGGAGCCTTGGGACTCGGACCATCAGGTTCAGGAACAGATATTACCCCTCAACCATCAAGCTCTTGAACCAAAGGGGATAATTTCACTCAACCTCACTGGCTCTGAACCTGAAATATCTCACAACATATGGACTCACTTTCAAGGACTCTTTATTTCACATTCTCAATATTTATTATTTTTATTTATTATTATTCCTTTCTTTTTGTACCTGCACAGTTTGTTGTCTTTTGCACACTGGTTGAACACTCACGTTGGTAAGGTCTTTCATTGATTCTGCTATTATTCCGTGGTGGATTTATTGAGTATGCCTGCAAGAAAATGAATCTCAGGGTTGTATATGGTGACATTTAAGTACTTTGATAATGAATTTACTTTCATCTTTCAACTTTGAAATATAGACTGAAGGTACCCTTGTGACTAACTAATTTTTTAAACATACTCATTAGCAGAGTACGTGCATCATTTATACAACTAATAGTTTGCCAATGACTTCCAAGGACATTTGACAGTAAACAATATTCTCAAGTTGCTGTAATCTGGAGCAAGACACAAAGAGCTGGGGGGATCTCACCATTTTAGTGGGTGTGGAGTGACTGAACAGCCAAATCAGAGAAGGGCAGCAGATCCCTCAAGGGACATTAGTGAACCAAATTCAAACTAGTAACTTGGGATTACCACTAACATTTTAATTCCAGATATATTGAATTACCTGTTCATGTATATTAATTTCCCAGGGCTCACAATGTCATGCACAAGATTGGGCAATGAATGAATGTGGACGAGTGGAGGAGAGGAAGATGAGGTGGTGGTCACTAGGTCAACTGATTTCATTGCTTTCCAGAAAGGTCACATTGTGTAAGATGTTCTCCTGGTGGAAACACCCTTTGGTTTTGGACACTGAGAAAATAATAAAATTGAGTCTGAGAGACCTACGGTAGAAAGCCAGGCCCTTCAGCCTAGCATGACAATACTACTCATTGTACTTCAGGGTAGCCTGGTAGAAGAGTGTTTAACATAACACTATTACTCCTCACCCTTTTCAGTCTCTTCTCATATCTGAAATGCTATCCCAGGCAACATTCTGGTGAATAATTGACCCATGATTAGGTTAGGGTTAAATCAGGGCTGTTGAGGGTTGCTGGGCAGTGTGGCTCAAAGGGCCAGAAGGGCCTATCTATTTCACACAGTATCTCTAAGTAAATTATAAATTATAAATAAAAAATAAAATCCTCAAGAAACTCATGAAGTCAGACAGCATCTCTGGATAGGAATGAACAGTCAACGTTTCAGGCTGAGACTTCACAAGACATGTTGAAAGTTCAGAAAGACTTTTAATCAATATGGCAACCAAGAGATATGGGAAAAGGAGAGGGAAATGGACCAGGATTGTCAGAACACCTTGATCCTCTTGAATGCAAGAGCAAACTCAAGGAGATTAATTACCTGCTCGTGTTCCTATTTCTTTTGGTAGTGCTGCATTCAATGTTTGTTTCATTCCTTCACAGTATGAGCAACGTCACCTGTCCATCCTTAATTGCCACTGAACTTGGGAGGCAGTTAGTATTCAAACACATTAAAGAACTTGGAGACACATTGTGGTCAGACAGTATAAGGCTGGAAGACCTCCTCTCTTGAAGGATTTTAGTTACATGGACATGTTATTAATGACAATCTAGCTGTTCTCAGGAGTTTGAAGGTTATTGTTACTGAGACTAACTTCCTTTAAAATTCCACATTTACTTAATTGCATGAATTTCAATTCTCCAGCTACCAAATTGGGAATCAAATTCTCATCTCCGGACTATCGGTCCAGAACTCTGCTGATAGTCCCATAATGAAACCACTGTGTTACCACTTTCATCAAGAATTTCTTTTCTTAACACATTCTTAAAATTCAATCGTCACTGGTACAAGGCCATCTTAGAGGGCAGTTGAGAAGCTACCTCATTGGTGAGTATTATAAGACAGATAAGAAAGGCTAAAAGGAATTTTGTGGTAATCTGATGGTTTTAAGGTCACTAGTAATGAAGTTAAATTGCCCAAATTCTTCATCACGACTGAAACTCAGGTCTCTAGAGTCTAGATCATTAGTTTCAGCAGCTGAGTAACTGGTCCACTAATGTCACCGTAATTTGCAGTATAGCTACACAATCTCACCACAATTAGAGCATCCATTTAAGGGTGAAGATGCATGATAAACTGGGAGAGATTTAAAAGAAATCTGAGAGGCAACTTCTTTACACAGAGGAAGTAAGCACCTGGAATGAGCGGCCAGAGGAAGTGGTCAAGGTAGGTAAAAGTGAAACATTTTTGATTGGATGTCCAGACGTCAAAACCTGATGTCCAAAGCCAGGAGACTGGAGACTGGAGACCCAGAAGCCAGTCATGGAGCTGGAGAACTGTTTGTCTTTGTGGGTGGGAAGGAGCAAAGGGGCTTGTTTGCTGGTGTTGTTTTGTTCTGTGTTGTCCTGCTGAGCACCGTGGGCATGTTATGTTGGCACTGGAATGTGTGGTGACACTTGCAGGAGGCGAGTAGCTGGGTGACTGTCAGGAGAAATGGAAATGTGAATAGGCAGTTCGTGCAGAGCAACCCTGTGGTCATTCCCCTCAATAATAAGTATGCCACTTTAGATACTGCTGTGGGGGATGTCCCAGGAAAATGCCATGGAGACCAGGTTACTGGCATTGAGTATTGATCTGTGGCGCAGAAGGGAAAGAGGGAGAAGAGGGGAGCAGTAGTGATAGGTGACACCATAGTCAGAGGAACAGACAGGAGATTTCGTGGATGTGAACGGGACACCCAGATGGTATGTTGCCTCCCATGTGCCAAGGACAGCAACATCTTGGATTGCGTCCACAGCATTTTGGAGGGGGAGGGAGAGCAGCAGATGTCTTGATATATATTGATACCATTCCTGAAGAAGGAATTTAGAGAGCTAGGCAGAAAGCTGAGAAGCAAGACCTCCAGGTAGTAATTTCTGGATTGCTGCCTGTGCCACACACCAGTGAGGGTAGAAACAGGATGTTTTGGCAGATAAATGTGTGGCTGAGAAGCTGGTGAAGGGGGCAAGGCTTCAGGTTCATGGATCATTAGAATCTCTTCTGGGGGAGGTATGACCTGTACAAAAGTAATAGGTTGCATGTGAACCCAAGGGTGACTAATATTCTTGCAGGCAGGTTTGTGAGAGATGTTGGGGAGGGTTTAAATTAATTTGGCAAGGGAGTGGGAACTGGGGACTCAGAGTGGGATAGATGGGAAAAAGCCAAGATGACCTGCAGTCAGACTGTTAGGTAGGGAAGGCAGATGACAGGACAAAATCACTTACAGCAGGGTCAGTATCAGTGCATTAGAGATGCAGAATCAAAAAAGGTAGCAAATGCAGTACTCAAAATGTTATATCTCAATGCACAGAGTATAAAAAATAAGGTGGATGATCTTGTTGCACTTTTACAGATTGTCAGGTATGATGTTGTGGCCATCACTGAATCGTGGCTGAAGGATGGTTGCAGTTGGGAGCTGAATGTCTAAGGTTACATGTTGTATTGGAGGGATAAGAAGGCAGGCAGAGGGGGTGACATGGCTCTGCTGGTTAAGAATGGCATCAAATCAGTAGAAAGATATGACATGGGATCAGAAGATGTTGAATCCTTGGGTTGGTTGAGTTAAGAAGCTGCAAGGGTAAAAGGACCATAATGGCAATTATATACAGTAGCTGGGATGTGGACCACAGATTACAATGGGAAATAGAAAAGGCATGTCAAAAGGGCAATATTATGATAGTCATGGGAGATTTTAACATGCAGGTCAATTGGGAAAATTAGGTTGGTAATTGATCTCAAGAAAGTGAGTTTCTTGAATGTCTATGAGATGGCTTTTTAGAGCAGCTTGTCATTGAGCCTACTAGGTGATCATCTATAATGGATTGGATGTTATGTAATGAACCAGAGGCAATTAGAGAGCTTAAGGTGTTGTGTTCTTTATACATATCGTGGGTTACTCATAAAGGCACATATTCTGAAAGAACATAACTAGAACTTTTATTTAACGGCAATCAGCAACCACGTTTAACACTGCCACACTTCTAGATCATTCCATCATTTCTGCTCATGCTCAGAACTCTGTCCAATCACATTCTGACACATGACACGTGATGTCACCACATCTTCCTTTCCTTAAAAAGAAAAACAATTAGCAACATTAATCAACACAAATGCATAATTTAACATGTCTCTATCAGTCTCTCTGGGGGTTTACGAACACAAATAGACCTTCTAAGTGGTTCACGCAGTTCTTGTGTTTTGTTGTTAATTTCATGTTTTGTCTGATCTGCATCTGTTAACAGAAACTCTGAAGTTGGCTCTTTCTTGAGGTCTTTGCGAAGAAATCGCAATTCATTCATCAACTGTAATGTTTTTTTTATGCTGAGACTTCATCATTTCAATAAAACTTCTCAATTCCTTCACTTGTGCTTTCACTTTTTCAATTGGATCCTGATTCTTGTCACTCTTTGGCTTCAGATCAGTATTGTTCTGTTCCAGCAAGTTTGGTTTTGGTGGCAATGCTTTGTCAGATGCTGATAACAGAGGGATGGGTCTGGGAATTTTCTTTATGACTTCTTTTACTTTTGCCGCATTGGAATCAAATTCTGTTCTCTCTCGCTCTTTCTTTCTTTTCAAATCTTTCTATTATTATAATTATCCAAAATAACAAGAATACATCGAAGTAGGTAACACTTACAATGTCTCAACAGAAATAAAAAATGTTTTAAAGTTTGAAAAATATGGTGACACAAAAAAAGAAAAGAAAAGGAAAAAAACCCTACTAAAGCAAAGAAAAGTGAGAAAAAAAAGAACCCATTAGGTGTTCAACCCCGGAGACACACATCATACAAAAAGCTTCTAAAGATAAACATCAAACCGCCAGCAAAAAAAAACAAAATTTACAATTAGATCATGGAGGAAGTCTATCAATTAACTCAAATGGTAGTAACAAGCGAATGAACCTCATCTTTTCTCAAAATCAAACACAGGTTCGAAGGTTTGACTTCTAATTTTCTCCAAAGTAAGACATAGCATCACTTGAGAGAACCATTGTGACAGAGTGGGAGCTGACGTATCCTTCCACTTCAGCAGAATGGCCCTCCTAGCTAACAAACGCAATAACATGTTGGTCAGACAAAAAAATACCACGGATATTTTGAGGTATTATTCCAAAAAGCAGCTAATTTGTTAGGTTGTAAATTAATGTTAAGTGCTTTAGAAATTGTAGAAAAAACTGACTTCCAAAACTGTTCCAGTATAGAACAAGACCAAAACATGTACGTCAGTGTAGCTGTCTCAGTTTTACATCTATCACAATAACTATCAACATTAGGAAAGATTTTAGACAATCTCGCCTTCGTCAAATAGTAATGATGTATAATTTTAAATTGAATCAGTGAATGACTAGTTCAAATCGAAGAAGAGTTAACCAACTTCAGAATCCGTGTCTAGCCCTCCAACATAAAAGTCAAATTAAGTTCCTTTTCCCAATCTTGTTTAATCTTAAATAAAGGGCGCTTATCCCATTGTAATAACAAATCATAAATTCTTCCAATGGACCCCTTCATCAAAGGGTTCTTATTCATAATAATATCTAACAGGTCGATATCCAATATATAAGGAAAATTACTTAAGTATTTTTGTAGGAAATGTCTAACTTGAAGGTGTTGTAAAAACTGTGAGTATGAAAGAGAATATTTATCAACTAATTGTTCAAAAGACATCAGTCTATTTTTTATTTGGAATGATAAAAGACCAAGAATTAGTAAATATCACTTACAAAAATTGAAAAAGGTTGGAGGTCTTGCTTTGCCTAATTTAAGAATGTATTACTGGGCTGTTAATGTGCAATATATGTCCTTTTGGTTACACTGGGTTGATAAGAACAAGCGACCAATTTGGGTAGATTTGGAATTGAAAGCCGTGAAACAGTTTTATTTAACCTCGTCATTGGGAGCTGCTCTACCTATACAATTAGCTAAAGTTGCTAATTTAAATTTATACCCTGTGATTAAGTATTCTTTACAAATTTGGCTCCAGTTCCATAATTTTGTTAATCTTAAAAAATTTAAACTTTGTAGTTTAATTTGTCAAAATTATTTTTTTAAGCCTTCTTTGAGTGATCCAATTTTTTTACTTTGGGAAAGTAAAGGTACTAATTCTTTTCTGGATCTATTTAAAGAAGATAGACTCTCTCGCTCTTTCATCAAGTCACTGTATTCTGACTCTGTGTCACTGTCCAGGTCTAATACTCTTTTCACCAAATTCAGCCTCTCACAGGCTAGTATTGACTGTACATTTTTTGGCACTACTACAAATGAAAGCATGTTCACACTATTTTTGTGTGATACTTTTGCCACACATATTCCTTTAACTGGAATGTCTGTGCCTGAATACCCAGTCACTTTTATATTTGTCTGATGTAACTTTGGTCTTGGCTTTAATGCATTAAGCTCAGAATCTGCAAGAAGATGTATGTGTGCTCCAGTATCCAATTTAAACAGAATAATGTTTTGATTCACTTGCAGTGGAATAGTCCAGTCATTCTTACTTTCTTTGTTTTCACAAAGCACATCAATATAAAACTCATCATGTTTATTTTCAAGCACTGCATTTACGTGTTTTATTTCCTTTCTACTTCTGCAACAGCGTGAAAAATGATTACTCTTACCACAGTGATTGCACATTTTTCCATACACTGGACACTTTTTTGGCTGATGTTGCTGCCCACAGTGATCACAAAGTTTTTTTTTTCTTTCAGATGACGTCTTGCTTTCTGTCAGTTTCATTGTCGCTTCATTATTTTTTCTAATATGTTTGCAGTTATTCACAGCGTGTACGCTTCAGTTTTCAATAAAAAGCTCTTTAGCCTGTGACTTTATGTTTTCCAAAGCTTGGCAGAGTATCAGAGCTTTTTCCAAATCTACGTCTGGTTCTCTTAAGAGCCTTTCTCTCAGAGCATTATCCAGAATGCCACAAACAATTCTGTCTTTAATGAGAGAGTCTGCCAGCTCTGCAAACTCACATGTTTTACTGCAGTTTCTCAATTCTGTAACAAATTGATCAATCATTTGACCAGTTCTCTGCTGACAGGTAAAGAGTTTGCACCTTTCATACATAACATTGCGCTTCGGTATGCAAAATGCGTCAAACTTGTCGATTATCGCTTTTAGACTCAAATTATCTCAATTTTCAAAAGTAAAATGGTTATATCCCTCAATTGCGTCATCATCTATTACGTGGAGTAGAATGGCAGCTTTCCTTTACTTGGGTTTTTTATCTGCTCCGATTGCCAATAAATAAATTTCAAAACGCTGTTTAAATTTTTCCCAATTTTCGGCTATGTTTCCAGTCAGCTGAAGTGTTTTCGGAGGTTGCAACCCTTCCATTTGTAAAGCTGTTAGCAAACAACAAAATTGTTTGCGCTCTTTTTTTCTTCAATTCTCCCATTTCCATATTATTCTTCCAGACCGACTTCTGACACCATGTTGTGTTCTTTATACATACTGTGGGTTACTCATAAGGAAACATATTCTGGAAGAACATAACTAGAACTTTTATTTAACAGCAAACAGCCACTACATTTAACACTGCCATGCTTCTAGATCATTCCGTCATTTCTGAGCATGCTCAGAATTCTGTCCAATCACGTTCTGACATGTGACACATGATATCACCACATAAGGTAAAAAAAAACCCTTAAGAGGCAGTGATCACAATATGTTTGAGTTTAACTTGAAATTTGATTGGGAGAAAGTAAAGTCCGACATAGCAATATTTCAGTGGAGTAAAGGAAAGTACCGTGATATGAGAGAGAAGTTGGCCAAGGTAAATTGGAAGGAGATGCTGGCATGATAACAGCAGAGCAGCAATGGCATGAGTTTCTGGGGAAAATGAGGAAGGTGCAAGCTACATGTATCCCAAAAATGAAGAAATAGTCAAATGGCAAAATAGTACAACCGTGGCTGACAAGAGAAGTCAAAGCTAATGTAAAAGCAAAAGAGATACAACAAAGAAAAATCAGTGGGAAGGTAAAAGATTGGGATGCTTTTAAAAACCTACAGAGAGCAACTAAAGGAATCATTAGGAGGAAAAAGATGAAGTATGAAAGCAAGCTAGCAAACAATATCAAAGTGGATAGTAAAAGCTTTTTTAAGTATATAAAAGTAAAAGAGAAATGAGAGTGGATATAGGACCGCCTGAAGAAGAGGCCAGAGAAATAGTAACAGGGGACAAGGAGTTGGCAGATGAAATAAATGAGTATTTTGCATCAGTCTTCACTGTGGAAGACACTGGCAGTGTGCCAGATGTTGAAGGATCTGAGGGAAAAGAAGTGAGTACAGTTACTATCACAAGGGAGAAGGTGCTCAAAAAGCTGAAAGACCTAAGAGTACGTAAGTCACCCAGACTAGATGAACTGTACCCTACGGTTCCGAAAGAAGTAGTGGTAGAGATGGTGGAGGTATTGGTAATGATCTTTCAAAAACCATTGGACTCTGGCATGGTGCCAGAGGACTGGAAAATTGCAAATGTCACTCCACTCTTTAAGAAAGGAGGGAGGCAGCAAAAAGGAAATTATAGACCAGTTAACTTGACCTCAGTGGTTGGGAAGACGTTGGAGTCAATTGTTAGGGGTGAGGTTATGGAGTACTTGGTGACACAGGACAAGCTAGGACAAAGTCAGCATAGTTTCCTTTAGGGAAAATCTTGTCTGGTGAACTTGTTGGAATTCTTTGAGAGATTATAAGTAGGATAGATAAAGGGGGTATAGTGGATGTTGTATATTTGGACTTTTAGAAAGCCTTTGACAAAGTGCCACACATGAGCCTGCTTACCAAGTTAAGAGACAATGGTATTATAGGAAAGTTACTGGCTTTGTTAGGGCATTAGTTGATTGGTAGGAAGCAGTGAGGGGGAATAACAAGATCTTTTTCTGGTTGACTGCCAATAACTAGTGGTGTTCTGCAGGGGTTGGTGTTGGGACCACTTCCTTCTGTGCTGTATATCAATGATTTAAATAATAGAATAGATGGCTTTGTTGCCAAGTTTGCAGATGATACAGAGATTAGTGAAGGGGCAAGTAGTGTTGAGGAATCAGGTAGGCTGCAAAGAATGGAGTCAGATTTGAAGAATGGACAAGAAAATGGCAAATGAAATACAATGTTGGAAAATACATGGCTGTGCACTTTGGTAGTAGAAATAAATGTGCAAACTATTTTATAAATGGGAGAAAATCCAAAAAACTGAGATGAAAAGGAATTTGGAAGTCCTTGTGCAGAGCACCCTAAATGTGATCTGTCATGATTGAACAGCAGAACTGGCTCGATGGGCCAAATAGACTAATTCTGCTCCTATGTCTTATGGTCTTAATTAGAGAGCCATAATGTCATAGTCCAAAAGGCCTGTTCCTGTGCTCTATGTTCCAATGTGGGACAGCAGTGTTAGGAACTGCATTTGAAAGTAAATCATCAAACTGAATCCTCGTTAGTGCTCTTTACAAACTCCTGTTTCTTTCATTCATACCAACAAAGAATAGGGCCATTCAGTCCATTTAGATCATTGACAAGTCTTAGGGAGCAACACTTCAGTCCCATTCCCCCTTTTCTTACCTTCTTTTCCTCTGCAACCTAATCCCTCTCACAAATGTCCATCAACTCCTCCTTGATTCTTTTTGCCATTTGCCAACACTAAGGAGTAATTTACTCTATTCCAACTAGCACTCCCTTCAGAGAATATTGACATTGTTTGCAGTAGTATTCACTGTTTGCTGTAAATCCAACTACACACCCTGCCCCTGACTTATCTCATTGGCTGAAATAGAGCATCAATAAATACTTAGAGAAAAATCAATTTTTAAGCGTACACTGTTCTATGGTTTTCTTATGCAATTTATCTTGGCCAGTTTTACCCGGCATCCATTATCTTTCCTTATACTTTTTACAACACAAGGGGACATTTGGTCTAAATCTAGTTCCAAAATCCTGCTGCTTAATTTGTAGTTCTACATCATTGTTAATATTGAGCCAATATTATGTACGAGTCTTTTCACCCCATTACAGGAAGGGTGTGAAGGGTTTGGAGGTGGCACAGAAGAGGTTTAGCAGGTTTATGCCTGGATGGGAGGATTTGAACAAAAAGGAGAGTATGGACAAATTTGGGTTGCTGTTTCTGGATTATCAGAAGTTGAGGAGAAACTTGAAAGAAATTTATAAAACTATGAGAGGCGTAGGTGGGGTAGACAGTCAAAATCATTTTTCACAGGGTGGCATCAATTGGTTGTATCACCGATGTGGAGACACAGGATCAGAGAAAAGGTGCAGAGGTTTGTAAACTCGACCAGCTCCATCATGGGCACTCGCTTCCCCAGCATCCAAACGTCAATGCCTCAAGAAGGCAGCATCCATTATCAAAGCCCCTCATCATCCAGGGCATGCCCACTTCTCATTATTACCCTGAGGAAGGAAACGCAGAGCAATGAAGACCCACACTCAATGTTTCAGGAATAGCTTCTTTCCCTCAACTGTCAGATTTCTGAATGGTCTACGAACCCATGAACACTACTTCACTACTTCTGCTCCCTTAAGCGCACCAAATTTCTTGGTGTTCACCTGGTGGAGAATCTCACCTGGTCCCTCAACACCAGCTCCATAGCAAAGAAAGCCCAGCAGTGTCTCTACGTTTTGCGAAGGCTGAGGAAAGTCCATCTCCAACCCCCCATCCTCACCATATTCTACAGAGGTTGTATTGAGAACATCCTGAGCAGCTGCATCACTGCCTGGTTTGGGAATTGCACCATCTCGGATCACAAGACCCTGCAGCGGATAGTGAGATCAGCTGAGAAGATCATCGGGGTCTGTCTTCCTGACATTACAGACATTTACACCGCACGCTGCACCCGCAAAGCAAACAGCATTATGAAGGACCCCACGCACCCCTCATACAAACTCTTCTCCCTTCTGCCATTTGGGAAAAATACTGAAGCATTTGGGCTCTCACCCGAACAGTTTCTTCCCCCAAGCCATCAGACTCCTCAATACCCAGAATCTGGACTGACAACAACTTACTGCCCACTACTGTGTCTATTGTCTTGTTTATTATTTATTGTAAGCTGTATGGGTCCTAATGCCCTTCCCTTGGACAGCATCAGTGGCGTGGAGAGGAGAGACTTGCAGCATGGGCAACTGCAGGTCTTCCATACAACCTTGCCCAGGCCTCAGTCATCATCAAAAATCGACGGACAGCCGAAGAAGAAGAAGATTTATTGTAATGTCTGCACTGTTTTGTGCACTTTATGCAGTCCTGGGTAAGTCTGTAGTCTAGTGTAGTTTTTTGTGTTGTTTTTACGTAGTTCAGTGTAGTTTTTGTATTGTTTCATGTAGCACCTGTGGTCCTGAAAAACATTGTCTCATTTTTACTGTGTACTGTACCAGCAGTTATGCTCGAAATGACAATAAAAAAGTGACTTGACTTGACCTAATTTAATTTACATTTTATATATATTCATGCTGTAATTTATAGCATTATTTTATGTATTACATAGAAAGAATATGAGAGATGTGGATCATGTGTAGGCAAAGGAGATTTAGTTTAATTCGGCATTGTTTCAGCATGAGCACTGTGGGCCAAAGGGCTTGATCCTGGGTTGTATTGTTCAGTGTTTTATACTCTGTTGAGACTATATTTCCTCACGACAGCCATCCCCCTCAGCTCTGTCCCTTACCCGTTCTTACCTCCCTCTACCTCTGCAACTTGTCACCTCTCACAAACATGCCCATTTTACTTTTTCCCAGTCTGGTGGCCCTCTTACCGCTTCTCTTCTCCTCCCTGCCCCCTCAGAACCTGCCTATCGCCTCCCTTTGGTTTCCCAGTTCCTTCCCTTTACTTTTCTATCACCTCCTATCAGATTCCCTCTTTTTCAGTCTTTTACCTCTTCAACCTATCACTGCCTACACCCTCATTATCCATCCACCGTCCCCTTCATCTGCTCTCCCCTATCTACTACCAGCTTGTACTCCCTCCTTCCTCTAACTTCTTATTCTGTCTTCTGCCCTCCAGAGCTGGTGAAGGCTCTCGGCCCGTAGCGTCAACAGTTCACTTTACTCCATGCGCGCTTCCTGACCCGTTGAGTTCCTCGAGCATTTTGAGTGTGCCATACAGGATTTCCAGAATCTCTTGCGTCTTGGAATTAGTAGATGATAGCCCACACTTGACCGGAAAAGTTGCGGAAGAAAGTAAAATTGAGAGTGGAAAAGGGAAAAGCTGTCTGTGTTGGTGTAGGTATAGGGAAACCATTGTCTGCATGTCTGAAATTAATGTTTGTCTTTTTAATTTCCCCTCTTTCTAACTCCTGCAGTACTCTTTAGAGTGAAATATTGTTAAAAGAGGCCATGGTGAGTTTCGTGTAGTGTCCAAGTATGTTCAGAGGAACAGGAAAACCTTTAATATTCTGTAATGTAACAGCCTTAAAACTGACTAGCTGCATTCTTAATGTGGTGTAAGGAAAAAGTGAAGCAAAAGCACCATTCTGTTCTTGCGCTGTTGTAGTAAAGATATCCTGCAGTCATCCGAACACTTGACTAAATTTTTCATTGAGGCTTGGTATCATATCATTTATGTTCCATGCTCTTAATATTTTATAAGCATGAAAATAGAATCTGTTTAGGTTTGTGTAAATATTTCTTCCATTACATGGGTCACTGGTGAGGGAGCAGAGCAGAGGCAAGGTCTTCATTATTCCCACAAACAGAAGAAATACTTTTTAAAATAAAGATCAAAAATGGACACTGATTGGGCAATTATAATAGTCGAAAAAGAAACTGAAGTAAAACTGCAACTGCTTCTAATTTCTTGTCTTCTTATCATCATAGAAGCACAGAGCATGGCAACAGGCTTTTTGGCCCATCTAGGCCATGCTGACCATCTACATTTGCTCCATTTGCACATGCTTGGCCCATGCCTTCTAAAACTTTCTATCCTATAGGTTTTTAATGTACTTTTCTCTGGCAATTTGTTCCATATACAAGCACCCTGTATAAAATTTTGCCTTTCAAGTTCCTATTAAATCATTCCCCTGTAGCTTAAATGGATGTGCCATAGTTGTTGATTTCCAAAACTTAGGAAAGAGGCTAAGTGCAGTCACCTGATCAATGCTCCTCATTATCTTATACACTTCAATAAGATTATCCTTCAGTCTCCTCCCAAAGGAAAAAGTTCTACTCTGCCCATCCTCTGCATATAACTCCAACTCTTGAGTCATGACAAATCTTTGTTGCAATCTTTCCATTTTAATAACAGCTATCATTTAGCAAAGTGACCAAAAGTGAACAACAGGCTCCATGTGTGGCCTCATCAGCATCTGGTATAAGTGCACCATAACCTCCCAACTTCCATACTCTGTGCCCTGACTCAGGCAGAGTGCCAAAAGCCTTCTTTACCAAAAGAGACAATAAAAGAAGAATATTTGGCCTTAGCCCAATCACATTAGTCCTAGCCCCACACTTCTCTCCATGTAATCTATTGACTTTGGTTCTCCTGACATCCTTCTAAACTGGAGGTAGTTTGCAAAATCCAAGTAACCATCTTTGGGGTGTGAGAGGAAACCCACATGGTCAGAGAAAAATGTTTAAGTTCCTCACAGACTGAACTGGAGGTCAGACTTGAACCTGGACTAGTGGAAGAATTGTAAGAAGTGTAAGAATTGCCACTGAGTAAATAGTCTTGGAGGACTTAAAAAGTCTAAAGAGATTGCAGAGAAAGGGTGTAAGAAATCAGAAGCAGAATTAGGTTTATTATCACTGATGTACATAGTAAACTTGTTGTTTTCTAGTACCAGTACAGTGCAATACATTAAAATATTATTATAAGTTACAATAAATAAATAGGTAATGTGGAATTGCAATTGCAAGATAGAATTCATGGATTTATGGACTGTTAAGGAATCTGATGGTAGAGGGGAAGAAAACTACTCCTAAGACATTGAGTTTGCATCTTCAGGCTCCTATAGCTCCTCCTCCCTGATGATAATGATGAGAAGAGATTATGTCCTGGCTGGTGAGGGTCCTTAATGATGGATGCCACCTTCTTTAGGCATCACATTTTGAAGATTTATACAAACTCCCTCCAGATGCAGACTTCCCTCCCCTACCCCAGGGAAAAAAGATAGTGAACATCCACCTTAACTATTTCATCATGACTTTATAAGTCTCCGGAAGTTCACCTTGCAGCCTTCTACGCTCCAAAGAAAAATTGCTGCAGCCTGTCCAACCTCTCCTGATAACAAAGCCCTCTAGTCCTGGGAACATCCTCAGAAATCTTATTAGCATCATCTATAGTTTAATTACATCCTTGTTTTAGTAGAGTGACTAGAGCTGTATGTAGTACTCCAAATGCAACTTTGCTAACGTCTTGTACAACTGCAGCATATCGTCCCACATCTGTATTCAGTATTCTGATCAACGAAGGCATACATGCAAGCACTGCCTTCATTACCCTGTCTACCTTTGTCACCACTTCTGAATGGACAATGAGCCCATGAACTCTATCTCACTATCTTTGCTCTCGTTTTCTATATGCAGCGGCATGCAAAAGTTTGGGCACCCCTGGTCAAAATTTCTCTTACTGTGAATAGTTAAGTGAGTAGAAGATGGACTGATCTCCAAAAGTCGTGAAGTTAAAGATGAAACATTCTTTTCAAAATTTTAAGCAAGATTAGTGTATTATTTTCATTTTGTACAATTTTAGAGTGGAAAAAAAGGAAAGGAGCACCATGCAAATGTTTGGGCACCCCAAGAGATTTGAGCTCTCAGATTACTTTTACCAAGGCCTCAGACCTTAGCTAGCTTGTTAAGGCTATGGTTTGTTCACAATCATCATTAGGAAAGGCCAGGTGATGCAACTTTCAAAGCTTTATACATACCCTGATTCCTCAAACCTTGTCCCAACAATCAGCAGCCATGGGCTCCTCTAAGCAGCTGCCTAGCACTCCGAAAATTAAAATAAATGATGCCCACAAAGCAGGACAAGGCTATAAGAAGATAGCAAAGCATTTTCAGGTAGCTGTTTCCTCAGTTCGAATGTAATTAAGAATTGGCAGTTAAGAGGAATGGTGGAGGTCAAGTTGAGGTCTGGTTGAAAACTTTCCGAGAGAACTGCTCGTAGGATTGCCAGAAAGGCAAATCAAAACCCCTATCTGACTGCAAAAGACCTTCAGGGAGATTTAACAGACTCTGGAGTGGTGGTGCACTGTTCTACTGTGCAGCGACACCTGCACAAATATGAACTTCGTGAAAGAGTCATCAGAAGAAAACCTTTCCTGCATCCTCACCACAAAATTCAGCATCAGAAGTTTGCAAAGGAACATCTAAACAAGCCTGATGCATTTTGGAAACAAGTCTTGTGGATTAATGAAGTTAAAATAGAACTTTTTGGCTGCAATGAGCAAAGGTATGTTTGGAGAAAAAAGGGTGCAGAATTTTATGAAAAGAACACCTCTCCAACTGTTAAGCATGGGGATGGATCGATCATGCTTTGGGCTTGTGTTGCAGCCAGTGGCACGGGGAAGATCTCACTGATAGAGGGAAGAATGAATCCAGTTAAATACCAGCAAATTCTGGAAGCAAACATCACACCATCTGTAAAAAAGCTGAAGATAAAAAGAGGATGGCTTCTACAACAGGGTAATGATCCTAAACACACCTCACCTCAAAATCCACAATTGACTATCTCAAGGGGTGCAAGCTGAAGGTTTTGCCGTTGCCCTCACAGTCCCCCGACCTAAACAATATCGAAAATCTGTGGATAGACCTCAAAAGAGCAGTGCATTCAAGACGACCCAAGAATTTCACAGAACTAGAAGCCTTTTGCAAAGAAGAATGAGTAAAAATCCCCCAAATAAGAAATGAAAGGCTCTTAGCTGGCTACAGAAGGCGTTTACAAGCTGTGATACTTGCCAAAGGGGGTGTTACTAAGTACTGACTATGCAGGGTGCCCAAACTTTTGCTTTGGGCCCTTTTCCTTTTTTGTTATTTTGAAACTGTAAAAGATAGAAATAAAAAAGTAATCTTGCTTAAAATATTAAAGAAATGTGTCGTCTTTAACTTTATGCCTCTTGGAAATCAGGTCATCTTTTACTCGCTTAGCTATTCACAGTAACAGAAATTTTTACCAGGAGTGCCCAAACTTTTACATGCCACTGTATATCTCTTCTTGGATTTTATGGTACGTTTTAAGTCTTGCACTTTACTATTACCATGAGACAACAAATTTCACAACATATGTCAGTGATAATAAACCTGATTCTGACTCTGACTTTAAAGTTGGTGTTACTGTTGGCAAAAGCACAAGTTTGGATGAATGACCACAATGTACACTTCATGGGTTGACAGAGTCATACAGCACTGAAACAGATCCTTTTAACGACCCTGTACTTCTCTGTTCTCATACTTACCTACAGCAGTTCATTTACCTACATTAGGTTCATAGCCTTTATTGCTTTGACAGGAGCACACTCAGAAAATATTAAAGTCAATCTGAAACTGGAGCAGACAGTCTGTGTCAGACCAACAGGGGACCAAAGCCGTCTCTGCTTGTCAGTACTTATCTGTTTCTCTTCTTCCTTTCCCTTCCTCACACAAGAAACTTCAGGATGCAGGACACATACAAAATCACACATGGTGAATTCGGGTGGTGTCCAAGTAAATTCAGGGAAGCAGAATCAAATTTGTTAATTATTCTACTGGGAGACAAACAAAAAGAATGAACTGGCATATTTGCAAGGACCGCAGGCAATTGAGTATCCATCTTCTGTTTAACATAACCATCCAGAAAGAGATGGAGTAAACATCCATTTGATGAGTGCCAAGTGTTGCTAGCTATAATATCACACCTTCTGCTTCCTTCTCTGCATTGTGGTTGATCTGAATAACCCAGAAGGTTGATCTGTTGTAGAGCACAATCTAAAGGGGAAAACAAACTTAGCAGTATTATAGAAGTCAGACAAAATTCTAAAGTATCAGCATTAGAATATACCATAGTACAGTATTAGAGAATGTTCTTTAGCATTATAGTACAGAGAAAATTTACAAGGATATTGATGGGACATAAAGACCTGAGTTTTTGGGAAAGATTGAATAGGTTAGGACTTTATTCCCCGTAGTGTAGGAAAGTGAAGGGAGTAACACACACACACAAAATGCTGGAAAAACTCAGCACATCAGGCAGCATCTATAGAGAGGAATAAATGGTCAAGGTGGCGCAAGCATACAATGCTCTCTTGGTCGACATCTTCCAGACAGCAGATGAAAATATCTTTTTTTAACTTCTTTTACACCTGTCTGTTTTTTTACTTAAATGTGTTTCTGGGACTGTTAGAGCCTGAGATTTACAGTTTGGAGATTGTTTGAGTGATCCAAGACTTTGCTGTCTCAGAGAAGAATCTGAGAAGCAAGCACGTACTCAGATGCCTCTGATGTGAAGAAACAACGAGCCAATGTTCAACTCCATTTTGCCATTTAAAGCATTCATCAGTCTCTGATTAGAGCACCAAGGACGATTCAGACATCAAGATGAATGCAAAAGGCTAGCGAGAGTTTCAGCGCCAACTGCCTGCCTTTTGATCGCTGCCAGAGAAGTAGTCTGTGAGCGGCCTATCGCTGCATGGCTCACTGTGGCAGGCGGGTAGGCCTCTCTGCCTCAAGTGGCGTCCCTCTCTTTCGATGAATTTCAGTGATATTTTAGGATAGTACTGTAGTTCTGCATTTATGGATTGGACTACTCGTTTATGGACTGTGGACTTTTTTCTGGCTTCTGGTTTTATATTCTGTATTTTCTTATCACCTGTCCCTTTTCTGTTTTGTTGTGTGAGGGGAGGGTATTGGGTTGATGTTCTGATAGTGTTCTGTTAGGTTTTTGTGTGGGGAAGGGGTTGTTTTTAGGAGGTTGATGTTCCTGTTCTGTTTTGT
This sequence comes from Hemitrygon akajei, assembly GCF_048418815.1. Taxonomy (NCBI): domain Eukaryota; kingdom Metazoa; phylum Chordata; class Chondrichthyes; order Myliobatiformes; family Dasyatidae; genus Hemitrygon; species Hemitrygon akajei. The sequence goes on from NC_133144.1 coordinate 30,429,840, forward strand.
GCAGGGGGAGAGTGGTTTTTGGGAGGGGAAGATGATGATCAGGATGCCATTCTTTTTCATTCAGGGGGTGGTTTTGATATTTCACTCTGAACAAATTTCATGTTCTTTATTTGTTTCATGGTGATCTGGAGAATACAAATTTCAGTGTTATATAGAGATACATGCTTTGATAATAAATGAAACTTTGAACTTTTGATATTTTGGTCCGAGACCTTTCATTCGTGATGACAGATGAAGGGTCTCGGCCCAAAACATCGACTGTTTATTCCTCTCCATAAATGCTGCCTGACTGACTGAATTCCTCCAGTGTGTTTTATTCTGGATTTCTAGCACCTGCAGAATCTCTTGTGCTTAGGGGGAATGAGGGGGGATTTGATAGAGAGAAACAAAATTATGAGGTGTATAGAGAGGGTAAATGTAAGTAGGTGGTTTTGACTGAGACGAGAGTAAAAGGTCATATGTTAAGGGTGAATGGTGAAATATTTAAGGGTAACATGAGGAGGAACTTCTTCACTCAAAGGGTGGTGAGAGTGTGAAATGAACTACCAGCAGAAATGGTGAATGGAAGTTTGATTTTGATATTTAAGAGAAATTTGGATAAGTACATGGATGGGAGGGGTATTGAGAGTTATGGTCAAGGTGTTGGTCAATAGGACTAGACATAATAATAGTTTGGCTGAAAAACCTGTTTTTGTGGCTGTAATGCTCTGCAGAGAGTGGAGTGGACAGCCCAGCGTATCTGTAGATGTGAACTTCCCACAATTTAGGACATTTACAAAGACAGGTGTGTAAAAAGGGCCCAAAGAATCATTAGGGACCCGAGTCACCCCAACCACAAACTGTTCCAGCTGCTACTATCCTGGAAACGGTACCGCAGCATAAAAGCCAGGACCAACAGGCTCCAGGACAGCATTTTCCAACAGGCCATCAGACTGATTAATTCATGCTGACGCCACTGTATTTCTATGTTATATTGACTGTTCATATTTAACCATTTTGTTACTGTCCTGTTGTACATAATATTTATTATAAATTACTATAAATTGCACATTGCACATTTAGACGGAGATGCAATGTAAAGATTTTTACTCCTCATGTATATGAAGGATGTAAGTAATAAAGTCAATTCAATCATCTATAACTCTATCAGCACATATTCCAAGAACACGGATGCTGGTCAGTATAACCTTTCAAAATTTCAAACTCATTTACTAAAATGAGGCCCTGTTTCCTTTCCAAGGTGGACATATGAGATCCCATGGCAACTTATTGAAGAATAGGAATCCTGCTCAATATTTAGTACTTTTTCAGTATTATCAATCAAAATAGTCATTATCACACAACCGATTATGAGACCTTTCTGCGCACATTTTGGCCATGTCATTTCCAATATCACAAAAGAGATCACAAATTTAATTCATGCACTGTAATTTACTTGAGGCTATTGGAAAAAGTGCTATATAAATGTAAGTCTTCTTTAATGCCCAAGCCTCTATTCTTCTTCTTCGTAAGCCCATCAACCCTTCTGGGACATAGGCTGCCAACAGTTACTCACCAACGTCCTCTGTCCTGGGCCAGTCAATCAAGTTGTCCCCAGCTGGAGCCCATCTTCGAAGGTTCTTCCTCTCTTAGGGATGAGGTCTTTGGAACATCTGTTGCCATCTCTGTAGCACTGGGTTTTTATGGAATGGGGTTGCTTTCCCCATGCCCAACCTTCTGCCTTTTGCGTGCGAGCTTCGGACTGTCCATGCAGATCCAAGCCTCCATGGTTGAAAATAATTACACATTTCAGGTTAACAAATCTGGATTCGGAAGTTAATAGTCTAGCCAACAAATTTCTGTACTAAACATAAACTGCTGGAGGAGCCTAACTGAACTATGTAAGGAAATAGACAATTCACAGCTTAGATTGAGACTCTTGATCTGAACTGATGAACCTGAAAAGTTGATTGTTCACTTCCCTCCACGGATGCTACCTGATCCACTGAGTTTTTCCAACAGATGCTTGTTCCTACAGGCCCCATCTTTGGCAGGTTGTTGTGAATCTAAGTATGGTTCAAGTTTATTGTTGTCCTAGGCATACATACAGAGCGAATACATACCATGAAACTCAGTTTTTTGCAACAGTAGTGTAATATATTACAAAACAAAGACAAATATAAGGTAACAAAACATAAATTATACATAACCTACTCATGTGCAAAACAAGTAGCAAAATAAACAACATGTACAAGATTGAGAGAGAAGGACAAAATTTGCTAGCAGCAGTGAAGAAGAAGTTGATGAACATTGAAAAAATGGATCTTCAGGCTCCTGGATCCCCTGCCTGATGGCAGCATCCAGAAGAGGACATGGCCTAATGAATGGGGATCTCTGATGATGGATGCCAACTTTCTGTGACATTACCTCTTGTAGATATCCTCCATGATGGACAAAGCTGTACCTGTGATGTCAACCAACCTCTGTCACCTCTAGCATTTCTGTGGATTGGAGTTTTCATATCAGGCTGTGGTGTAGCCAGTCAACCATTAGGCTCCTGAACCAACGTGAATAACTTCACTCACTTTAACATTGAATTGATCCCACAACCTATGCGCTTACTTTCAAGGACTCTGCAACTCATGTTCTCAATATTATTTATTTTCTTATCTTTTTTATTATTATCATTTTTTTTTCTCAGCTTAAGCTGGTAAAACCTGAGGTATGGGAATGGCCAAGCGTGCTCATTTGTCAATTGCTAAGAACTGTCAGACTATTCTAGTGGTGTTTAGTATTGTGATTTTCTGAAGATTTACATAGATATTACTGTGTAGCCTTAATTGTTTAATGCTATTGTGTAGTGCCCCTAGGATGACACCAGTTGTAGATATTATTATTGGGACAAGGTATACCTCCTTCATGTTCCATAGTCTTTCAATTTCCTCTTTCAATTCAGCATAATTCTGGTGTTTTTTACTTGTTGATTTCTGCAAGTTATGTGTGTTTGGAATGGCTATAGTTATTAAATATATTGTTTTTACTTGTTTATCCTGCATTATTTTCTGGATGGTTACTATAGATCATCCTATCTGTAATAACTGATTGGTCATAATATAATTTGTAGTATTCTGACTCTAAAACTGGATCAGGCTTGCATTTATAGTAAGGTGTGATTTCATTTATGAGTTTATATTTTGAAGCAAGTTTCTGATGAACGATTTTGCCACTTGATTGTGCCTATATATGTAATCAGATTGCGTTAAACTGCTACAGGATCCTGTAATGTGCTGGACTGTTTCTGTTTTTTATTTCTCTCAGCATTTTCTACATTTATCATCTTGAATTTGTTGGCCTTTTATTATGTACTTTTGATCATTTTTTTGTGTTAACCGCCTGGTCCTGTATTGCCATAAGGAAACCTTCTGTTTCTGGGAAGAGGTCTCCAACTCTGAGCCAGGAATTCGATGCTTCCTTGTTGACATCAAGTCTGCTCAGATCATGAGGGTGGCTTTCGAGGCGGGTTATGCTCATCCATTGGTTAACTTCTTCTCCAATTGTGATAATTTCTTCATTTTTCTGGGTTGTGCTCCCATTTAAGTTTAGTGGTGCATACTTCTTACCAGAATTGCAAATGCTTGTGTGGAGTGCAGATTCCTGTTTTTGTTGATGAAAGTATAGCCTTAGAAGTTTTATCTGGCTGTTGTGTAGATTTTTAATGTCTGTTATTCCTCTTCCCTCTTCTGTCCTAGGTAGTGTTAATCTAAATGCATTCAAATGTACATAATGTTTTCTGAAATTTGTCATTTCATTTCTTATTTTTCTTTGTAACTTTTCCAAATCAGTTTTGGATCAAGATATTATGCCAAAAGAATACATTACTGTAGGTATAGTCAAGGTATTTATTGCCTTTGTTATATTTTTACAGTTGAGTTCTGTTTAGTAGATTTTCTTAAACCTTGCAATGAATTCTGCCAAAAGTTTTTCTTTTATCACACTAAAATCTATTTTCCTTCTTTGTTGATATCCCAGATATTTATAGGTTTCATATTCATCCATTAGTTGTATCCTGCTGCTCTGTTTTGTATTCTACTTGCTGTATTGCACCTTTATGTTTAAAGTTTTGCATTTATTCAGATCAAAGTTCATGTTTATATCTGTTGAAAATAGTTCTACTATTTGAATTAATTGCTTAGCTTAACTGATGAAGGAGCGTATAATTTCAAACCATCCATGCATAACTGGTGTGTAAGAGAAACGAAGCCCATTTCATTGTTTCTGATTTGATACCCAATTTTCATCAGATTCAGTAAATTAGAGAGCGGGTTTAAAGCTAGGCAGAACAATAGTGGACTTAGTTGCCTTGGAAAATTTATTTTGATAACGGTGGTTGCTCTTTTTTGGTTGTTAATAGGATGATTACAGTACGCCAATGCTTCATCAAATGTTGCAGAAATTTCACAGGTGTTGGGTGTAGTTTATATATATTAAAAACTTCTATTCACCATGAGTGTGGGACAGGGTCAAATGCCTTTTGGTAGTCAATATAGCAACATGAAAGATTTCTGCTTTCCTGCCTGGCTTGATTTTGAATTACAGAATATATGGATTATTATTATTATTATTTGTTTCTTTTGTATTTGCTCCATTTGAATTCTTTTACACATTGGTCATTTGTCGTTCATTGTGTGTAGCTTCTCATTGATTCCATCGTGTTTTTTGTTCTACAGTGAATGCCCGTAAGAAAATGAATCTCAGTGCTGTATATGGTGACATATATGTACTTTGATAATAAATTTAACTTGACTTTAGAAATTTGAGTCGGAATACTTTCAACTGTACAGGAAGCTTGTCAGAGTTTCTTACATCTCTAAGTTCCTGTGCAGTACTGTGCTATGTTCTGTGTTCCAAACAACCACTACAGTTCCACAGTCAAACTGATTTTTTGCATGCCACTGTGATGTGCACTTTGTGAGTAGTGGCATAGAGCACCATTTAGATTTAATTTTCGCATTTGTAGACTAAGAAGGTTCATTATCTCTGATCATCCAAAATTGGCAAATGTAATCTTTGAATGTGCTAAAAGCTATCGTATTGTTTATTTTTGAAGAGGAAAATGAAACTGTCCAAAGTAATAATTGAACAAAAGTATGTGTTATGGTCAATAACCAAGTGACAAAATTCTATTTTGTGACTCAGTGGGTGAAAGCTAATTTGAGTTTCATTTAAAAACTCATTTAGCTCACTAGCCTACATTTATCTGCTAATTGTGTTCCATCTAATACAAAATAAATATCAATGCATGACTGACTCTACACTTACACTGTGTTCTCTGCCACTTTCTTTATAGAGTACTGTTAGTTCAAAGTATTTGAATTTAGGAAGGGATTGGCTGCTATGTAATCAATCAATGATAGAAATTAATCCCTTTAACAATTGAATTGTAGGGCTGAGGAAGATGATTTCTAGGAATAATGGAAAATTCCTGGGAAATGTTGGTTAAAGAGGTGCTTGTGATTGAGGACTTCGTGGGCTGGGTGAAATAATAGCACTTTTTAATCAGGTTATAAAATACTTTGAGAGCCATAAATGCAAAAAATGCTGTAAAAGCTTAGTAGGGCAGGAGCATCTGCGGAGAAAGAGTTGGGGTTTCAGGTTGAAGTCACTCTATCACCAGCTGAGTTTTCTATTTTTGTTTCATACTTCCAAAATCTGCAGTTTTGAGTTCCTTTAAGAGGCATGACTGCATTTATTTGCTGTGTCCACTCGAGTACCCAGACCACCATACCCAGAGTTACCTTCTCCGTGCAGAAAAGCACAGAGAAGGAACAGGCCCTTTGTCCCACGAAGTTGTGCTGAACTCATTAAATTAATAATTAAATGCCTAAATAAACTAATTCCTTCAGCCTACACAATATCCATGTTCCACCATTCTCTGCGTATTCATGTGCTTATCTAGGAGCCTCTTAAATACCTCATTTGTATTTGCCTTCACTATCACTCCAGGCAGCACATTTCAAGCACACCCCACTCAGGGTAAAAAATCTTGCCCTGCACATCTTCTTTAGACTTTCAGCCTTTTACCTAAATGCATGACCTCTGGTATTAGACATTCAGTCCTGGGAACAAGATAAGAGCGATTGACAATACCAATGCCTCTCATGATCCTATAAACTTCCATCAGGTTTCCCCTCAACCTTTGCTGCTATCAGGAACTGGCTACCCACGTGGTGTTGGAAGTAGGTATGATCTTGGCATATTACAGCTTTTAGATAAACATATGATTATGCAGGGAATGGTGAGATATGGATCGTGTGCAGATAGAAGAGATTTAGTTTAATTTGCCATTGTAAGATGAAGGGTCTGTTCCTGCAATTCTATTCAGTGTTCTATGTGTCTCTAGTAATCTGTGACATCACAAATAACACTGAAACTCTTGTTTGTATCTTATCGATTGTGGGCTGCTGATCACGAAAATCACCATGAAGTTTCCCTATCACACACCATTTTAAAAAAAATTGCCTATATTTATTATTTCAATTCATAATTCAAGTCAGAATAACTGATGCCAAGATTAAGAAGGCACTTTTGTTGATCATCAGATCAAACAGGTCATTATTGACAAGTAATTTGAAGAATTTCCACTGGGAATGGGGAAAAGCACATGGAAGGCATTTAAGGATATTGTTGAAGGTTTTCTTGGCAACTACAGAGCACCAAACTACGTGCATCTGGTTGACAACATGCTTCAAACATACAAAACCACAAAGTGCAGCAAGTCACTAAAGATTCTTTTTCTGCATTCCCATTTAGACTTCTTCCATGCAAATCTGTGTACTGTCAGTGACGAGCATGGTGAAAGGTTTCACCAGGACATCGTGGTCATGGAGAAAAGGTATCAGAGCAACTGGAATCCATCAATGCCGGCTGATTATTGTTGGAAAAGTGAGAAGCCTCAGACACTGAGTACAAATTAAATTCATCAACAAAACATTTTAGCTTAGTTGAACTATTGCAAAGCATCGGCACCATTATGCAATTAAACCTATTATATTCAATAAAAGTTAATTTCTTGTTACTCCAAATTCCTGTGTGATACAAATAGTCTGAAATTATATTTGCATTCAGCTTCAAGCAGTCTATTGTGACCAAAAAAAATCTGCAGAAGCAACACTTTCAAAAAAATCTGTTGTCCAATGTATTTGAAATAAATGTTAATACCTAATAGAAAATCATTTTAAGACCCTGCATCTAAACTGAAAATAGAGAAGAGGTAGCTAGTATTAAGAAATGAATTGAAGGTGTGGGTGGTCTTGGCAGTGTTCTTGAATACTCCGCACCTAATGCATTAGCCTTGTAAATTAATTCAAAGGAAGCTTGTCTGGGATGGGGGTGTAGATTTTTTCATTACCATTCATAATTACATCTTGGAAAGCTGACTCAGACATGATGCAGAAAGAAAAGGAGAAACTTGTACGGACTCCACGCATAAAATTATCTGGAAGAATTTGCATTCTGTAGAATTTATTGAAAGAAGTGACTTGATGAAGTTTTTAGATCTTCCAAATACTTTGGAGCTTTGAAGCAGGTGGAGAAGAAAGTTCAAAGTGAAAATTCAAAGTAAATTTATTATCAAAGTACATATATGTCTCATATACTACCCTGGGATTCATTTTCTTCTGGGCATTCACAATATAAATGTAACACTTGCCCAACAGGCTGGTATATGTCCAGGGGGAAAAAGCCTAGCCACTCTCCAACCCTGCCTCCCGTATACACAGGTGCAGTGGGAATCAAGTTAATGCCGCGTCGCACACACAATATCAAACTCACACCAGATACCATTATGGAATATACTTCAAAGATTTTATAAAACTAAATGAGTACTAACAATACAGTACATATGAAGGAAAATAAAATAAAGTAAAAGGTGCCAAACTTATCAGAGTTCAGTCAGTTTAGTGCACATCATTGGAGTTCAACCATCGAACCATTCGACCCCTCGTTGCTTTCCTCCGACCTCCACATCCTTGCACCTGGGACCACCCCGGTGGTCGACTGAGCAGTGCAGCGCACGTCCACCTTCCTCGGCGTCTTCTTCCCGACCCCCCGAAAAGAGCGCGAAAATCCAGCTCCCAGATCAAAGTAACATTCCCCCGGTGGTTAACAAATTAATACAATCCCCATTATCAGCAATTCTAAAGCTAAACAAACTGCGAGAGAAAACACTTATCACAACAAAGAAGCATTCCTACTTTTATCAAAACAAAGAAGCCATTTTGATTAACATACGCAGTACATTGTACATAAACAAAGAAACACAATAGAATCAATGCAAAGCCACACACAACATCAACTCATGTGCAAAGATAAAAAATAGTGCAAATACAAAAAGAAAAACCAAATAATAATTGATAAATAAGTAATAAGTAATACCGAGAACAGGAGTTGTAGAGTCCATAGGTTGTGGAATCAGTCCAGTGTTGGGGTAAGTGAAGTTATCCACTCTGGTTCAGGGGCCTGACAGTTAAAGGGTAATAATTGTTCCTGAAGCTGCTGGTGTAGCACCTAAGGCTCCTGTACCTCCATCCCAATGGCAGCAATGAGAAGAGAGCATAGATTGGACGGTGGCAGTCCTTGATAACTGATGCTGCTTTCTTGAGGCAGTGCTCATTGTAGATGTGATCAATGGTGGTTTATCAGGATGCTGCCTGGATTAGAGATTGTGTGCTATAAAGAGAGGTTGGACAAATTGGGCTGCTTTTTCTGGGCATCGAGGCTGCGTGGAGACCTGACAGAAGTCTATAAGATTGTGAGATGTGTTGTTGGGGTAGACAGTCAGAATCTATTTCCCAGGATAGAAACATCAAGTACCATAGCATGTGCATTCAAATTGAGAGAAAGAGGGAAGGTTGTGAAGAGCAAGTTTGTTTTTTAATGTAGAGTGGTAGTGATATGATAGTGGCACTTAAGAGGCTATCGCAGACATGAATATGCAGGAATGAGGGATTAGTGTTATGTACAGGCAGAAGAGATTTAGTTTAATTTAGCATTATATTCAGCACAAATATTGTGGACAATAGGGCCTGTTCCCATGCCCTGCTCTTTCACATTGTATGTAAAGAGAACTGATATCGTAGAATCATTACTGATATGGACTTGCAAGTTTGTAACTCGTGGGCAGAGTCCAAAAATATGAGAGCCAAGTCATTCAGAAGTGCAACTGAGAAACACGTGTCAAGATGTGGCGTGAAGTGATAAGTAGACAACTGAGGGGCAGGTTTCTCAGTCTGAAGCTGGTGGTTATTTGAAGTGAACCGCTAGAGAAAGTGCTAGAGGCATGTACAATTACAGATACTTCTACGGGAATGGAGTAGAGACATGTGGTCTTAATGTGAGCAAATGGATAGCATCACCATCAACATGGATGAGATGTGCCAAAGGGTTCCATTTCGGTTTTGCACAATTCTATGATACTCATACCTAGAGGACAGTAAAAAATTAGCTTGTTTCTACAAATAGCATTTAGTGTCAGCTCAATGCTAATAATTTTTACCTTGGACTGCAAAATTTTTGTTAATTGGTAAATAATGGAGAAGATATGATTATGGACTACCTATGACCCTATTGAATGAAGAAACTGGTTTGAAGACCTGAGGTACCTCCTCCTGTTTCTATCTTCTATGATTTGATTCAGTCTTTTGAAATGTAGATGACATCTATAGCCTTGTTGGTCAATGTACTCTTCACTTTCCCATTACAACCAAGCCTCTTCCAATGAGAAGTGTAGGTGGTCATGATGGAAGCAGTATCAAAAAGTATCTAAAAATGATGTGCTTTTCTGGTGACAGTATACCATAGGACTAACATAAACAATATGTCATAGAACAAAACAGTCTCGCAAACAGTACAAGAGATTCTGTAGATGATGGAAATGTTGAGTAATGCAAAACAAAATACTGGACAAACTCAGCAAGTCTGGCAGCATCTATGGAGAAGAATGAAGTCCTGATGAAGGGGATCAGCCCAAAACTCTTGGGCCGAGACCCTCCAGAATGTTATGTGGGTTGCTCAAGGTTTCCAGCATCTGCAGAATCTCTTATTTTGAAGAAAACAGCTCACCACCACTTTCTCAAGGACAGTTGTGAATGGACAAAAAATCCCAGCCTTGCCAGTGATACCAAAGTTTCGAGAAATGTACTGGTGACATTTTTTTTAGCTGAAGCTCAAATGATCCAATTTCTGGAATTAAACTATGTGGCAGCATTGTGTTGTCACTACCTCCTGTGTCTAGAGTCAGACTCATTGCTTTCTCAGCTGCTTCCCTTGGGTAATCTAAGGACAAAGTTCAGCTTTATGGTGAAACCAATGTATCTCTAATGACTTAAAAATACCTACCAACACATTCATAGTCTCCCTTTTTCTTTTTAAATGAGATCCTCCCTTTCCCATCATATTCTGTGACAGTTATTGCTGTTAATATCTAATTCAGTATGCCCTCCTGAGAGTGTGGTTCTGCACCAGAACTCTTAAAAGCATCACTGCTAACAACTCACTAATCTGGATGTTTCTGCTTATATAATTTACCGATGGAAAGTAAAATCAAGCTCCTGTTTTAATTCTGAGAACAGAAAATTGAAGTGGAGCAAGGGAGCTTATTCCGATGATCCCAAACCTCTCCGGTAGCAGAACACATTACAGTGCCATCCTTGAATTCATTTCCATCTGCTAATTAATCCCTTGTTTTTCCAATTTGAGATGAGTGCTGAGACCAAGTGTGAAACACAAAGTATTAAACCGTAAGACCATCAAACATAGGAACAGAATTAGGCCACTCAGCCCATTGAGCCTGCTCCACCATTCCATCATGGCTGATTTATTATCCCTCTCAACCCCATTCTCCTACCTTCTCCCCATAACCTTTGACACACTTACTAATCAATCCCTACTTTAAATATACTCAATGATTTGGCCTTCACAGCTGTCTTTGGCAATGAATTCCATTAATTCACCACCCTCTGACTAAAAAATCTCTCCTCATCTCTGTTCTAAGGGGATGTCCTTGTATTCTGAATCCGTGCCCTCTGATCCTCAACTCCTCACTATAGGAAACATCTAACCCACGTCCACGCTATCTAGACCTTTGAATATTCAATAGATTTCAATGAGAACCCCTTTCAATTTTCTAAACTACAGGAATTACAGGCCCAAAGCCACCAAACATGTCTCACATGTTAACTCTTTCATTCCTGGAATCATTCTTGTGAATCTCCCCTGATTGCTCCCCAATAGCAGCACATTCTTTCTTAGATAAAGAGCCCAAAACTGCTCATGATCCTTAAAATGTGGTCTGACCAATACCTTATAAAGCCTCAGCATTACATCTTTTCTTGTATCTTCTAGTCCTCTTGAAATGAATGCTAACGTTGCATTTTCCTTCCTTACCACTGACTCAGCCTGCAAGTTAATCTTAAGGAAATTCTGCACTAAGTGACTTTGCACCTCCAATTTCTGAATTTATTCCACATTTAGAAAATAATTCACACCTTTGTTCCTTCTAGCAACGTGCATGACCATACTCTTCCCAACTCTGCATTTCATCTGCCACTTCTTTGCCCATTCTCCTAATCCATCATCCACAAACTTGACCACAAGGCAATCAATTCTATTATCCAAATCATTAAAATATAACATAAAAATTAACAGACCCAACACTAACCCCTGTGGAAAACCACTAGCCACCAGTAGCCAACCAGAAGAGGCACTCTTTATTCCCATTCTTTGCCTTCTGCCAGTCAGCCAATTTTCTGTCCATGCTAGAATCTTTCCTGTAATACCATGGGCTCTTCTTTAACAGCCTCATGTGTTACACTTTGCCAAAGACCTTCGGAAGATCCAAGTAAACAAGAAATTTGTCAATAAACCAGAGAGTACACAATAATCACTCCATATGGTCATCACACTTCCACAGTGCTGTAATGCTGATATCAAATACGTTGAAGACTGATAAAAGCAAACGGCCACTAAGAGCAGTGAGAAGGGAAACTAGTTCTGCTGTTCATAGGAATGTGCATGTATTCATATTTTGGACTTTTAAATTAAATAGTATGTTGTCCATAATTTATGCGTTCAGAATCCAGAAGCATCCAGTACTTCCATTTCACTTTCCCTCGCTTTCCTCAACTTCCTTTTGAATCGCCTGCTTCGTGACACACTTTGGGGAATTTATAATGGACAACTAATTCACCAAAATATGTACCAATGTAGTAATGTGGGTGAAAAGTGGAATACGTAGAAGAACCCACAGAGTTGCAGAGGGAACATTTCAACTTCACACTGACAGCACTCAAAGATGAAACTGGGTCTGTTAGGCATCAACTCCCCTAGTTACACCGCTGTGCATTGTATATTGCATACCCTTTATCAGACTATTTTATTTAAGGAGGAAGTGACCAGATGCAGTGACCAAAGTTTTTAGATAAGAAGATTGAAAGTTTTGATAACTTGAATAATAACTTCAAACTGCATTAGAAACATAGAAACATAGAAAATAGGTGCAGGAGTAGGCCATTCGGCCCTTCGAGCCTGCACCGCCATTCAGTATGATCATGGCTGATTCTCCAACTCAGAACCCTGTACCTGCTTTCTCTCCATACCCCCTGATCCCTTTAGCCACAAGGGCCATATCTAACTTCCTCTTAAATATAGCCAGTGAACCGGCCTCAACTGTTTCCTGTGGCAAAGAATTCCACAGATTCACCACGCTCTGTGTGAAGAAGTTTTTCCTCATCTCGGTCTTAAAACGCTTCCCCCTTATCCTTAAACTGTGACCCCTCGTTCTGGACTTCCCCAACATCGGAAACAATCTTCCTGCATCTAGTCTGTCCAATCCCTTTAGAATTTTATACATTTCAATAAAATCCCCCCTCAATCTTCTAAATTCCAGTGAGTATACGCCTAGTCGATCCAGTCTTTCTTCATATGAAAGTCCTGCCATCCCAGGAATCAATCTGGTGAACCTTCTCTATACTCCCTCTATGGCAAGAATTTCTTTCACCAAAACTGCACACAATATTCTAGGTGCGGTATCACCAAGGCCTTGTACAACTGCAATAGAACCTCCCTGTTCCTGTACTCAAATCCTTTTGCTGTGAATGCCAACATACCATTTGCCTTTTTCACCACCTGCTGTACCTGCATGCCCACCTTCAATGACTGGTGTACAATGACACCCAGGTCTCGTTGCATCTCTCCTTTTCCTAATCAGCCACTGTTCAGATAATAATCTGTTTTCCTGTTCTTGCAACCAAAGTGGATAACCTCACATTTATCCACATTAATTTGCATCTGCCATGAATTTTCCCACTCACCTAACCTATCCAAGTCACCCTGCATCCTCTTAGCATCCTCTTCACAGCTAACACCGCCGCCCAGCTTTGTCTCATCCGCAAACTTGGAGATGCTGCATTTAATTCCCTTGTCTAAATCATTAATATATTTTGTAACCAAATGGGGTCCCAGCACTGAGCCTTGCAGTACCCCACTAGACACTGCCTGCTATTCTGAAAAGGTCCCGTTTACTCCCACTCTTTGCTTCCTGTCTGCCAACCAATTCTCTATCCACTTCAATACCATACCCCCAATACCATGTGCTTTAAGTTTGCACACTAATGTGTGGGACCTAGTCAAAAGCCTTTTGAAAATCTAAATATACCACATCCACTGGCTCTCCCCTATCCACTCTACTAGTTACATCTTCAAAAAATTCTATAAGATTCGTCAGACATGATTTTCCTTTCACAAATCCATGCTGACTTTGTTCGATGATTTCACCTCTTTCCAAATGTGCTGTTATCACATCTTTGATAACCGACTCTAGCATTTTCCCCACCACCGACATCAGACGAACGGGTCTATAATTCCCCGGTTTCTCTCTCCCTCCTTTTTTAAAAAGTTTGGTTACATTAGCCACCCTCCAATCCTCAGGAACTAATCCAGAATCTAAGGAGTTTTGAAAAATTATCACTAGTGCATTCACTATTTCTTGGGCTACTTCCTTAAGCACTCTGGGATGCAGACCATCTGGCCCTGGGGATTTATCTGCCTTTAATCCCTTCAATTTACCTAACACCACTTCCCTACTAACATGTATTTCCCTCAATTCCTCCATCTCACTAGACCCTCGGTCCCTTACTATTTCCGGAAGATTATTTCTGTCCTCCTTAGTGAAGACAGAACCAAAGTAGTTATTCAATTGGTCTGCCATGTCTTTGTTCCCTATGATCAATTCACCTGTTTCTGACTGTAAAGGACCTACATTTGTCTTGACCAATCTTTTTCTTTTCACGTATCTATGAAAGCTTTTACAGTCAGTTTTTATATTCCCTGCCAGCTTTCTCTCATAATCTTTTTTCCCTTTCCTAATTAAGCCCGTTGTCCTCCTCTGCTGGTCTCTGAATTTCTCCCAGTCCTCAGGTGTGCCGCTTTTTTTTGCTAATTTATATGTTTCTTCTTTGGACTTGATACTATCCCTAATTTGCCTTGTCAGTCACAGGTGCACTACCTTCCCTGGTTTATTCTTTTGCCAAACTGGGATGAACAATTGTTGTAGTTCATCCATGCAATCTTTAAATGCTTGCCATTGCATATCCACCGTCAACCCTTTAAGTATCATTTGCCAGTCTATCTTAGCTAATTCACGTCTCATACCTTCAAAGTTACCCTTCTTTAAGTTCAGAACCCTTGTTTCTGAATTAACTATGTCACTCTCCATCTTAATGTAGAATTCCACCATATTATGGTCACTCTTACCCAAGGGGCCTCGCACGACAAGATTGCTAACTAACCCTTCCTCATTGCTCAATACCCAATCTAGAATGGCCTGCTCTCTAGTTGGTTCCTCAACATGTTGGTTCAGAAAACCATCCCGCATACATTCCAAGAAATCCTCTTCCTCAGCACCCTTACCAATTTGGTTCACCCAATCTATATGTAGATTGAAGTCACCCATTATAACTACTGTTCCTTTATTGCATGCATTTCTAATTTCCTGTTTAATGCCATCCCCAACCTCACTACTACTGTTAGGTGGCCTGTACACAACTCCCACCAGCATTTTCTGCCCCTTAGTGTTATGCAGCTCTACCCATATCGATTCCACATCCTCCAGGCTAATGTCCTTCCTTTCTATTGCGTTAATCTCCTCTCTAACCAGCAATGCTACCCCACCTCCTTTTCTTTCCTGTCTATCCCTCCTGAATATTGAATATCCCTGGATGTTGAGCTCCCATCCTTGGTCATCCTGGAGCCATGTCTCTGTGATCCCAACTATATCATATTCATTAATAACTATCTGCACATTCAATTCATCCACCTTGTTATGAATGCTCCTCGCATTGACACACAAAGCCTTCAGGCTTGTTTTTACAACGCTCTTAGCCCTTATACAATTATGTTGAAAAGTGGCCCTTTTTGCTTTTTGCCCTGGATTTGCCTGCCTGCCACTTTTACTTTTCACCTTACTACTTTTTGCTTCTACCTTCATTTTACACGTCTCTCAAAAGTGCCTTCCAAAGCTGCACGCTGGGAATTCTTAACATTCAAAGTAAGTATGCAAGGTTGTGAAATGATGCCAAATTTTAACACGAAATGTAGCTGTGAGGATCAGTAAAACCTTCTTAATTATGAATAAACCTCTCAATACTCCCCATATCTTTTACAATTTTACTTCAAAAAAAAATTAATTACAAATATATAGAAGTTTAATATTTCTATATATGCAAACATCACAGTGTTGTTTAAGAATAAATTACGTTGCGCTTCTGTTAGTTAACTATTTAACAAATGGTCCATTGCAGAATGTCACATTAATGTGAAATCTCCTTGTTATTCTCTTGTACTGAATTGCATGGCAGCAGATTGAGTGTAGTTGGGTGAGTTCAAATCCCAGGTAGTGGGAACATGTCAATGATAGGGCAAGTGAAGTTATCCCCTTTGGTTTAAGAGCCTGATGTTTCTGAACCTGGTGGTATAAGTCCTGAGGCTCCTGTACATTCTTCCTGATGGCAGCAGCGAGAAGAGAGCATGATTTGGATGGTGGGGGTCCCTGACGATGGGTGCTGCTTTCCTGTGGCAGCATTTTGTATAGATTTGCTCAGTGGTGGGGAGGGCTTTACTTGTGATGGATGGGCCACATCCACTAATTTTTGAAGGACTTTCTGCTCAAGGGCATTGGTGTTCCCATACCAGGCTGTGATGCAGCCAGTCAATAGACCTTCTCTTACACATCTATAGAAGTTTGTAAAAATTTGAGGTATCATGCCGAATCTTCGCAAACTCCTCATGAAGTAGAGGCATTGCTGTGCTTTCTTCATACTTGTACTTATGTGCTGGACCCAGGACAAGTCCTCCTATATAATAACCCACTAAGGAAATTAAATTTGCTGACCCTCTCCACATCTGATCCTCTGATGAAAACTTGCTCATGGACATCTGTTTTCCTTCTCCTGAATTCTATAATCAGCTCCTTGGTCATTGAAAAGAGGTTGTTGTTATAGCTCCACTTAGCCAGATTTTCAATCTTCCTCCTATCTGCTGACTCGTTACTACCATTGATTCATCCTCTGACAGTGGTGTCGTCAGCAAACTTGAATATGGCATTGGAGCTGTGCTTAGCCACACAGTCATAAGTGTAAAGCAAGTAGAGCAGGGGGATTAGCACACTGCCTTGTGGTGCACCTGTGCTGATGGAGATTGTGGAGGAGATGCCATTGCTAATCCAGTCTGACTAGGGTCTGCAAGTGAGGAAATCGAGGATCCAATTGCACAAGTAGGTATTGAGGTCAAGGACTTTGGAGCTTATTGACTAGTTCGTGGTGATGATAGTACTGAATACTGAACTGTAATCAATAAAAAACATCCTGATGTATGCATCTTTGCTGTCCAGATGTTCCAGAGTTGAGTGAAGAGCCAATGAGTTGGCATCTGCTGTGGACCTGAGGAGCTGGTCAGCAAACTGGCGTGGTCCAAGTCATGTCTCTGGTTGAAGTTTGTATGTTTCATCACCAAGCTCTCAAAACACTTCATCACTGTGGATGAAAGTCCTTGAGGCAGGTTTACATGTTCTTCTTAGGCACAGGTTTAATTGAAGCCTGCTTGAAATGGGCGGGTACCTCAGACAACCAAAGCAAGTGGTTAAAGATCTCAGTGAACACACTAGCACAGGTCAAGTACTCCAACTACTGGGATGGATCCATTTTATGGTAGCTGAAAAGTTTAAATTAAATTAATTGTATAATTTTGAAAAAGTAGATGTAATAATAATAAACTAGTACCAATATCTATACCAAGTTGCAGTGAAAAGCTTTTGCTTATGTACCATCCAGATAGTGCCGTATGTAATTACATCAAAGATGTGAAGCACAAATAGAAAGCAGAATGTTATTTATTTATTTATTTATTTGCTTGCTTGCTTACTTACTTATTTGTTTGTTTATAGAGATAGAGCATGGAATAAGCCCTTCAGGCCATTCGAGCGGCACCACCCAGCAAACCCCAATTTAAAACTAGCCTAATCACAGGACAACTTACAATGATCAGCCAGTACCAAGTTAATCCAGGTCGCTGGTAAGGTTAAGCGTGAACTAACCACTATACTACTGTGCCATTCCTACTGTTATGTTGCAGCTACAGACAAAGTGCTGTGTGGACAGACAAATAAAGTGCAAGGGCCATGACAAGGAATATCAAGAATTTATCTTCTAGGGTATGAGAGTCCTATAACAATGCGATAGAAGCTGTCCTTGAGTCTGGTAGTTCAATCTCTCAGGCCCTTGTCCAGGAGAGAGGAGATGAGAGAATGCCTGTGGCAAAAGGACTCTTGCACCTTTTTCCCAGGGCGTCCCAGGGAGGCAATGGCTAATAGCAGAGGCCATCTTTTTAAGATGAGTAAAGAAAAGTTCAGGGAAGACGTCATAGAGATGACATTTTTTTTAGTTTTTCTTACACAGAGAGTGGTAGGTGCCTGGAATGCTCTACAATGGTGGTCCATCAGGACATTTAAGAGACTCCTGGATAGGCACATGGATAAAAGAACAAAAGGAGGTTTAAGGGCTATGTAGGAGGGAAGGATTATATTGATTGTGGAGTAGGTTAAAAGTTTGGACTGAAGGGCCTGGTCTATGATCTATTGTTCTATATCCTATGTCTATGAATCATGTCAAAATCATTTCCTACTAATTTAACCCAATGCTGTCTATATTTACTCTGGGAAGGAGAATGCACCTCTATCAAGTTCGGATTTACATCATCTGCAGATTTTCTCTTGTTTGTGATTTAACCTCTATCAAGTTGTCTCTCTTTTTCTTTCACTCCAAAGAGAATAGGCCTAGTCCTCAGCCTGCTATGCTCCAAAGAAAACCATCCGCGTTTGTCCAACTTCTCCTTATAATCACAGCAGCATCCGAACAAACATCCTTGGCATCCTTCCCAAAGCCTCTGCACCCTTACTACAATAGGGATAAGCCCTCCATTGTAAGTGGGTTAGTGTCTACGTTGGGCAATGTATTTTAGTTTATCTATCACTGGTATTAATGACTAACAGCAAGATCCAACCTCAAAATAAATGCAGTGGCCAATTCTAAAGCATTACCTGGCCAGGAATGCCAACGAACACCTGGTGTCCAAAATAAGAAGCATAGAAACAGTTGAATAATACTATCTGGATAATTGTTGGGATGACGTGCAGCAAAAAATTACAATGGATTGGCTCTAAGCATGAGTAATCAGAGGAGGTTGCCTCTGTTCAGAAACAAACTCCAGACGGAGAACTTGCCTCAGATTGTGACGGGCTCAGGGTAGATGAACAGGAAGGACAGACATGCAGAGGTCACTTTATTGGGTACACCTATACACCAGCTCATTGTTCAGACCAAACATCAGAATGGAGAAGAAACATGATTTAAGTGGCCTTGACTGTGGAATGATTGTTGGTGCCAGACAGGGTGGTTTGAGTATCTCAGAAGCTACTAATCTCCTAGGATTTTCACTCACACCATTCCCTAGAGTTTACAGAGAATGGTGCATAATTTTTTTTTTAAATCCAGTGAGCAGCAGGTTTGTGACCAAAATTGTTTTGTTAATGAGAGGTCAGAGGAGAACGGTCAGACAGGTTCAATCTGACAGGAAGGTGACTAACTCAAATAACTACAAATAACAACAGTGATGTGCAAAAGAGTATCTCTGAACACATAAAGCATCAAACCTTGAAGTGGATGGGCTACAGCAGCAAAAGACCACGAACATACACTTAGCGGCCACTTCATTAGGTACAGGAGATACCTAACAAAGTGGCCACTAAGTGTATTTCCCTTCACAGGAAGGACAATAACCAGGGGGCAGAGATTTAAGTTAATTTGTTGAAAGATTAGAGAAGAATTGAAAGTGAGTATAAAAGATCCCACAGAAACCCAATGAGTTATCAAAGAGAACATGAAAGTTCAGCAGAGACAGGTCAGGGTCAAACGAGTCCCTGGAGCAGGTAGAAGGACTAACTGCTGCATAACAGTCCCGCACTGTTTGGTTCCTGTAGCCTTTGTGTCTATTTATAGTCAGAGGGTTACAAGTTTCAGTGTCTTTCAGGTGGATTCCATTGTGATATTTTGGAGTTATTTGTCATGTTGCTGCTTTCCTTTGTGCATACAAGACGTGCATTTTCCTTCATTGCAACTACAGACACACTTGTTTAACAGAAAACAGTTTGAGATGTTGCAAGCAGACACATGGGGTTATCTATAGGTTCAACAGCACTGTAAGCTAAGATTTCTTTAGAAAATCTATGACGTGAAATGGCTTCATTCAGTCGGTGAGATCCTCGACTTTGACCCAGAACCTTGTGGGTTTCAGTCCTATTCTCAATTCTGATTCTGGGTTACTGTCACCAAAGGCAGAAAGATTTGTATTTCTGTGGAATATTTCATATTACTGTCAGTCTGAATGAGGGTGTTAACCGACAATAAAGAACAGCTGATCATTGAGTCATTCAGCAGGGAAGGAGGCCCTTTGACCCACCACATTCATGCCAGGCACACATTTACATTAATTCCATTTATTCTCCTCGCCATTTCCCTCAAGAACACCTGCATTCTCACTGCTCACCTATATAATAGGGGTAAGTTACAATGGCCAATTAATTCATCAACCCACACATTTCTGAGATGTGGGAGGGTACTGGAGAAGCAAAGGAAAGGGGAGATCACTGAAGTTTTATTTTAATTGTTGAACATTCTCAATGTTCTTGAATGTCTCATTAAGAAACTAGGTTTTCACTGGTTGGTAAATTAATTCCTTATTAGCATAATACGGCAACATCTGTGGACTGTCTCTGAAATTCACTCAACTGCAATCAATGGAGTCATTATGGAAAAAGAGAACAATTTGGTGATGTGACTGACCCCAAGGTTGGGAATGAGTTTCAAGATACAATCCTTGGTCACTTTATGAGGTGCACCTGTACACCTGTTGGTTAATGCAAACATCTAAACAACCAATCATGTGGCAGCAACTCAATGCATATAAACATACAGACATGATCAGGAGATCATGACCAAACATCAGAGTGGGAAAGTGATGTGAGCTAAGTGACTTTGACTGGAATAATTGTCGGTGACAGAGGGGGTGGTTTGAGTGTTTCAGAAACTGCTGATTTTCAGACACAACAGTCTATAGTGCTTACAGCGCAGGAAACAAAATAACAGCTCAGTGGGCGAAACTGCCTTATTAATGTGAGAGGTCAGAGGAGGATGGCCAAACTGGTTCAAGCTGACAGGAAAACAACAGTACTCAAGTAAACATGCTTTACAACAGAGGTGTGCAGAAGAGCATCTCTGAATGCACAACACACCAAACCTTGTAGTGGGTGAGCTACAACAGCAGAAGACCACACAGGCTCCACTCCTGTAACTAATGAAGAGGGCAGTGAGTGTGAATGTTCAATGGTGTGACTATTTTTTATATAGTCAGGATGGGTGTTTAACTGATTGTAAAATGTTTTTCTCACTTGGGTGGGTGGGTCCCACTTAGTGTAACTCCTAAAATCTCACTTTTGCCGCAGAAGACGCTTTTACTTTGTCAAGAAATCTACTACTTTTAGAAGTTCCCATTGGGATCCCTGGCAAAAATATCTGCTGTTTTTATATTTTAGGCTGGTCCTGATGAAGGGTTCCTGATGCTGCCTGACCTACTAAGCTCCACCAGCAGTTTCTGTGTGTACTCAAGATTTCCAGCATCTCCTGGTGTTTTTATTTGTCACTGACTGTCCTTGATGACTCAGCATTGCTCTTTGCCAACACCAAATTCTCCACCAGTAAATGGCCATCTGTCTGAGTAGTTGCATGTGGTATTGACACTGGATCCGGTTTTGCTCCATTAAGTCACCGACCGCATGGAGACATTTTGGAGGGTTGTGATAAGGGGCAAAAGCAATTTCTTCCACTTCTCCTTCCAGGTAACAAAACATGCATAATAAAAATTGCGATGTGTCAAAACCAGTACAGCTTCCATTCACTCATGATCATTAATTATTTATTTGTTATCATTTTAATATTCTGTTTCCTGGATATTTTTCTCTTGTTCCCTTGTATCCTATTATGGTGCATTACATTAGTGTGAAATTGCCCAAAGATGTAATTAAATAGAAAGATTGTGATGATGTGATATAAATCACAAATCGTTCTAAACAGCTGCTAACATTTTATTTAAAATTGTTCATGTCATGCCAGCATTTATCATTCACCTTCAATTGCTCCATGAACTGAATGGCTTTTTATAACGTAACCTGACTCAGGAGGACGAGTGTCATCGGAGTCCGCTACAGAGGGCATCATTGATGCTGACCACCGGAACCATTGTCTACATACTCTTATCCACTGAGCCACTCACAGGATGGGCCATGAAGGAGGTCTCCACCCTGCAGCTCTGCCACAAGGCCTTGGGTGATCAAAGTGGGAACATTGTTCTCAGCAGAGGCTCACCTAGCTCTCGACTGTCAAAGGCACTTCCACAGTTCACAGACTCGTCGGCCACAAAATTAAGTACACTTGTATACCTGCTCGTTAATGCAAATATGTAATCAACCAATGATGTGGCAGCAGCACAATGTACAAAAGCATGCAGACAGGTTCATTTGATGTTCAGACCAAATAGCAGAAAGGGGAAGAAATGCGATCTAAATGATATTGACCATGGAATGATTGTTGGAGCCAGCTGGGAAGTTTAAGTATCTCAGGAACTGCTGTTTTCCTGGGATTTTTACGCACAACAGTCTCTATAGCTTACAGAGAATGTGGTGACTAACAAAAGAGAATCCAGTGAGCAGCAGTTCTGCAGACGAAAACACCTTGTTAATGGGAGAGGTCAGAGTAGAATGGCCAGACTGGTTCAAGCTGACAGGAATGTGACAGTAACTCAAATAACCATGTGTTACAACAGTGGTGTGCAGAAGATCATCTCTAAATACACAACACGTCAAATGGACTACAGCAACAGAAAGCCATGAACATGCACTCCGAGACAGCTTTATTATGAGCAGGAGGTACCCAATAAAGTGGCCGCTGAGTATACATGCATTTTGGATCCTCTTAAAACAATGCAAATGAATTTAAATAATTTGACAAAATTACAATGATTTTTAAAATAGTAAATTTAGTTAAGTATCATACTTAATTTTAAACATACATTAAGAACAGAACGTTTAATGTGGATTAACACCCCTATTCAAATGGACGGAGTGAGTGGGTTGTGCTTATTTAGTAACCATTGTTAGTCTAACATTACAAGACCACTTACAAAGTGCAACATGTACTTGTCTTGGTAGGATCGGGAACCACACTGAAATCAGTCAAAACACTGAACATCAGAGCTTGTTCAGGCTCAATGAACCATGTGGGTGTTTATGGTAATCTTGAGATTTCATTTTCAGAATCAATCACAGTTCACAACAATCCGGCAGTTACTGATGCTACTTTTTTATTCCATGTTTATTTAATTACTTGACTTTAAATTCCCCGGCTGCTGCACTAGAATCCATCTTGTGCCGCTTTCTTCATTAGTTTGGTCTTTGAATATACGTTTGGTAACTTAACCCTTGCTATATCCCATGACAATACAGCGTCTGAAATGCTTAAGTGGAAATATCCCTTCCTCTGTATAATTATTTCAACATTAAATCTTTCCACATTGGGTTTATAGCAGAGACTGTAACACAGAATATACGAGAGGTGATTGATATGTTCGTGGCCTAAGGTAGAAGGAGATGGTTTATTAACTTCAAACAGAGAAAGGTGTAAAAAGTGAGTGGCTGTTTTGTGCGTGAAAGCACTGTTTAATGAGAGAGTTCAGAGGAGAATGACCAGGCTGGTTCAAGCTTACAGGAAGTCAACAGGTGAGTTTTCAAGAAGATTGGACACACAGGACATCCTGGCTTTAAATATTCAGCTTCCTGCTCTGAAGTTTTACTCTGCACTTCATTTTAAACAGTATGCATATGAAGCCAAGAGAAGGAGGGTCAAAAGAGAAAATAGGCTATGGTTAAAAGGGGACTGTCTTGAAAAGGGATGTTCCTTGTATTTAGTTTTGCATGCATTATCTCAGTACTACAGTACATCTATAGATAAGCAATTAAATTGGAACCAGGAGCTCCACGTAGCTTTATAGTACAATTGTTCCCTGTATTTCTCCAAAGAAGCATTTCCAACATACCATGGCCATGATGTGGCTACTGTCAGGGTGGAGGAGCAACACCTCACACCTGGGTAGTCTCTAACCTGAGGACATAAACATCCATTTGTCTAAAGCATTGTAATTTCTCCCCCCCCCCCCTCTCATTTTCCCTTTTTTTCCATTCTGGCTTCCCTCTTAGTCCTTCCTTTCCCCTCTCCTGCCCAACACCTCCCTCTGATGCCCCTCCTCCTTCTCTTTCTCCCATGGTCCACTCATCTTTCCTATTAGATTCCTTCTTCTTCAACCCTTTACCTTCTCCACTTTTAACCTCCCAGCTTCTCACTTCATTTCCTGTCTCCCACTCACCTGACTTCAACTGTCAGCTGCCAGTTTGTACTACTCCCCCCGCAACCACCTTCTTATTCTGGCTTCATATCCCTTCCTTGCCTGCCCAGATGAAGGGTATTAGCCCAAAACATCAACTGTTTACTCCCCTCCATAGATGCTGTGGAGTTCCTCCAGCATTTTATGTGTGTTCCTCAGCATCTCAATGGGAATTAATTGGAGATCTAAATAGTTGATGATAATGCGGTACACTATACACAGACATAGTTCTTTCTTCCTTTTCTCTCTTTACTTCCATCTCTTTTGGTTTTCTCTCCATGTCTTTCTCTTCATCCCTCTTTTCCATCATTGTGCTTGTACTGTTTGAGCAATGCCAGGGAGCCCTACGAGAATTTAGTTCAATAAGGAATACTGGGGTTAGTCTTGAGTGCTGTATAACTAAACTCACATGAACTAAAGACCTGTATCTGTACTGTGATTACTATGTTCCAAGAGAGAGGTTTTTGAATCAAATAGCCTTTGCGCATTAACAGGAGATAAAGTTAAATGAGAAACTAGCCCAGAGCAGAGATGGTTGACGTTAATGCTGAATGACATTTGAGCATTCTTACTATTATAAAGTAGGACAACAAATTAAATAATTTGATGAGAACACAGAACAAGAAAATGAGCTCACAAAGAGTGAGAAACATAATTTGAACCTCGCAATCACAGTACACCAATTACTTAGCTTTAATTCATGTAAAATTTTTGTATGAGGATGGTTCATATTAGTGAAGGATGCATTTCTTGGTGGGGAGGGGGTTTCACTGCAAGTAAGTAGACATGGGTCCCTTCAGGCAAGCTTATTCCATTCTCTTATGCATTTAATTAGTAAATTGGTAACCTCTGATTTGCCCCTGACTATTTGAATTAAGTTCAGACTTATGCTGAATAATCTAAATTTTCATATTGAGAGGTTTTGTAAATGAGCATGGCAGAGGAGGTAAAGAATTTTGGCAGATTCTCATCGACTCTTACCAATTTTTATTGATGCACCATAGAAAGCATTCTATCCAGATGCACAATAGTTTGGTAAGGCAATAGCTTTGCACTTGTCCACAAGAAACTCCAGAGAGTTGTGAACCCTGTTCAGTACATTACGGAAGCCGAAGTTCCCATTTATGGATTCGGTCTATACTTCTCACTGCCTCAGTAAAACAACCAGCCTAATCAAACACCCCACCCACCCCGAACATTATGTTTACTCCCCTCTCTTATCAGATAGAAGATGGAAAAAACTGAAAGCACTACCCACTGTTATCAGACTCTTGAATGAGCCTCTTGTACGATAAGATAGACTCTTGGCTTCACAATCTACCTCATTTTCAACTTGTACTTTTTCAGTAGATTTAGTACTTTATTCTGCATTGTTATTCTTTTATCAGCGCATTGTGTAATGATTTGATCTTTATGAACAATATGCAAGACAGGCTTTTCACTGTATCTTGGTACATCTGACAACAGTAAACCAATTCCAATACCGATTGTCAACGATGGTCACATTGAATGGTGAATCACTAAGAAGGGCTGAATGACCTCCTCCTGATCCTGTTTTCTATCTAAATAGATCTACAGAGAATTACAGTCGTACAGCATGAGAACAGCTTTTCTGCCCTCTAATGACATGCCAGACATCACACACCATTAACATGTCATGTACACTCCATTCTATAAACCAGGGACTGAGCAGCCAGTTAATCCTCATAACCAGCACTCAAAGAAATCAAAGAACTCCAAGGAAACCAACTAAGTCACAGAAACAACATGTGAACTCTCTGCAGACAGCACCTGATGCCAGGATTGAACCAAAGAAATTCTGATGCTGTGAGCCAATGGCTCTACTAACTCACCACTGATTGCCCTATGTTTTCTTGTTTCATTGGGGGGGGGGGGGGGGTTGTCTGAAAAGTTTCAATCCCTGGAATGAAAACCTATTTGAAAAGCTGAAACCATACCCAAAAGTGCAAGAGAATATACATTCAGTGGCCACTTTTCACCAGTACATCTGCTCATTAATTCAAGTAACTAATTAGTCAATCCTGTGGAAGCAACTCAATGCATAAAAACATGCAGATGTGGTCAAGGGGTTCAGTTGTTGTTCAGTCCAAATATCAGGAAGGGGAAGAAAGGTGACTTTGACCATGGTATGACTTTGGTCCAGGGCGGTTTCAGCATCTCAGAAATTGTTGATCTCCTGGGATTTTCACACACAACAGTCTCCAGAGTAGGGGTTTCCAAAGTGGGGTCCACAGACCACTCAGTTAATGGTAGGGCCCCATGGCATAAAAAGGTTGGGAACTCCTGCTCTAGAGTTTGGTAAAACAAAACAACATCCATTGAGTGGCAGCTTTGTGGGCAAGAAATGCCTTGTAAATGATAGAGGTCAGAGGAGAATTGCCAGACTGTTTCAAGTTAACAGGAAGGTGCAGTAACTCAAATATCCATGCTTACAACAGAGGTATGCAGTACAGCGTCTCTGAATGCAATACACCTTAGACCTTGAAGTTGATGGGCTACAGCAGCCAAACACTATGAACACACACTCAGCGGCTATTTTGTATGGTATAGGAGATAACTAATAAAGTGGCCACTAAGTATGTAGTGGAACCAACAATGGGAGGGGATGAACAAGAGCTAGTGCTCCAGTTTGTTGGGTTTTAGAAGGAAAGAAGGTGTGCATTTAAAGATTAGCTTTATTTGTCACATATACATCAAAATGTACAGTGAAATGCATTGTTTCTATCAAATAACATCAGTGAGGTTTGAGCTGGGCAGCCCGCAATTGTAACAATGTTTCTGGTACCAACATAGCATGCCCATAACTCACTAATCGATACATACGTCTTTGGAATGTGAGAGGAAATTGGAGCACCCAGAGGAAACCCACATCACATCTTTCTCAAAATATTCCAATGTGCCCTTGCAAAAGAGGAATGCAAAGACATGTGAAGTATATTTGTATACAGTTTGGGCAACGTTGACACAGGAAAGATATCATTAAAATGGAAAGATTGAAAAGAATACTTCTCAGGATGCTGCCACGACTCAAGGGCCAAAGTTATAGGAAAAGGTTAGGAGGATAAGACTTTATTCCTTGTAAAGCAGGAGACTGAGGAGTGATGGGATAGAGGCAATTAAAAGCATGGGAAGCATAAATCAGATGAATGCACACAATCTTTCTTCCAGGGAAAAGGAACCAAAATCTATAGGGCATAATTTTCGAGTGAGAGGGGAAAGATTTATGAGAAACCAAAGGGGCATCTTCTCCATTCATGGGGTGGGACCTGTATGAATCAAACAGCTAGGGAAAGTAGTAGAGGCAAATACAATAGCAACATTTAAAAGACATTTGGTTAAGTGTATGGTTAGGGGTAGAGGTTTAGAGATATGAGGGCCAAATACAGGCAAGTGGGACTTGCTTCGGTGGGCAACTTGGATGGTCGGAGGGGCCTGTTTGCATGCATGTGACTTAATGACTCTGTAAGCGTAATTACTTTTGTAATGAAATAAACCAATTTTAAACAAGTAAAAAGCCCAAGAGAAATTGTTTGACTGAGGGAGGGGCAGGCTTGGGTGTGTTGGACAGGCGAGGTGGCTGTGGCCTCAGAGTGAAAGCAGTAGTGCTTTACCATGAAACTGGCCATAGAGCCCAACAGCACAGAAACAGCCCATCAACCCGTGTAGTCCATGCTGACCTGGTCTTCAGCATCATCCCATCTACTTGCACATGGACCCCAGGTCTCCTTACTACTCCCATCCATATACCTTTCTAAACTTCTCGTAGAAGTTACAAATGAGCTTGCATCTACCACTTCCGCTGGCAGCTCCTTTCCCACTCACACCATCTTCTAAGTGAAGAAGTTCTCCCTCAGATTCCCCTTAAATAGTTCATCTTTCACTCTGGTTAAAATGGAAATCCCGTGAAAGGCAGGAGTGCTTAAAAGTCAAAGAGGGAAAAGCAGAAGGAAAAAAAATAGTGCAACAAACAATCTGCTGGAGGAAATCCATGTGACGAGCAGCATCAGGACAGAGAGTGGAGAAGGGAGAGGGCCAGTATAAAGAAGAGAAAGAAATATGTTGGTGTTAGGCTATGAAATTCCCTCATTTTGCTGATAATGAACACTGAGCTGAACTGAATGCGCCTGGCAACACACACAAAATGCCGGTGGAACACAACAAGCCAGACAGCATCTATAGGGAGAAGCACTGTCAAAGTTTCGGGCCAAGACCCTTCGTCAGGACTAACTGAAAGGAAAGATACTAAGAGATTTGACAAAATCTTCATTTTGTGCTTCTCCCTATAGATGCTGCCTGGCCTGCTGTGTTTCACCAGCATTTTGTGTGTGTTGTTTGAATTTCCAGCATCTGCAGATTTCCTCGTGAATATGCCTGGACTCTTTCTCTTTCGATTTGTGTTTTATATTCTGTGTTTTTCACTTTTTTTTTTCTTCCCATTAGCGTGATTTTTTTTACATGTGGGGGGTGGGTTTGGAGCTTTTCTTTGAATGGATTCCATGGTTTTCTTTGTTTTCGTGGCTGTCTGTGGGGAAGATTGATCTCAGGGTTGTATATTGCATAATACTTTGATAATAAATGTACTTTGAATCTTTTAATCTTTGATCCTTAAGCTTGTTATACCTGAAGAAAGGGCATTGATCTATAAATGGATTTAATTTACAGTAGCTTGCTGCCCACAATTGCTACTCATGGTCCCCAAGTCTTGGATTATCTTGGTCCTGATATAACACACTAATTCCAGCCTTCTCTGAAGGCTAAGGAAATTTGGCATGTCCTTGATGACCCTTACCAATTTTTACCAAAGCACCAGAAATCAACCTATCCAAATGCATGACAACTCAGTACAGCAGACCCTCTGCTCAAGATCCCAAGACGTTTCAGTGAGTTGTGAACACAGCCCAATCCCCATCATAAAAAACAGCCTCTCGTCCACTGCCTTTGTCTACACTTCCTGCTGCCTCAGGAAAGCAGCCAACATGATCAAAGGTCCCTCCCACTATGGTCACTCCCTCCTCGTCATCTTTCCATCTGGCAAAAGATACAAAAGCTTGGGAATGTGTACCACTACAGTCATGGACAGCTTCTATCCTGCTGTTATCAGACTCTTGAACAGAATTCTGTCCACTCAAGATCTCTCAATTTATTTCATAGTGTCCTTAGCATATTATTTGTCTACCTGCACTACACTTTCTCTATAACTGTAACACTATATTCTGCATCTTGTTTTTTTTTATTTTACTATCTCTATGTACTTATGTACAGAATGATCTGTCTGGATGGAATGTAAGCAGAAGTTTTTCATATATCTGAGTGTATTTGACAATATTAAACAAATTACCAATCTTGTTGATCCAGAGTTCAACTTAAGTAGCAGCAAGGCCTACAGCAGCATTGGATAAAAGCCTTTGCATCAGCATAGCTGACTATTGGATCAGTGAGAAGCTTTAAATGTTTCTAAAATTCATAAATAGTTGAAAACTATTTGTAAAAAAGCCCTTAAATAAAAAACTAAAAAGCTTCAATACTTAAAAGTACATTAATAACTAAACATTCAACAAAACCAAAAGATAGATTTTAAAGGTTTGTTTGCTTCCTACCTTGTAACCCACTGAAACACAGATCCTGACACAGGACCCAAAAGCCAATTCCCAAATGTAAAAACAGATTGGTAAGCTTGGCATCTGTCACTGTATTCTATGGAGAGTAGAGGTTCTTGACAGATACAGATGGCAGTACTGCTGAGAAAGTTCAAGACATCTAACTTTGACCATCCATGACTTATGTCCTGGATTTTGTATAATTGACTAGTAAAATCTGCGTTGTTAACTTCTCTGTAAATGCTGTCTCAACTGTCCAGTTTTATCAAAAATGTTCTGTTTCCATCTAAGAACAATTACTAACATCATCTTTTCATTTGAAACGGTAGGGATTTAAATAAAAACTGAAATCTGCAGTTAATCTATTGATTTTCTTTCATGAATGAGACTTAATTATTCTTCCATCCCACTGTTATAAGACTATTGAATAATTCCCTAATGTGATCGATGGGCTCTTGACCTCATAATCTACCTCATTATGATCTTGCACCTTATTGTCTACTTGCACTATACTTTTGTTGTAGCCTTTGCACTTTATTCTGCCTTGTTACTGTTTTACCTTGTTCTACCTCAATGCACTGTGTAATGATCCGATCCGTGTAAACAGTGTGCAGGACAAGCTTCTCACCGTATCTTGGTAAATGTGACAATAATAAAACAAATTTCAATTCCAGTAGTGTGCACACTGCTGCTTAGTCTGAATAAGAGTAAAATACAAATCAGGTTGAATTAGAGGAGATCGAATAGCCTTGGAGTCTTCTTTAACTTAACATTGTCAATGAAAATCAAAGGAAAATTGCAGAAAAGAGATCTGAAATAATCGAAAATTCTGGAAAAATTCAGGCATCTTGTGTAGAAAGTGAAGCGGTTCCAAATGAGTTGAAGAGTGAGACCAAGGGTCTCAGACCTGATACGTTAATTATTTAACTTTCTGTTGATTCTGTCTGAGTTTTCTATTTCAAGTCATTAGGTGTCATTAACCGCTCCAGCAATGTAGCGGCTTGCGCACTCACTTTGCAGCGCCAGAAACAACTGATCAGGGTTCGACTGCCACTGCTGTCTATATAGATCTTGTACATTCTCTCCATTATCATGCAGGTTTCCTTTGGGTGTTCTCGATTCCTCCCATATTCAAAAATGTATGGCTAGGGCTAGTGAGTTGTGGGCACACGCTGTTGGTGTTGGAAGCGTGGTGACACTTGCAGGCTTCCTCCAGCACACCATATCCCATAAGATATAGAAGAATTAGACCATATGGCCCATCGAGTCTGCTTCACATTTCACTGTGTGCTTCAGTGTTTCAATTGCCAGTGCATGTTACAATAAAGCTTATCTTTACTCTTTAATCATTTTGTTTTCTCTACACCCATTTTAGGTGGAGCACTTAACACAATAACCGTTTCTTCGGACAATGAAGTCACACAGTGCACCGTATACCTCAGCTGAAATGCCTGCAGAAGAAAGACTTGAGTCACATCTGTTCTCGTCAGAACCCGAAGTTTTCCCATTAATTCCCCCAAGGGTGAGTGTCAGCTGTGGTTCATTTGGAGACCCAGTCAGTGGAGTCAAACAGTCCAAATGCCACTCTGGGAATTTGGACATCAAAATCCCAACAGTGTTGCAGTGCGTACACCCCTGTTGGAGGTTTAACAATAATCTGCATCTGGAGTGGCATCTTTGGTGGGGGTGCTGAGGGGGGGGGAATTGTCAAGGTATTGATGGGTGCCATCCTGTTTCAGAGTTTCACGCAAAACATTGATTGCTTCTCTCCCGCCCCAATTGACATTACTCAACAATTCCATTATCTAGCAGATTGTTGGTCCCTGCTGATTCCTGCATCTGCACTCCCTTGTGCCTCCTTTGTCGGAGGTCCCATTGCCACAACTAAAACTTCCAACAGAATTAAATTCCCCTTTCAATTACTATCCTTCGATAAAATGAACAGAGATGTTGTCCTTCAAGATTCAAGATACAATATTGTTTATTGTCATTCATTAGTACTCCGGATGTGATACAGCGTAAAAAATACAGTAAGCATAAAGAACACAATAAATACAAATACATAAAGATTACATGTTTACATAGACTGACTGTATGTATATAAAGTGATACTAGGCACAGGTATATCTGTACATAAGGAGACTGACAGGAAATCATAATGTAGTGGTGGTGGAAGGTACGGTGGGGTGGGTTAATGAATGGAGCTGTTGTTCATTCTGGCAGCTTGGGGAAATTAACTGTTTTTGACTTGATGCCCTTCCCAATATTTATGCTTCATGAACATCCCAACTCAGCAGAGGACACACTAGTTAATCTTACATCCCTGTTTTGTGGGACCTTGCTGTGTACTTGTGGGATCCGCCTCCTCCCCTTCCCACAATACAATTGTACAAAAGTACCTCATTGGCTGCTGAATGTTGTGATATTGTGAAAGGCATTGTATTCATGAACTTATCAACAAAGTTTTGGTAATTGGAATCAATATTAATCTGTTAGAAGCAGATGGGATGCAATTGAATGGCTACAAGAAGCAATATGTTAAAAAGAAGATAACAGTATATGCATCAGTTAATTCATCTCTAAGTTTACATTTTCAAACTGCTGGTCCACGGCCTGTCTTTACTGACCTTCTCTTAACCTCCAGATCCAATCAGAAGTAAAAGAGAAGCATCTTGCCAAAACAGAAATTAAAAATAGCTGTACAATTGCCAATACATTTTATATGTGATTGCACATGCAACAACAGTATTCAATAGCAAAAGGAAAATTATTACACTCTGTAGCCACTTTATTAGGTACACCTGTGCACCTGCTCATTAATGTAATTATTGAATCAGCCAATCATGTGGCAGCAACTCAAAGCATAGAAGCATGCAGACATGGTCAAGATGTTCAGTTGTTGTTCAGCCTAAACATCAGAATGGGGAAGAAATGTGAACTAAGTGACTTTGACTGTAGAATGATTGTTGGAGCTAGACAGGTTAGTTTGAATATCTCAGAAACTGCTGATCTCCTGGGATTTTCGTGGCAAATAGTCTTTAGATTTTACAGAGAATGATGTGCAAAGCAAAAAAGAATCCAGTGAACGGCAGTTCTGTGGGTGAAAACATCTTGTTAATGAGAGAGGTCAGAAGAGAATAGCCAGTCTGGTTCTAGCTAACAGGAAGGTGACAGTAACT
Organism: Hemitrygon akajei; assembly: GCF_048418815.1. Lineage (NCBI taxonomy): Eukaryota > Metazoa > Chordata > Chondrichthyes > Myliobatiformes > Dasyatidae > Hemitrygon > Hemitrygon akajei. The sequence continues at coordinate 30,462,712 of NC_133144.1, forward strand.
CAAGTAACTGTGATGTGCAGAAGTGCATCTCTGGATGCACCACATACCGAACCTTGAAGTGGATGGGCTAGAGCAGGAGAAGACCAGAACTTACATTCAGTGGTACCCAGTAAAGTGGTCACTCATTGTAACTGATCACTGTTTCTGTTGAATAATAAGGTGTAGTGATTTTAATTTAATTCCTTATTGGCTGGATTCTGCAATTGATATAGAAATATCTTAGAGGAGGAAATCACGAATGAAGAATAGTTTGTGCTCTAGATTTTATGCAAGTGGAACTCCTTTAAGTCACAGAGGAGAATTTGTTCTCTGATTGCTACTGGTTTTTGTGACTGAGCTTGTTAATTGCTTGCTGTACTTACATCCATACAACTGGTGCCATTGAAGGTGGAAGAGGTCTGGAACTCATTGAAGTAGATACAGAGACCTACAGCCTATTTAATGTCTATTTGATTGAGCAGTTGAGATTTAATTAGCTTCTGTTCTACGGGCAGAGAGCTGAAAAGTGACGTTAAGCAGGATAAATTCTCAGCCAGAATAGTACTTTCTCGACCCATGACAAAAGATAGAGGACATGGATTTAGGATAAGGAGTAAGGGGTGTAGAAGAAATCTGATTAAGAAATTTGCACCCAGAGGGTGGTTAGAATTAGATTTGAGGTTGGAGGCAGGTACTCCCACGAGATTTAAGAACATAGATCATAGAACAGTACAGCAGAGTACAGGTTGTTTGGCCCATAATATTCTGCCATCAATCGCATTAGTACAATTGAGTATGTTGTTCTCCTACGGGGTTGTCTATTGGTGGGTTTTCAGGTAGCTGTGTGATTGGGGGCTTCCAGACCTCTCAGTCATGACCTTTGTCACTTGTTGATCTCTACAGGACTTGGGGTAGATTCCCTTAATGGAGAACACCAGAGTGTGAATTTGTTTAGTGTGAGGAAGCTGATGCAGGGGCAGTCACCACGCAGTCCTTGACAGATCAGAGTCAGTTTCCAATGGCATGGAACACAAAATCACTGTGAATCCTTCACTGTTGCAGCCTTCCTCCACCTTCACTGCCATTGTGGTGTTCATTATCTTCTGCCAGTTCCACCGTTGAGGGATTAGTTGGATCTCTTCGTTTGGAACTTCCCCCTTGACCTCACTCCCATTCGTGATCCTAACAAAAGCTAAGCACTAGGTGGCTAAACTCCAGAAGGCATCACCCTCGGGATCTTAATAACTCACAATCCTCTCCTCCACGACAAGGTAAAAATTACTGGAGAATGCCTGTATCTAAATGAGTACTGCAATACCAGAGTACGGAAGGTTGTGCACCAATTGCCAGTAAATAGGATCACGGAGTCTTAGCTGAGGATGTAGAGCAATATTGAGGGAGCATAGATCTGTCAGTGTATTCATAAGTGACCTGCTGGAGAAACAGACGGTGTGGAGTGGAATGAATTGTCAAGGTATTGATAGCCAACATAGAAATGGTTGGCCAAATCTCCTGCTTCTGTGTTGTATGACTCTGGATTCAGTAGCCTCTTTCATGCAGAAATTTCCATTACTCTTTACCTCTCTCTGCTTCACTCATATTCTCTCGTACATACCTTTTGCCAATCCCTTACCTCCTGTGTCCTGGTCTTCCTCTCACTCTCATTCATCCATATTCTCTCTATGTCAAAAAACTTCTCACTCTTGTTCGCTGTCATTCTCTCTTTCTGCAATGAATCAAATTGAGCAATGAATAAAAATAAAATTAGGTATATTCTCTTAAAACATATGTTCATTATTTCTGCATCTACAGCTTTCTAGAGCAGAAATCTCCAAAGATTCCTGACCTTTTGTACTAAATGCTTCATCTCCATACTGTGGGTGACCTCTTATTCTGAATTTATAGCCCTTAGTTCTGTATTGTCCTCAAGTGCAAACGTCCTCTCAGCCTCCATCCTGTCAGTCCCCCCTCAGAATCTGTATGTTTCAATAAGTTCACCACTCATTCTTTTAATCTCCTGCTCAATCTTGACATTTAAGATGTTCCCACACATCAGTTGTACGTGCCTTCACTGTAGTATCTCCAACGAAAGGATAACCTTTCTTCATAAGAAGACTAAAATTCCATGCTATACTATAGAAGTAGCCTCACTTGTGCCCTGTACACTTATAGCAAGGTGTACCTCCTTTAACACTCCACTCCTTCTGAATAAAGGATAACATTCAATTTTCCTTCCTGCATTTGATTTCTGTGCATCATGTACAAGGCCATCCAAATCCCTTGGTACAGAAGTTGTCTGTAGACTCCCCTCTCTATTTAAATGGCATTCTGCTTTTCACTTCTTCCCACTAAAGTGGATAATCGCACATCTACAGTATCTCATTCTTGCCCAGTCATCAACTATCTATATGTTTTTCTCAATATTGTTCCCATACCAAACCAATGAAATCTGGAGGCATTTGCTAGCATTCTTGATAGAGTAAAGAAATGCAGCTTATTCAACAACACTATTGAAAGAATCCCAACTGGATGCATCAAGGTCTGGTATGGCAAGTGAAGTATACCAGAATGTAAGAAGCTGCCCAATACATCATGGGCACATCCCTCCCTTCCAACGGTGGTGGCTGCAGAAGGTGCTGCCTTAAGCAGACAACATCTATATTCAAAGATCACTACCATCTCTACCATCAGGGCCTTGTCATCTTCTCACAGCTACCAGTGGGCAGGAGAGTCAGAAGCCTGAAATCCTACATTACCAAGTTCAGGACCAACTATTTCCCTTCAGCCATTTTGTTCTTAAACCAAATGGCAAAACCTAAGTCACTACAGTTTAGCGACACTGTCATCACTGTGATCACGTTGCACTACAATGGATTCCTTTTTTGTTCTTTCTTGTAAAAATTGTTTATAATTGTGCTTAGTTTATGTTTTTATTAATGAATGCTGTTCATATAATTCTAGCACACCTGTGATGCTGCTGCAGGCAAGTTTATCATCACACTAGTGCATACATGTACGGTGCTTTGTTTTAATGTATTTCAAATTTCACTAAAGAAAAAAAAGATTAGCTTTATTTGTCACATGTACACTAAAACATACATCACTATGTGTCTTTTGCATCAGGTCAAATCAGAGAGGATTGTGCTGGGCAGCCCACAAGTGTTGCCACACATCCAGCACCAGCGCAGCATGCCCACACCTTACGTCTTTGGAATGTGGAACTCCCGGAGGAAAGCCACGTGGTCACAGAGAGAACATATAAACTCCTTACAGACAGAGGCGGGGGATCAGACTCCGAGCTTACAGCTGGAGCTGTAATAGAGTTTTGCTACCATGCCAACCTATATGAATTCTATACAAATGATATTATTCTTTCTGGTGCAGCTTATGTGTAATTTATCATCAAGTAGGTATCAGGCTTGGTGCCTTGGGAAGAGCATTGATGGCAGAAGCCCACATCCTATTTAAGGTATTCCTGCAAGGGTCAGACTGGGAGGTGGTAAATGGATTTCATTCCTCTTATTCATTTTTCTGTCAAACATAGGATGAAATGCCATATATTCATTTAGATTTATGGTCTATTTCACATTAGGATTTGACTAACACTTTCCTCAGTTAATATTAAGGAACTTTCATAAGTATAAAAGCCTCATCCTCTTCAAGAGGAATTGAAAAGCCTAGATAGAGAAGACATTTCCAATAGTTGCGGAGTCTGGGATTGGGGGCAGAGCTTCCGAATACAATGAAGTTCTTTTAGAACAGAGGTTAGGAGTAATTCCTTTAGCCAGAAGGAGATGAATCTGTTGAACTAATTGCGACAGACAGCTGCGGTGACCTAGTCATTGGGTATATTTAAAGAGGAGGTTGATAGGTTCTTGCGGCCCTAGTCTGGCTGAGATTCAGAAAATGGACACCAATGAGTTAACAGTTGTGAATGCCCACTTTAATAAAGGAGATTAAGATGGTCCTTTTACCTCAATCTGATGACAGTGCAATCTGTGGATAACTGATGTCTCATAACTACAGGTCCAATTCTTTTGAGATTATTCTCAAAAATATTGTAAGCATTTAACGGACACAATTGTCCTCCACTGTCATCAGAAGGGATTCTGGTTCAGAATACAGAATTCAGAATACAATGATATTCTGTTAGAAGAGAGATAAGGAGGAATTTCTTTAGCTGGACGGTGGTGAATCGGTGGAATTCTTTGCCACAGATGGATGTGGAAGCAAAGTCATTGGGTTTATTTAAAGAGGTGGTTGATAGGTTCTTGATTAGTAACAGTGTCAAAGGTTATGGGTTGAGGACAGGAGAATGGGATTGAGAGGGATAATGAATCCGTCATGATCGATTGGTGGATTAGGCTCAATGGGCTGGATGGCCTAATTCTGTTCCTATGTCTTATAGTTTTATGATCTTAAGAGTACAGCAAACAACCCCTCTATTTTTCCAAGGGTTGTGTCATATTCCTTTTGAAATACAGGGAAGAAATTCAATCACATTAAATTGTAAAACATGAATATCCCTCAGAATAATTTTGGGACAGGATACTCTGTAAAGTTAATAAGTCTACAATCTTTCTATTTTAAATTGCTCTTTATATAATTGGCATTGTACATTTGCCTGGGATAAGCTAATATTGTCACAGTTCAGTGGGAACATTGATCAGATTGGAGTCAACAAGGTTTGTGCAACATGAGACTAATTAGTGTCAGAGTGTCAGGTGAATAGTGCAAGAGAAAAAAATCTTGGACCTCTGCTTTCCAAGAAGCAGGTTGGAATCATCTGAGAAAAGTGTTTAAATGTCACCTTTCACATCTTCTAGAGGAGGGGTCCCAACCTTTTTTTATGCACTGGAGCATTACCATTAACTTAGGGGTCTGTGGACCTCAGGTTGGGAACCCTTGCTCTCGAGGGAGAGGGAGGGAGTTTTCCAGTTGCTTTGTAGCAAGATAAAACTTACTGAAGTGTGGTCTTGCTGTGCTATGGGAAACCTGGACAAACATTTCTACATGGCAGAATCCCATAAACAGCAGTGTGATATAGGCCGAGTACTTGATTGAAGGATAATGGAATGGTAGAATTGCAAAACTGTCAAAGGCAAAGTCAAGTTTGTTGTACATGTATACACAGGCACAATTAAAATCTTGCTTGCAGCAGATACATAGCATCAGATAAATAACACTCAGAAAACAAATATAAATTAAACATAAGTTATACATAAGTTTTACAAGAAATAATTCATTTAGAACAAAAATAAACTCAAGTTCATTTTGGTGCAAAGGGAATTTCAGATTTCAGATTCATTTATTTATCAAATGTACATTGAAACATACAGTGAAATGTGTTGCTTGTGTTAACAATGAACACAAGCTAAGGAAGAGCTCAGGCAGACCTCAAGTGTCACCACACATTTCGGTGCCAAGAATGCTCGGCAGAACAAGACAGAACGTAACAATCAACAAAACAACAAAAGCAAAACAAGCCCTTTTTGCTCCAGCACACCCACTCACTCACAGTCTAACTCCCTCTCTGTCCCCAAAACCATCCCAATGAACTTAAAAAACAATGAAGTCAGAACCACGACCTCGATGGAAACCATAATTCGGTGCTATCTTGATCAGAGGTGAAACAGGCCATTCAGCCCATTTGTCTACACCCTTCCACCACTCAGCCAATAGGATCTAACTATTCACTGGGAGGACAGGATGCAATCTTTTGTTCTTTTTTTTTGGATTAGTGCTTATGGATTTTGCCTGCATAAAACATAAAGAGTAGATATGGAAATGGTTTAACATCAAATCCAAAAGAAAAAGATTTTGAACGGTCTCGCACTTCTCCAATCAAATACTGGAGTTCCACTGTAGACGTTGACACCCACAGTTCGCTGTGCATGGTGAGCTCCAACAGACAGCATTGCAATAATTATGTTTTGATGTCAGAATATTGGCTGGGAGAGTGAGGAGTGCTCAGAAATTCTGCTCTACATCCTTGTAATGCTGTGGGACCTTTTATATTCATCCTCAACTCATCTCTAATCATTCGACCTATTAACTTAAATCTCTTCCCCTTGGTTATTGTCCTCCTTACAAAGGGAAATTTGTCCTTCCTGTTCATCTAGTCTTAGTCCCTCACTATCCTAGGCAAGTTCTCTGTCAGCTTTTGTTCCTGCACAGCAGCAGCCTCCCTGATCATTCATGCTTGGCACCAATCCATTGCAATTGTTCAATGCCTGTCATCCCATCAGTAAAATTAATAGACTATTCTACAGCTGTTTCTGTGATTCTTATTTTGGACACCAGGTTGTAGTTGGCATTCCTGGCCAGGTAATACTTTAGAATTAGCCACTGCACTTGTTTTCAAGTTAGATCTTTCTGTACAATGTAAGTTGTAGTGATGAATAGTGTTCTCCATTTCAACATTGACACTAACCTACTTCAAACAAAAGGTTTAACCCTGATATTGCATATTGTTCAGATCACCACATTACAGGAAGGATGTAGAAGAGGTCTACCCAGATGCTGTCTGAATTAGAGGTCTCTGACATACTTGGGTGGCTTTCTCTGGAGTGTTAGAGCCTTAGGAGAGAGCTGATATTAGTTTACTACATACAGGGTAGATAGTCAGAGACTTTTTGTTAGGGTTAGAGATGTCAAGTAACAGAGGACATGCATTTACAGTGCGAGGGGAAAAGGTTAAAGGTGGCAAGTTCTTTTTTGCACAGAGAGAGACAGTTATTTGCCAAGGGCTTCTGGGGAGGTGCTTGAACCAGATACAATAGTGATGTTTAAAAGGCTTTCAGGTACACAGAGAATGGATCGTTATGGATTATGTACAAGCAGAAGAGTCATTGGGAATTACAGCACAGAAACAGACCCTTTGGTCCATCTAGTCCATGCTGAAACCATTTAATCTACCTCCTCCCATAGACCTGCACTGGGACCATAGCCCTCCACATCCCTATTATCCATGTACCTATCCAAACTTCGGTGAAACATTGAAATCAAGTTCACATGCACAACTTGTGCTGGCAGCTCCTTCCACACTCCCATGACCCTCTGAGTGAAGAAGTTTCCACTTAAACTCCTCACCTGTTACCCTTAACCCATGACTTCTAGGTGTAGTCTCACCCACTTCAGTGGGGAAAAAAGCCTGCTTGTATTTACCCTGTCTATGCCCCTCATAATTTTGTATACCTCTATCAAATCTATCAATCTTCTAAGTTCTAAAGGATACAATCCCAACCCATTCAATCTTTCCTTATAACTCAGGTCCTCCAGACCGGCAACATTCCTGTGAATTTTCTCTGTACTCTTCCAACCTTGCCTACATCTTACCTGTAAGTAGGTGACCAAAACTGCACACAGTACTCCAAACTATTCTTTACTCCTTACCAATGTCTTATACAACTGCAACATAACATCCCATCTCCAGTACTCACTACTTTGATTTATGAAGGCCAATGTGCCAAAAGCTTTCTTTACAACCCGATCTACCTGTGACACAACTTCCAACGAATTACGGACCTGTATTCCCAGATCCCTTTGTTCTACCACACTCCTCAGTCCTCTACAGTTCACTGTGTAAAACCAACCCCGCTAGGTCCTACCCAAGTGCAAAACCTCTCACTTGTCTGCATTACATTTCATCCGCCATTTTTCAGCCCATTTTTACAGCTGATGCAGATCCCCCTGCTAGCCAGATTGCCTTCCACACTGTCGACTACACCTTCAACTTGGTGTCATCTGTAAATTTTCTAATCCAGTTAACCGCATTGTCATCCAGTTCATTGATATAGATGACAAACAACAAAGGATTCAGAACTGATCCCTACGGCACACCACTTGTCACAGTCCTCCAGTCAGAGAGGAAACCATGTACGACCACTCTCTGGCTTCCCCCACAAAACTAATGTCTAATCCAATTTACTACTTCATCCTGAATGCTGAGTGACTGAACCTTCTTAATCAGCCTCCCATTTGGGACTATATCAAGTGCCTTACTAAAGTCCATGTAGACAACAGCCACTGCCTTACCATCAACCACTTCCCTGGTAACTTCCTTGAAAAGCTCCATAAGATTAGTAGGGCTGACCTACCATGCATAAAGACATGTTAACTATCCTTAACGAGACCATGTCCATCCAAATACAGTACTTACATATCTGGTCCCTTAGAATACCTTCCAATAACTTTACCACAACTGACGTCAGACTCACAAGCCTATTATTTCTGGGTTTATGTTTAGAGCCTTTTTTTAAACAGCAGAACAACATTGGCTATCCTCCAATCTTCTGGTATCTCTCCTGTCACTAAGGATGTTTTAAGTATCTCTATTAAAACCCCAGAATTTCTACACTTGCATCCTGTAGGGTCTGAGAGAACACCTTGTCAGGCCCTGGGGATTTATCCGCCCTGATTTGCCTCAGGGTAGCAAACACCTCTTCCTCTATAATCTGTACAGGGTCCATGAAGTTGAAGCTGCTTTGCCTTACTTCTGTAGACTCTGTATCCATCTCCTGAGCAAATACAGATGCAAAAAATTCATTTAAGATCTCCGCCATCTGTTTCAGCTCCATGCATGGATTACCATTCTGGTTTTCCAGAGGACAAATTTTGTTTTTTGTAATGCTTTTGCTCCTAACATACCTACAGAATTCCTTAGGATTCTCCATCACCTTGTCTGCAGAGGCAACTTCATGCCTTCCTTTTGGCCTTCCTAATCTCTTTCTTAAGCGCTCTCTTGCATTTCTTGTACTCCACAAGCACCTCATTTGTTCCTATGTAGCTCCTTTTTTCTCTTAGCTATCTCTTCATTATCTCTTCAAAACGAAGGTTCCCACATGATGCAGCCAGCACAAAGTCAGAGGCGTCACTCTCTACTTGGAAGGGAATGGTCTCGTCCACCACATGCATCGCTGCTTTGGCAATGTCCCCTTTAATGCGGCTGAAGGCCGCGCGGGCCTCGGCTGAGAGGGGAAATGTGGTGGACTTGACCGGGGGTGGGCCTTGTCTGCGTAGTGAGGTACCCATTGGGTGTAATAGGAAAAGAAGCCCAGGCACCTTTTGAGGGCACTGATGGTGTTGGGAAGAGGGAGTTCCAACAGGGGGCGCATACGGTCGGGGTCAGGGCCAATGACTCTGTTCTCCACGACATACCCAAGGATAGCAAGTTGGGTGGTTCCGAACACACATTTGTCCCTGTTATAGGTAAGGTTAAAAGCTTTGACTGCTTGGAAAAATTGTTGGAGGTTGGTGTCGTGATCTTGCCAGTCATGACCGCAGATGTTAATGTTATCCAGATATGTTATCAGTTGGCACTGGTCCACCATCCGGTCCATTTCCCTCTGGAAGACAGAGACACCATTCGTGACACCGAAGGGGACGCACAGGAAGTGATAGAGCCTGCTGCCCGCCTCGAAGGCAGTGTAGGGGTGGTCCTCCGGGCAGATGAGGAGCTGATGGTAAGCGGATTTTAGGTCTGTAGTCGAGTACACCTTGTACTGAGCTACCTGATTGACCATATCCGCAATGCGGGGTAGGGGGTACGCGTCAAGCTGCGTGAACCTATTGATGGTCCGGCTATAGTCCACGACCATCCTATTTTTCTGCCTGGTCCGAACAACAACCACCTGGGCCCTGCAAGGACTTGTGCTTGGCTCAATGATCCCCTCCCTGAGCAGCCGCTGCACCTCTGACTGAATGAAGGCCCTGTCCCCCGCGCTGTACCTCCTGCTTTTAGTTGCCACAGGTTTACAGTCGGGGGTCAGGTTGGCGAACAGCGGTGGAGGAGGGATCTTGAGGGTGGAGAGGCTGCAAGTGGTGTCTGTAGTGCAGCTGTTGGCATTGTGTTGGGTGGGATGTGCGGGTCGGTGTGTGTGTGTGTGTGGTCAGTAGCGGGGTATGTGATGAAGTCTCATGGAACTGAGGATTTCTGACAGTGATTGGTGGGAGAGGCCCGTCATACTCCATTGTCACACTTTTCAGGTGGCTCTGGAAATCGAGCCCCAACAGCACAGGGGCACACAGCTGAGGCATGACCAGTAATGTAAAGTCCCGATACTCTGTGCCCTGCATCACTGGTGTCACTACACAACCCCCCCCGGATGTCTGTTGTATGTGACCCAGAAGCCATGGCGACCCTCTGGCTTACCGGCCGTGTCATGAGTCCACAGTGTTGCACTGTGTCTGGGTAAATAAAACTCTCAGTGCTGCCCATGTCAAACAGGCAGCTAGTCCTGTGCCCCTCCACCAGGATGTCCATCATTGACCTTGCAAGCTGGTGTGGAGTGCTATCGTCGAGGGTCACGGAGGCCAGAGTTGAATCGCCGTCTTGGTCCAGCGCGGTGGGGTGCCCAGTAAGCACCCATGGGTCGGAGGTGGTGCGAGGTGGCGCCGACCAAGATGACCGCCCCCATGCCTCGCACGCGGCGGGCAGGCAAGATGGCGGCAACCAAGATGACCGCCCCCATGCCTCGCACACGGTGCTGCTCGAGCCCGCTTGTGGTTTGGACTTACAGGCCTTGGCAAAGTGGCCCTTCTTTCCGCAGCTGGAGCAGGTAGCTTCTCGGGCCAGGCAGCGTTTTCGAGGGTGCTTCTCGAGTCCGCAGAAGTAATACTTCACTGACTCACAAGTGGCAGCAGCTGTGGTCGATTCACCGGTGGGTTGCAGGGACTTCACGGACTCATGATTGGCAACAGCCGTGGTCGATTCACCAGCGGGTTGCAGGGTCTGCAGCGCCCACGAGGCCGGCGGGAGATCGCGCGCCTGGAGAGCGTCAGCGTTGTGCAGAGTGGCCTCCAGCTTGTCGGCCAGCTCAATCGCCAAATGTAAGGTAAGATCGGCGTGTTCCAGCAGCTGCTGGTGCACGTACACTGACCTGATCCCTGTGACAAAGGCGTCTCTTACTAGGAGCTCTGCATGCTGTTCGGCTGTCAGCCCGCCGCAATCGCAGGCCCGCACAAGCATCTGTAGGGCCCGGACAAACTCAGCGCTCGACTCTCCGGCCCGCTGCCGCCGTGTCGCTAAGCGATGTCTTGCATAGACAGTATTCACCGGCCGCAGGTATTGTCATTTGAGGGCATCCATCACGCCCTGGTAGCTGGGCTGGTCCCTGATCATCGAGTAGACCCGTGGACTGACCCTGGAGAGGAGAACTCTGCACATCGTGGCAGGCTCGGTCACATGAATCTCCTCCAGGTACGATTCGAAGCATGCTAGCCAGAGTTCGAAAGCGTTGCCAGCTTCCTGGGATTGAGGGTCAATATCCAATCTGTCGGGTCATAAAATTCATTCCATGTTTTAAAATCGCTGTTAATAAAATTGATGCACCATCAATAACTCTAGGGGACTGGAAGTGAACGATAGGCTTTTATTAACAGTGAAAAGAGAACACGACCATGTTGAAGACTGAGGGAGGAGCAGTGCCCCCAATTACCTTTATACAGGGGTCTGTGGGAGGAGCCTCAGGAGCAGTCAGCGGTGGGGGGGGGGGGGGGGCGTGTCCAGACAGGTATACATAGTTTACCACACCACACCTGATATCTTTACTTTTTACTCTGTCAGGCACCAACCTCACCGCGATATTTGTCATCCTCCAGTTCAGGTGCAAACCGCCCTCTTTGCAGGTTCCATCTTCCCTGGAAGAGAGTCAAATGATCCAAAAATGTTATGCCCTCCTACACCAACTCCTTGGCCACATAGTAAACTGTACGATTTTCCTAGTTCTGGCCTCACTAGCATGTGGCATGGATAGCAATCCTGAGATCACAACTCTGGAGGTCCTGCCCTTTCACTTAGCACCTAATTCCCTGAACTCCCTGTGCAAGACCTCTTCACCCGTCCTACCCCATGGACCATGACCTCTGGCTATTCATTCTCCCACTTAAGAATGCTGAGGAATTGATCTGACACATCCCTGATCCTGCCACCTGTGAAGCAACATAACATCCAGGAATCTCATTCTCAATCACAGAACCTCCTGTCCATTCCCCTAACTAATTAATCCCCTATCACCACAGTATATCTCTTCCTCTCTTCCCTCCCCTTCCCTTTTGAGTCACAGAGTCAGACTCAGTGCCAGAGAACTGACCTTTGTGACTTTGCTCTGTTAGGTCATCTCCTTCAACAGTATCCAAAATGATATACCTGTTGTTGAGGGTGATGACAACATGGGTACCCTGCACTGGCTCCTTAACCCCTTTCCATTTCCTGACTGTTACCCAGCTTTTTGTGTCCTGCACCTCTCTGTATGTCCTATCTATCACCCCTCCAGCCTCTCGAATGATCCAGAATTCATCCAGTTCCTACTCCAGCTCCTTAATGCAGACTGTTAGAAGCTGCAGCTGGATGCAATTCTCACACTTGTAGTTATCAGGGACATTGGAGGCCTCTTTCCCTTCCTACATCCAGAAAGAGGAACATTCCACTATCCTGCCTGGCTCTCTACTGTCCTAGCTGAGCAGATATAAAGAAGGGAAGGAAAAACTTTACCTAGAGCTTTTCTTTCTTTTGCTTTCTCTGACTGAAGCCTCTTCGCTGAAGTCTTGAAGAGCTAAAGCCTCAAGATCACCACTCTAACTCTGTCCTCTCCAATAACGGCCAGTTACTGTGTTCTTAGTAATGTTGGATAGGGTCTAAATTATTACTTTTCATGTTGTGTAACTTTCTGTATCCTTAGTTATACATTGGCATAGTGACCTGTTTGTATGCTAGTGTTAAGTGAATTTTCAGTCATTTGTAATGTACTGGCCCTTTTCTTCAGTAACACATACAAGATGCCGGAGGAACTCAGCAAGTCTGGTAGCATCTATGATGTTTTGGGCCCACCCATTGTGAACATCGTACTTCAGCAGTCTTTTTTCTCTGTAAGCCTGAGATGACATGGCAGCATAAATCAAGATTACCCTTGATATTTTACAGTCTGATCTTATCAGAAAAGATTCTAATAATCTTTTCAGCTTGAACCAGTTTTCAGTATAAAGAAAGACCGTGAGGCTGATTCTCTGTTAGAATGAACTGGCTACAGTTAGAATTAGTTTCTTGCTATTGTTACTTCTTTGTCATGAAAATAAACAACTGAAATCACAAAATTTGTTCCTCATCCTTGACTTCCAAGGAACCATTCAGAAATATCATCTCCAGATCTAACAACAACAATGGGGTTTCACACAGTTATATGGACTGGATCTTTGGAATCACAATAATTCTGAAATACATTGAGAATTGGAGACTCTAATCTTTCTTCTCTATTAGCATATCATAGCCCTGCATATATTGTAATTACTTCAGTCTATTCCCTTCCACAAGTTACCACTGAAAATGCTTCCAGTTTTCTGTATAAAGGGCATTCAAGTTCACAGGAACTCTCAGAGAAATAACTTTTCTCTAATCATGTGTTCTCTTGTCTATGGCCTCCAGTTACAGACAATCAAATCTGAATTCATTCCTTGCAAACCCTTTAAAATTCTAGATATATAATAAATAAGAACATAAGAGATAGGAGCAGGAGTAGGCCAATCGGCCCCTCAAGCCTGCTCCGCCATTCAACAAGATCATGGCTGATCCAATCTTAACTCTAGTCTCATTGACTTTCTCTGATGTTGAGGAGAATGACTCCAGCTTCTCCAATCTCTTCATGTAATAATCATGTTTGCACTTCTGTGTGATATTACATTGGTTCTACAACAATGGGATTAGCCTCTCCCTTTTAAATAGGTTAAAATTTACAGTAAGATAGACTTTTCTTCTTGGTTTTAAAGGAAGTTTCAAGATTCAAAACTGTTTAATGTCATTTCCAATACACAACTGTAAAGGAGAACCAAATAATTGTTACTCCGGATCCAATGCATCACAAAAAACACAAGATATAGAATATAGTAATCAAATATATATAAATACATAAGATAGCTTATATACTGTACATAGATTGTATGTCTATAATATGATGCTAGGTACAGGAGTATCTGTATATAAGACAACTCTGAAAAGAAATGATAAAGTGGTAGTGGTAGGGTGTATGGAGTTGAGGGTTAGTGGGTGGAGGTCTTTACCAGCCTTACTGCTTGAGGAAGGTGAATGCTTTTTGAGCCTTGAGGTCCTGCTTGGATGCTACATAGCCTCTTCTCTGATGGGAGTGGATTAAACAGTCCATAAGCAGGGTGGGTAGGATGCTCCAATCAGAAAGAAGCCTCCCATCTCTCGCAAGCGAGTTCTCAGGGAGTAGAGGGTGTGACCTGCAGTATAAGGAGAGTCTGAATGGGCTGGGACATCTTTCCCTGGAGTGAAGGAGGCTGAGGAGTGATCTGAAAGAGGTTTATAAAATCAAGAGAAGAATTCACAAGGTCAATAGCTAGCATTATTTTTCCCAGGGGAGTTTAAAACTTAGGCACAGGTCTCAGCTAAGATGGAAAAGATTTAAAAGGAAGCTGAGGGGCAATTGCTGCACACAGAAGATATGAGGAATACTTAATGTGCTGCCTGAAGAAGTTGTGGGAGATGATGTAAGAAGGAGGGAGGTGATAGCTGGACGTTGGGTGAAAGGGATGAAGGTGGGGCATCAGGGGGAGGTGATAGGTAGGTGACGAGAAGACGTAAGAGGACAGAATGGGGAATTGAAGAAGATGGAAGGGGAGATGGAAAGATTTCCAGAACTTGGAGAAATTTGTAGAAAAATATTACCAGGGAAGGCCTGGAAAATGGACCGTTCCCCATAGCCAACAAAAAGGCAGGCATAGTTGGGACCCATACAGGTACCCATGACTCCACCTTGAGTTTGGAGAAAGTGAGAGCAACCATAGAAATTGTGGAGTGTGAGAATAAGATTGACCATACACAGGTAGGTGGTGGTAGCGGGAAACTGCTTGGGTCTTTTGTCAAGAAAGAAGCAGAGAGCTTTAAGGGGACTGAAGTGTATAGGACTGGACATCCATGGTGAAAGTGAAGCGACCAGGGACAGGAAATTGGAAGTTGCTGATGAGATTGAGAGCATATGAATTGTATATGGGAAGGGACTGAACCAGGGTGGATAAAATCCTCAAATCAAAGATTGTGTTCCGCTTTACAATGAACAACAGAGAGATGTGCTTCACCTACCATGTTTCAGAACTACAGAACCGTAATGGGGCATCATACAGTAGATATACCCTCCCTGTACCTCCTAACCATGTTTTTATTGAAGGAACTTCAGTGCTGAATACAGAACAAGGACATGGAATGTTTACATACCGTACATGGTGAGCGTGAAAACCAATACACACTTTGATTTTGGCTTTCAAAGTAAATAAATTTGAGTACTGGACCAGGGATTTCTTGTTTTTACTACACAGAACCTTGTTAAGAAACATAGAAACATAGAAAACCTACAGCACAATACTTCGGCCCACAATGCTGTGCCGAATACGTACTTACTTTAGAAATTACCTAGAGTTACCCATAGTCCTCTAGTTTTCTAAGCACCATATACCGATCCAAGAGTCTCTTAAAAGACCCTATTGTATCTGCCTCCACCATCGTCACCGGCAGCCCATTCCACGCACTCACCATTCTCTGCGTAAAAAAAACTTAGCCCTGACATCTCTTCTGTACCCACTTCCAAGCATCTTAAGACTGTGCCCTCTCGTCTTAGCCATTTCAGCCCTGGGAGAAAACCTCTGATTATCCACATGATCAATGCCTCTCATCATCTTATACACCTCTAACAGGTCACATCTCATCCTCTGTCGCTCCAAGGAGGAAAGGCCGAGTTCATTCAACCAGCCATCACCCTGAGTATTGTTTGCAGTTTCGGTCACCTTCCTACCCCAATGTTAACTGTGAGAGTAAACAAGATGCTGCAGAAACTCCATCGGTCAGGGAGAGACATAAGGGAGACTGCAGGGATTGCAAATCTGGAGCGATTGATGTTTTTCTGGCCCAAGACATCAAATGTTAATTTCCTTCCATAGATACTACTTGAACTGCTAAGTTCCTCAAGCATCTTGTTTGTCCTGGGTCAGGCAGAAAAATGGATAGCTGACATTATGGATCATGACTCTTTATCAGGCTTCCTATCAAAGGGTTGTAAATAACCCTGATACCCTTCTCTGCGTCGATGTTCATTGCATGGAAGTAAGCAGTAGACGCTCTAGTTTAGCCAGTATTTATTACCCATCCTGAAATGCTTTTAAGCAATGGTTTAAAAGAGTAGCTGGAGTAATGCTTGGGTCTGCAAAAGCACTTTCCTTCCCTGAAGAGCATTGTTGACTCACTCAGTGCTAATGGTCAACAATGCTGACACTTTTTTAGTATCAGGTTATTTATTTAACTGGAATTAAATTCACCAAATTCCATCTGGGATTTAAACTCAGATAGTTTGGCTTTTGGATTACTTGTCCAGTGGAATAACCACTATGCTGCATAAGGAGATAAGGACATGGGCATGTTATCCCAAGAGAAGCATTGAATAATTACCCAAATTTACTAGTGCTTTTTGTTCTTAATGGTTTTCTACTTTGTATTTTAAGCGTTGTCCCAGGAAGATGCAATATCTCCTGACAAGTGACACCTCTTATCTGAAATTACTCATTTGCAATTGAGAGAGCTGCTTGATATCAGGCTGCACAAAGTCACTGTCTAATTTGAAGGTGTTATTTTTAGGCCATCATTGCCGTTCCTCAGCTTTCTATTAGTACGTGTAGGTGTAATGTCATTTGGAAAGTAATTGAACACTGTGTGTTTGACTATGAAGGTTACAAATGAAAAGTAACCCATTTTTTTAAATGAACAAGCTTCAGTTGAGAGGGAGTGGTGAATGTGTAGGCTGGAGACCCATTAAAGGCACTTGGGATCAGCATCCCATTGGATTGTTTTTAGAAACCAATTGTGAAGCCATGGTTAAACAGTTCACAGCAGGTCAGAAAGTTTCAAACTCATCACAGGACTTTTCAGTTTAGCTGTCAATTGGATTCTGGTGAATGGAAGTTTTAATTACTGAACTAGGAATTGGTCATTAGTTTATCATTATCACATATACCAAAAATCCTTGTTTAGTATGCTATCCTTATAGATCGTTTCACCACGTCAGTGCATTGTGGTAGTGTGAGGGAAAATAATAATAGTGTGCAGAATAGTGTTGCAGTTACAGAGAAAGTGCAATGCAGGTAGACAATAATATGCAAGCCCATGAAAGCTTGACTATGAGGTCAGAGTCCATCTTACTTTACAAGAGATCTGTTCAATTCCCTAATAACAATGGGACAGAAGTTATCCTTGAGCCTTCAGGCTTTGCAGAATCAGTATTAGAATCAGGTTTCATATCACCAGCATATGTTGTGAAATTTGTTGTTATCGTGGTAGTAGTTAAATGCCATACATAATAATAGAGAAATTTTAAAAAATGAAAATGTGAATTACAGTATTTATATGTTTGTGTGTGTGCATATACATATATACATAAAATAGTTAAATTAAATAGGTAGTGCAAAAGTATAAATTGAAAGAAGTTGTGAGGTAGTGTTCATAGATTCATTGTCCATTCAGATATCAGATGACAGAGGGGAAGAAACTGCTCCTGAATCATTGAGTGTGTATCTTCAGGCTCCTGTACCTCCTTCCTGATGGTTGCAGTGAGAAGAGAGCATGTTCTGGGTGATAGGAATCCTTAATGATGGATGCCTCTTTTTGAAGATATCTGGCTACAGAGACTATTGCCTATGATGGTGCTGATTGTTTATCTGCAGTTTATTTCAATCTTGTGCACTGTCCCCCTCCAGCATATCAGACTCTGATGCAGCTAGTTAAAATGTCCTCCATGGTACATCTGCAGAAAATTGTACATCTGTAGATTGGAGAGGGGAGAAGAAAGAATGTCTGGGGTGCAAAGGGTCTTTCATTACGTTGGCTATTTTTCCAAGGCAACAAGAAGTGTCAACAGAGTTCCTGGAGGAGAGGCTGATTTCCAAGTGCAGGGCTGTGTGCACTACTCTTTCCGATTTCTCCTGCTCTTGAGCAGAGCAGCTGACGTACAACCATGATGCATCCTTATTGATGCTCTTCATGGTGCAGCTATAAAAATGTCTGAGGGTTAGTTTGTACTTTTACACTTATTAAATTTTGATATATCCTTAATTTGCTGTTTTTTGAATACACCCTATCTGCATTATCTGTGGTTGTAATTTTTCCACATGCTATAGGCATCACTTCAAATTTTCCAGAGTCACCAACAGATCAGGAATGTGCTTTTGAGTCAGTCAGTCCAAGGTGTAGACTGTTTTTTTGTTGGAAATGTGTACAGGTATGTTTCAGCTTCTTTTGATACAAGCTGAAATTTAGATGTAAATAGATTTATTCATGATAGGGTCTTTGCCAGTGGCCTTCAGGAAATCTGGGCAGTTCTTATTCTCCACTAAAAGTCCGTCAGAATCCAAATCAATTATCACTGACATATGTTGTGAAAATTTCTCGTTTTCTGGCAGCAATACAGTGCAATATTTAAATAATTACTATAAGTTACAAAAAGAAATATAAAATAAAATAAATAGTGCAAAAAGGGTGCCCCTATCCCTGGTGAATATCAGGGACTTCAGTGCATTCATATATAAAGATGCTAGACGAAATGATTAGGTCAGACAACATTGTAGAGTGAAATGAACAGTCAATATTTTCGGTCAAAACCCTTCATTTCGACTCAAAACATTGACTATCCATTTTCATCCATGAATGCCGCCTGAACAGTTAAGTTTCTTCAGATGTCCACCTTCTGCAGTCCCTCCTGTGTGTCTCATTCCACCGTGGATTTGCCTATATCCCTACTTCCAGGATGTTGGTTCCAATTCCAAAAATGATGAGATGGCAGGTTGTTTTTCTCATTGCTCGCAGGCTGTAGTTAACACTGCAAAGGCCAACAATTCTTACCGTCACTGTATGGTTGAAATCTGAGCGTCCACTTCAGAGACCTTACATTGGTGCCGATTTGGAGTCGTACGTTGACTGAACACAGTAAGGAAGGAAAATTCAATTCCCTGTTGAACAATGGCAAGTCATTCAGAGGTTTCTGAAGCTGATAATTTCATGGTTAATAAGGCTAGCTTTTAATTCCAGATTTATTTCATTGAATTTAAATTCCCACCACTACCTTAGTAGGATTTGAGCATATGTCTCCAGATCATTAGTCTGGGTTTCTTCTGTACTAATCCAAATGTAACCACTGCACTAACATCCCGTGTGTATGACATGATGTAAGTTTTGGCTTTCTGTGAATCTGTTTTCTTCATGTTAATAGTCTTAAGTACTTAAAATTAATTAAGATTAGTGCATAAGCACATTATATTAATTGTAATTTCTGAAATAGATGCAAAGTTCCCTATATTCCAATATAAGACTGAAGAATTTAAAGGATGCGGGAATTAAGAATACAAGACCCTTTCTGGAACCACTTTCAGAATCTTTGAGTGTCATAATGGGTTCAATCTTTGATTGCTGTGACTAGTAGTCTATGTTGATCAGTTGCCTGGACATGTTTAGCTCCCGACTGGAGAGTACCTGTGGTGAACTGCATATACCTGTCTGGACACGCCCCCCTCCGCTGACTGCTCCTGTGGCTCCTCCCACGGACCATGGCTCCTCCCACTGACCCCGGTATAAAGGCGATTGGAGGCACAGACCCTTCCTCAGTCTCCAGGATGTTGTGTGGTGGTCACTTGCTGCTTGTGCTTTCTTCCAGCCAATAAAAGCCTACCTTAACCCACGTCTCGGAGTTATTGATGGTGCATCAGTACCAAAACTCTAAACAAATTATAGTGAGGCAAAAAGACTATAACTATAAGGTAATGGATTTGCCATTTGTCCCATCATGCCTGCTCTGCCATTCCATTGAGTCTCATTTTTTAACCCCATTCCCCTTACCAATCAAGTACCCATCAATCTCTGTCTTAAAGTCATCCAATGATTTGGCCCTACATCCCTCTGTGAAAATGAATTCCACAGATTCACCACACTTTGGCTAAAGAAATACCTCCTCATCTCAATTTCAAAGGGGTGTCCCTTCAATCTGAAGCTGGGTCCAAGAGCTGGTGTCCATTTTTGTTGAAGGTGGGGTTGAGGGTTAGGAATGTTAGGAATGTCTTTCTGACAGACTCAAAATCAATGAAAAAACTTGCATTGAACTTTTCTTCAGTAAGCTATGGCAATGTGGAAGGCAAGGGTTAAGATAATGTCAAAGCAAGGATAGTTTAGATAGTGTGCAGTCAGTACAGACAAGAAAATCTTTGAAGACAAAGCTCCCATTTGCATTGCATGGGATCAGAGCTCTTTATCATATCAACAAAGGATTCTAGGATGACATTTACTCTTGGTCAGTTCCTTAAAGAATTCTGAAGTATTATTGACTTTTAACATGTAGATTCTATTGACTATTAATATCTGTCTTATCATAGAATGATAGGTGCTTAATTTTCAAATAATGAATAGGAACATAACATACCACAAGGTTACAAATTGGTCAAAAGCTCTATTCAAGTAGTCAATTTCTGTCTCAAAGTGACATTTATTTGTTCAAACTTTTGAACAGTTTGGTGACAGGGGCATGCTGTTATCCTTGTGTACAAGTAAATGAAGTTAAATGAAGTGATGATTGACAAACAAGTGCAAATTTTCAGAGTCCAGGTAATCAATGATGACAGCAGTACCTTTAATATTTTGGACCTTAAAAATGGGCAGATTGTATTTACTTTTTACCTCCCTCAGCGGTACCTCTTCACTTATATTGGATCTGTCTTGACCTCGGCATTCAAGATGAGTTAGCAAATTGGACTAGACATTGGCTTTGTGGGAGAAGCCAGAGAATGCTAATAGATGGTTGCCGCTCTTACTGGAGGCCGGTGACTACTGGTGTGCTGCAGGAATCAGTGCTGGGTTCAGTGTTGTTTGTCATCTATATCAACGATCTAGATGATAATGTGGTTAAATGGATTGGCAAATTTGCAGATGATGCCAAGATTAGGGATGTAGTGAATAGCGAAGAAGGCTATCATGGCTTGCAGAGGCATCTGCGATGGAATTTAATGCAGTCGGCTGTGAGGTTTTGTACTTTGACAGGACCAGCCAGGGTAGGTCTTGTGTGAACAGTACAGCACTGAGGAGTGTGGTAGAACAAAGGGATCTGGGATTACAGGTCCATAATTCGTTGAAAGCGGCATTGCAAGAAGATAGCACATTGGACTTCATAAATCCATGAATTAAGTACAGGAGATGGGATGTTATGTTGAAGTTGCATAAAACATTGGTGAGACCTAATTTGGTGTATTCTTAGCAGTTTTGGTCACTGTTGTAATGTGAGTATTATTTAAAGTAAGTTAATACAAATCGGGAAGCTGTTGGTAGCAAGAGGCGGGTTCCAGGGTTGGCGGGGTCTTTACTTCCGCTCTTTTTACTCCCGGTATGCATTGTATATAGTTCCTCCACCCAGGCTGCACGAGGTACCTGGAAGCCTCTGTATTGTAAATGTCATTTGCCGTCCCAGAGAAAGATGTTCTTTTGGCCATAAAATTGTCAAGTGGTCTTTTGTAAAGTGGAAGTTACCACAGTCACCTACCTACAGGAAAGATGTAAATAAAATTGAAAGAGTGCAGAGAAAATTTGCAAGGATGCTGCCATGAATAGGGTAGGACTTTATTCCTTAGAATGTAGAAGATTAATAGGAGATGTGATAGAGGCATATAAAATTATAAGGGGTATAGATAGGATAAATGCAAGCAGGCTTTTTCCACTGAGGTTGGGTGGGACTACAACCAGAGGTCATGGGTTAAGGGTGAAAGGTGAAACGTTTGAAGGGAACATGTGGGGAGACTTCTTCACTCAAAGGGTTGTTCGAGTGTTGAATGATCTGCCAGCACAAGTGGTGCATGCGTGCTTGATTTCAATGTTTAAGCAAAGTTGGGATAGCTACATAGATTGTAGGGGTATGGAGGGCTATGGAAGTCGTCAGTTTAAATGCTGTCAGCATGGACTAGATGGGCTGAAAGGCCTGTTTCTGTGTTATACTTCTCTATGACTATGACTCAGCACAATTTTCCCACTGTCTCATGGTAAATCTCAATCTCTTATTTAAATATTCATTATTTCCCACCTTGAATATATTCAATGACTTGACATTACAGTTTTCCAAACTCCTCACTCTGACTTAGATAGACTCCTCAGTATTCTTCTGAATATCCTGAGAGGGACTGGATTCTTCATTCTCATAATCCCCTTCTATACTAATCAGTATTCTTAGCCAGCGATGAATTGAAGGTTGATGCATACACTGCCAAAATGATTTTGATGCATGATACACTGTGCGTGGTTATAGTTATTACCCTTTAAAACCATTAGAAGTTTTCACCATGAAATAAGCTCTGAGGGCACAGCCGTAGAATAAAGGCATATCCCTTTAAAACTAAGATGAAGAAGAATTTTTTTCAGCCAAAGAGTGCTGAATCTATGGAATTTGCTGTCACAGAGGACTGTATTGACCAAATCATTGGTGTACTTAAGGCAAAGACTGATGGAGTCTTGATTGTTAAGAGAAGGTGGGATTATGGAACAAATGCGGGAGAATGGGATTTGTAAAGAAAGCCGTGATTGAATGGCAGCCCAGACTTGATGAGCCGAATGATCTAATTCTGCTCCCACATCTCATAGTCTAAGATGTTTCTTATGAATGCCCATTTCACAGCAACTATCTCGAAGGTATTGATAGATGGCCATTTCAATATGTACCATTTGACTGATACAAAGATTTAACTCTTAAATAAAGCCTGTGAGTTGGATCTGGATATATGATTATTCAAGGCCTTGTGTGAGTCCACACTTTGAGTATTGTGTGCAGTTTTGGTAGCCTTATCTTTGGAAGGATGTTCTCACTATGGATGAAGTGCAGAAAAGGTTCACCAGACTGATTCTTGGGATGACAGGTCTGATATCTGATGTGAGATTGGGACAATTTGGTTTAAATTCAATCAAACTGAGAAGAAATAAAGTTCAAAGTAAATTTCCTATGTATATGTTCATATATGTATATGTCACCATATATTACCCTGAGATTACTCTTCTTACAAGCATTCACTGTAGATACAAGAAAAACAACAGAATCAATGAAAAACTACACACAAAGACAGATTATCATCCAGTGAGTAAAAGCAGCAAACTGTGTAAATACAAAAAAAACTAATAATAATATATAAAATAAATAAATAATACTGTGAACACGAGTCCTTGAATGTGAGTCCATAGGTTGTGGAATCAGTTTAGTGTTGTGGTAAGTGAAGTTATCCACTGTGGTTCAGGAGCCTGATGGTTGAAGAGTAATAACAGTTCCTGAAGCTGGTGGTGTGGGACCCAAAGCTCCTGTACCTCCTTCCTGATGGCAGCAATCAGAGGAGAGAATTCTGAGTGTCCTCGATGATGGCTGCTGTTTTCTTGTGGCAACACTGCTTGTGAATATGCTCCACGGTGGTGAGGGCTTTTCTCGTGATGGACTGAATCTGGATTTGAACGGATATTGCAGAAACATACAGAATTCCAACAGGACTGGACAGATACAGGAAGGATGCTGCTGACGGGCAAGAGTAGGAGCCTCAGTCTAAGGATAAGGGGTAAGACTTTAAGGGATGACATAGGAGAAATTCCTTCTCCCAGTGAGTGGTAAACTTGAGAAATTCTCCACCACAGAAAGCAGAAATTGGACACTTTTGCAAGGACTAGAGGGATCAAGGGGTATGGAGAGCAAGCTAGAATGGGGCGGGGGGGGGGGGGGGAGGTGGAGTGTAAATTTGGATGATTGTGCTGAAAGGTGGATCAGACTTAAAGGCCGAATCCTAGGTTCACTGTTCATTTCTCACTGTTTCTTCATTGATGAGTCTTATTTCTTTAAATTCTTTACAAGCTGTTCACTTTCAAGTATAACTTCAGAAATTCTCCCCATAGGAAATTGCATCAAGTTCCTTGGTGCTTGGTGATGCACCATTACCATGGGTGGGGCAGACAAGGCAGCAATGAACAAAGGACACAGAACGATACAAAATAGTTCAGGCCCTTCGTTCCACGATACCGTGCTGACCTACATACACCTACTCCATGATCAATCTAACTCTTTCCTCTGACACAGCGCCTAACTCTCCACTTTTCTTTCACCTGTGTGCCCATCTAAGGGTATCTTAAATCCTCTACCACCAACCCTGGCAGTGCATTCTAAACACTCTAAAAAAACCTACGTCTGATATCTCCCCTAAATTTTCCTCCGCTCGTCTTAATGAATTTCACCTGGTCTCCTGATCCAGTCCATTCTACAGCATTAAAGAAAACCCAATTATGAATGTAATTGGATGTAATTAATTGTGCAAATAAAGGTGATAGGCTTCTTTTTTCAACTCTACTTTACATACTGTCAAGGAACAATTCCATTTTAATACATTGTCAATGTCGGGCTGACTAATTTCAATTGGCATTATGTTGTGGGAACTGGACTTGCCCCAAGTGCCACCACCATTTGGGGTGGGGTGTGAAGATATTATAGAACTAGTGGAAGTCAGATAGATTTGCTATCCCTGATTGACAAAGAAGCAAAAATAACACAAGCTGGTTTATTTGTCAGCTCCTAGCTAATTGCCGAGTGCAATTTTCCACTCTTGACCTAGGCTAATGACAAATTTTAAAAATAACTCAACCATTTCCTACCACTCAGTCAGTCGCATAGCTTACTTAATGAAAGATATTTTGTAGAATGCCATAATTCATTAAGTGCTTGTAGAAAGCTGTGTACACCTACTATCCTTTTTGAAACAGATATTAATACATGCAGTGAGGCAATGTTAATGACTGTTCTCCTGTTATCTCGAGGATCCTTTGTATATTTAATGTGAGGGTTAGTGATGCGAGAGTGCCAGTGAAACATGGAACTTCTGGGAACTGAATGGCAGGTCCACCTCATTCACCTTCCTAAATTTCACACCCTTGACCCCTGTTTCAGATCAGTCCCAAAGCATAATAAGAAACAGTAGTGGATCCCATCATCCCGACAATTTGGTGCACTCCCTGATAAGATCATGGTGGATCTTGTATTGGTAATTAATCTATTTTTGTCATATGTACTGAGATGTAGTGAAAAGCTTTGCTTTGCATGCCTTCAGACAGGTAATTCCATAACATCAATGTTGTACAAAAGAGAAACAAACAGAATGCAGAATATAGTGAGCATTGGCTCATGGACCTTCAGTTTCCTCCTCCTGAAGTAAAATAATCTCTTCCATGCTTTCGGTCTTCCTGACGTTGAGTGAGAGGTTGTTCTCGTGGTACCACTCAGCTAGATTTTAAATCTGTGATTTTACCACTCACACATTAAGGACAATTAACAGTGACTAATTAGACTACCAAACCACACATCTTTGGGATGTAGGAGCATACCAGAGCACCAGGAGAAAGCTTATGCTGTCACAGGGAGAACACGCAAACTCCACACAGAGGTCAGTATTGAACCCCGGCTCACTGGAGAGGTGAGGCAGTGGCTCCACTAATGGCAACACACCGGTAATGGAATTATTGACTCATCATTGCAAACAATCCCTCATTAAGATGTAGTGAAATCCAGAGATGGAAATGTTTGGAGGTATGATCAAAAAAATAAAAACAAGTTTCCAGAGAAACTTAGCAGGTCAGGCAATGTTTGTGGAGAGAAATGGGTAGTTAAAGTTTCAGGTTGAGTCTCTTCATCAGTCTAAGCTGAAGGGTCTTCACACGAAATGATGACACTGCTGAGCTGTTGAGTTCTCCCGACAATGTGGTTTTATTTTGCTCCTAAAGCCAGCATTTGCAATCTCTGGTGTCTGCATGCTTGGAAGACAGATGCTCAAAGACACCTACTAAATTCCCCATGCCACATGTGATCTTCCTCATATGCATGCCAAGATTTTATTTTAAGGCAGAAGACTATTTAATTTGATTAAACCGGCTCAGCAAAACTACTTCCTGTATCTGCCTAGCAAGCCATCACAAAAAAATAACAATTTTGTCATTTTACTTAGGAGGCTTACAGCTATTGAAGTTCCTGTCCCCTCCTCGGAGTAGTTGTAGGAGTCTTTGCCAGATAGATTTCTGAAGTAATTTTAAACAAAGATTTGTAGAACTGTGATTACCTGCATGAGTCCAACTCCATCAACAGACAAGAAACTTGACACCATCCAGGGTAAAACATCCCATCTGCATCCACTACCCCAAAATTTCATTCCCTTTACAGTTGGCTTAGTTTAGCTGTATGTATACCATCTATGAAATACAGTGCAATTAGTTACCTAGATATGGTGGCTGGTAATTTTATTGGCCATTATATATTGAACTTAGTATGTATGTAGGAATGAAAGGGTTATCATACCTTTGATGGTTCTGGATCTATACTTGCTAGAATTCAGAAGGATGAGGGAGGATCTTATTGAAACGTTTTGATTGTTGTAAGGCCTAGACAGAGTAGATGTGGAAAGTATGTTTCCCAAGGTGGGAGATTCTAGGACAAGAGGGCACAGTCTCAGGGTAGAGGGGTGCCCTTTCAAAACAGAGGTGCATTTCTTTAGCCAAAGTGTGGTAAATTTGTGGAATCTACTGCTACATGCATCTGTGGAGGTCAGGTTATTGGGTGTATTTAAGGCAGAGATTGATAGGTTCTTAATTGGACATGGCATCATAGGTTACTGGGAGAAAGCCAGGAACTGGGGTTGAGGAGGAGAAAAAGACAAGATCAGCCATGATTGAATGGCGGAGCAGACTCGATGGGCCAAGTGGCCTAATTCTACTCTTATGGTCTTATGGTATGTGAGGGATATAATCTGGGGGAGAAATTTAAACATTAGGATTAATATGAGATTGGCGTAAATGGTTTAACGGTTGGCATGGTCTCAGTGGGTTGAAGCATTATTTCCATGTTGTATCCCTTATAACTTTATGATGAGTGCTCCCTCATCTGTTCAACCTACACTCCCCCATTTAAATTAGTAATTTGATAACCCAAGAGATTCTACAGATGTGGATAAAGGGTCTTAGCCTGAATGTAAATTGTTTATTTCCCTCCATAGACTCTGCCTGGCTTGCAGAGTCGCTCCAGCATTTTGTGTGTGTTACTCTAATAAGCTGGTAAATTGATTTATTATTTTCATATGTGCCGAGGTGCAGTGGAAAATTTTGTTTTGCATGCCGTCCATCCAGATCATTTCATCACATCTGTTGAGTTAGTTCAAAAGAAAAGCTACAATAGAATGTGGAATAAAGTGTCACAGTTCAGAAAAAGTGCAGCGTAGGCAGAGAATAAAGTGCAAGGCCATGACAATGTAGAATGTGATGTGAAAAATTTATCTTATCATCTAAGAGGACCATTCAATAGTCTTATAACAGCTGGAAAGAAATTAGTATGTGCTTTTAGGATTTTTTTACCTTCTGCCGGATGGGAAGGGGGAGAAGAGGGTATGTTCAGGGCATGTGGGGTCTTTGAATATAATGGCAGTTACACTGAGGCAGCAAGAAATGTAGACAGAGTCCAAGGAAAGCAGAGTGGTTTCCCTGATGTATGCAACGGTGTCCACAGCTCTCGGCAATTTCTTGCAATCTTGGGCAGAGCAGCTGCCAAACCAGTCGTGGTGCATAGAGTTTGGATGCTTTCCATGGTACCTCTGTAAAAATTGTAAGGCTGAAAGAGGCTGAACCAGAATCAGATTTACTATGCCGTGAAATGTGTTGTTTTATGGCAGCAATACAGTGCAATACATAATTAATAATAGTATCCACCTCCTTCCTGTATTGAGGTGACCATAATTGAACTCAGTACTCCAACTGGGGTCTAATCAAGGTCTTATATAGCTGTAACATTACCTCCCAGCTCTTGAATTCAATCCACAGTTGATGAATGCCAACACACCATACGCCTTCTTAACTACACTGTCAACCTACGCAGCAGCTTTGAGTGTCCTATGGACACGGACCCCAAGATCTTGTTGATCCTCCACACTGACAAGAGTCTTACCATTAATATTATATTCTGTCTTCAAATTTGACCTACCACAATGAACCACTTCACACTTATCTGGGTTGAACTCCATCTGCCACGTGGAGTAGATTTACATAGGTTGGTGAAATATCATGGGCTGAAGGAACTGTACTGTGCAGTGCTGTTCTCTGTTTTCACATCTGACAGAACTGCTCCTCTGAATGTGCAGTATTCGCTCACTACTGTACTGCAAAAGCCACCTGGATATTTACATCCTGTGACAGAACCCAAGAATTTTCACAGTAGTAGTGTTAGAAAGCAACATATCAATAGATATCATGGCTGATATGGCAACTGCTCTGTCCAGACTGCCAGGACCTACAGAGGTTTATAGATACAGCTCAGCACATCATGAAAACCAACCTCCACACCATGGACTCTGCCTGCACTTCTCTTTATAGAGTCCTCATAATTTCTCCCAGCCTGTACATTCTCCCTTCTCTCTTCTGCCATTAGATAAACAAAGCGAAAACCACCAGGCACAAGGGCAGCTTCGATCCCCGTGTTGGATCTCTTGGATGGTAAGATGAGACCTTGACCTCATAATGTACTTAGTCCTGGCCTTGCACTGGACTTGCTCTGTAACTGTAGCACTTTAGCCTGCACTGTATTGCTTTAACCATGTACTACTCTCGGTGTACTGGTGTGTGGAGTGATCTGAATGAATGGCATGTAGAACAAAGCTTTGCACTGTAACTCAGTACATGCAACACTAATAAACCAATTTACCAATTTACTGTCCAAGACACAATCAACGGCACTCTTGGATTTCTAATGTGCCTGTCTTTAAAGCTCACAACTGCTCAGACCATCAGATGCAGAATTAAGGCACGTTCAACTTTTAATAATTAGGTTAATTGATTTAGTAATTATGTACTAATACAGCAGTGCTTTGTTTAATTTGCTGCAGAAATTACAAGTTTGCAGCAATTACAGTCAAATAAGACTTGCCAAATAAACAAGTATAAATAAAACAAAATCTTTTCAGTATTATTTTAAGATTTATCTCAATCTCCAAAGCTTAAACAGTATTGCACTGGTTAAAATATTGTTTTTTTGCTTTTCTACTCTAACTGGTATGTTGTTCGATTGCTCCTTTGAAGTCCTGGTTATTAAGTTCAATGAGAGTTGTAATGCAGAACCATAGAACATTAATAAAGCCTCTACAGTGAACTCTATACTGAGTTGAATTCACAAGTGCTGAAGATCATTGAAGGATCTGAAATACTGCGGTTAGCTCTGCGCTTCTCTTGGTGAGAATTGGAAACATTAACCAGGGTTCCTGCTCATTATCGTTGTCCTGCAACACCTATTTTGCTGAAAGTGTAAAGGAACACATTTATTTAGTTGTTTATTTTTTTAGAAACCCACGCAACCAGTGGGAGAACATGCAATCTCCTTCCAGCGGTGAGAAATGAACCCGGGTCACTACACCACCCTCTTGGGGTCAGTATCCTGTGGCATAGAGTAAGGCTAGGATAGAGATCAAGTCAGATGGGTACTATGAGTTGATAGGCCCTTGCAACAACCAAAATAACAGCAATAACTGTTATATACGCCCTTCATCATATCAAGTTAGGAGCAGAAGGTTAAAAAATGAAAGGTGTATAAATAATGGGATTAATGGACTATGTACAGGCTGGGAGAAATTATGAGGACTCTACGAAGAGAAGTGCAGTCAGAGTCCATGAAGTGGAAGCTGGTTTTCATGATGTGCTGAGCTGTGTTTATAAACCTCTGTAGGTCCTGGCAGTCTGGGCAGAGCAGCTGCCATATCAGCCATGACTATTAACATAAATGGTGAGCAGAAGGGTCTGTTTCTGTGCTTTTCTGTGTCCCGCTATAATGTTATGAAAAGTAGGCATATGCTGTTTGGTCCATGAGCCTGCTCCACAATTGGTTAAACCTATGCCACGTCCATTTTGTAGTCTGATCTACCTGTCACTTGATTGGTCTCTTATTATTCCACATCGCATGATTCCTGAATATTACTGCATCAACCTTGTCAACTGAAATATGTACGTGTCAATGAGATCGTCTCTTATTCTTCTGAACTTGACTGAGTCCAAGCCTTGTTGATTGATGTCTCCTCATATTATTATTTGTATTGGTTTATTAGGGTCACATGTAGAAGATAGAGTGAAAATCTTGACCTATTTACTGTTTATGGAGACCAAGTAATTTGCACAGTGCATTGAGCTAGAAAGGAAAGCCATAACAATGCAGAATGAAGTGTAAAAACTGCCAAGAAAGTCCAGTGCAGGTAACTAATAAAGTGCAAGATTAAAACAAGGTAGATTGTAAGACCAAGGGTCCATCTTATCATACAAGAGTTTGTTAGTAGTGGGATAGAAGCTGTCCTTGCATTAGTCTGGTAGTATGTGCTTTCAGGCTTTTGTATCTTCTCTCCGGTGGAAGACTGGAGAATGACTGGGCTGGGTGGGGTCTTCAACTGTGTTGGCTGCTTTACTGAGGGAGCATGAAGTAGAGACGGGGTCCATCGAGGGGAGGCTGGTTCCTTTGATGTGCTGAGCTGTGTCCACAACTCTGCAAATTCTTGTGATCAACTGCACAGCAGTTGCCATGCCAAGCTGTTGTACATCCAGTCAGAGCCTTCACTGGACTGCTTCTGCGGCAAGCATATCATTTGCTAGAGAGTGAGAGACCAAAACTTTTCTGCAATACCCTATGTATAGTCTCACAATGCCCTGTACAATTGTAAGAAAATATGTATTGGTTAGATGTTCTTGCTTTGCTGAGACCTTGTCAACATTGCAGAATATTCAACGAAGAGTGATTCCTCCCATTCAACTTGGAAAATATCTGGGGCAGTAATAGTTAATTGATGGCTACAGTGTGCTTCAGCACGTCCAACTTGTCCATTGCAGCTGCCCAGCATAGAACATAAAACAGAATAGCACAGCACAGTCAAAACCTGTGTGGCAGCTGCCTGTGCTTCAGCTTCCCCATGTTAAACAGAGACATGCACAGACTTCTCCAGTAAGGGAATCCACCCCATCATCCCTGAAACCCCTTGGGAGAACATCATACTCGACCCAAATGATTGGACTGCTGCTACCACTGCCTGGTTCACCAGCCTGATGCTCTGAAATCTCCCTATCTATAACAGAAATGCACCTTTGAACCTCATTCGAATTTGTGCTCCACAGCACAGGGACTGATGCAATTTATTTTTTACTGGACCAAAAGGGATTCGGCAATGACATCAATTAATCACTAACTCTCTAATTACAATCCAATTAGCTCCTGCCGCATGTTGGTAATGTGCACACACCATGCCTACCTTTGCCTTCTTCTCTTTCTTTAATCTTGGATTAGCTTATTGATTAGCCCAAAGGGTCACCTCCAGAACACCAAGCTGTAGGAGAAGATCAGAAAGCTGAGCTTGCAGGCTCCGTCCTGAAGGTTCAACTGTGATAATACAGTGATAATTCGATGTCCTAGGACTTTGCCGGTGTTAGGCTCATAGATTTACTGGATGAAATCATTCATATTATCCTAACGCACCATTCATTCATATTTGTTTGTCAAATGTAAGGGGAAGGTGTGCTACTAACAGCGTTGAGTGTCCATGTGGCTCAAGTACGCATCTCCACGACCATGGGCATGGAAGTAGATAGGATGGTGAAAAAAGACATTGGGTATTAAGAGTCTAGAAGTTAATTGCAGCCATATAGAACTTAGTTTAGGTGATACTTCATTGATCAGGTTATTGAGTATAGAACATAAAACCATGGAACAGTACAGCACAGGGATAATGTTGTGCTGAACCAAATAAATTAGGAATCAAATGGCCAACTAGATTAATCCCTTATGCCTTCACAATGTCCATTTTCCTCCATTTTCTCACATTCCTATGCCTAACTAAATATCTCTTAAAAACCCCTGATGATCTGCCTCTCCCACCACCCAGACATGTTGCAAGGACGTGGCGGCGGAACAAACCCAAGTGCTGAGCGGAGGCCGAGTAGGGAGACGCTGCCGTCATAGCGAGCGTGGGAAGGGTTCCAAGGGGGGTTTTACCCAGGGTCTTGGTCTTGGTAGATACTTCAGGAACAAGGCTAGACTTAGAACCGATAGTCCTAAACACCATGGAGTGAGGTTACTCATACACAAGTCAACCAACAAACTGGCACCTTCTAGTAGTGGTCACAGGATTCTTATACTACTCTGGTTGATGGAATGCAGGCGTTTGTAATTATTGGAACCTGGGAATAGATTGGGAACTAAACGAGGTGTTAAAGGCCCAATTCCTGAGTAAGACAGCCAGGTGCCAGAAGGGACCATGACAAGACAATGCATTCCAGGCACACTCTGCTCTCTGTATCAAAAAACTTACCTCTCTTGTCTGCTTCAAAATGCTCTCACTTTAACTGCATGCCCTCTGCTGTTAGACATTTCAACCTTGAGAAAAAGATGTTGTCTGTTCCACTCTTAATCCTATAAAACCTCTATCAGATCTCCTCTCACCCTCTGTTGCTCCAGAGCAAACAACCCAAATCCGTCCTGCCTCTCAGCATCCTGATAAACCTTTTCTGCACCCTCTCCAAAACCTTCCTACAATGGAGTGACCAGAACTGAGTGCAATACTCCAGATGTGACCTTTTTAGAGTTTTATAAAGTTGCAACATAACTGCCTGATTTTTGAACTCAGTGGCTTAATTAATAAAAGCAAGCATGCAATGTACCTTCTTAATAGCCTATCAATCTGTGTAGCCACTTTCAGGGAGCCATAAACTTGGACCCCCAAAATCACTCTGCACATCAAATGCCTTGCCCTTAACAGTGTACTGGATCTTTATATTTGATCTACCAAGGAGCAACCCTTCACATTTGGCCAGGTTCAACTCAATTGGCCATTTCTCCACCCATATCTGCAACTGATCATGTTTTCCTTGCCTGTTTCCTTGGCTGTTTTCCTTGCCAGCCATCTACACTATCCACAACTCCACCAATCTTCGTATAGCTTCAAACTTACTAACCCACCCATCTACAATTTAATCCTGATCATTTATATACGTACATCACAAACAGTAGAGGACCCAGTACAGATCTCCGTGGAAAATTACTAATCTTAGTCCTCCAGCAAGCACTCAAACACTATTGCTGTGTATTTACTATTTGAGTGATGTTGTAAATATATTGTTCGATTAAATTCTTTGTTGTTTACGTAATTCATTACAGATTATATGTAAAAGTGTGTGACACACTAAACTAAAAATGAAATGCGAATACACATTTTATTCCTGGCTCTTTGCTTTTCTTTTGATTAGTTTTACGTTTTGAAAGCATTATAGTGATGATGAATATGTTTTTAAAAAAAACCCAAGATAGCTACCTGCCTGTTGAGGTACAGTGAGACTTTCAAGTTTAGAAAATAGGCGCTGCATGGTTTCTTTGCAAGACAAGAAGATGGTTGAGTTAAAAAATATCAAAACACAGACGAAATCCATGAGCTCATAGACAGTGAGTATCGGGTGGTAATAATAATAAATTTTAAAAAGCAGAAATGGCTGGCTACATCAGAAAGATAAACATGTTTGATTGCACAACAGGTAACTGGATTTTGTATACTGAGTGAATTGAGCATTATTTTGAAGCAAGTGTGTTACGTACCCCATAACTGGGTCACTTACCAGCAAAGATAGAGAGGCCCGTTGAAATCTGATGGTACTATTTTTAACAGTATTTATTGGTAAAAATACACAAAAATAATATCAATGCAAACATACAGATAATATACGTTGTCAATACTAAATCTAAAAGCACGGGTATAATAATAATCAATAAGAAATAGCTCTATCGTTGTCTAGGGGATAATGTATTGTCCGATGGAAATATAAGAGTCACTCAAGTTCATTCAGGCTGCAGCTTTTGGTTGGAGAGAGAGACGGAGGTTTAGAACTTGCCCGGTTTTTCCGTTTTATGATGTCAATCCTTCAAAATGGCGTCGGTGGTGATCTCTTCCTTAGCTAAGCCGCCTTCCGTGGTAGGGCCTCAATCCCGGGGCAACGGGAAAGGACACACGTGGGCCCTCCACCGGCTGTCGCTATTAAATGCTGTCACGGAACTTCTAGCGTTTCTCCTGGTGCGTGTCTAGGGCTGTTCCCCAGACCCTCTTTTATCCTGACTCACAGGGTCTCAGATGTCAATCAGGGTGGAATGATGCCATCCCCCAACCAGCCCACGTTGCCTGAGGGCTTCCATGAAGCACAGTACTCAATACACAATTCCGTCTCCAAGAGACAATGATCTGTTCCGTGGCTTTGTATCGCTGAGGGCCAGGACATTCCAAACGTCTCTCTCTCATTTCCTGGGTCTCCTGACCTGACTTAATAGCGATCTTGCGTTTCTCAAAAAGGAGGGGGGGGGGCACAGGCGTAACAGGTGAAATAGCCTAGGCAAAGTAAATGTCAGTTTTGCTGAATGTATTAGGTGGATCAATATACGGTTTGCTTAGAAATTTAGCAACTTCAACCAAGCCAGCTGAAATAAGCTTTGCTGTGAAGGTAATACAGGAACATTTATAATCAAAGCCATTGTTGATTGAAGAATGCTTTAGGTTTCATAGGCGGAATCGAATTGAAGACATAGTCAAGCATTTTCAGTTCAGTAATGATGCACTAAGTGATTGCTTAGTTTGTGGTATCTTACAAGAAAACATTCAGAAATGACACCTAACTGAAGCACAACTCAAATTTAGAAAATCAGTTAAAATTGTTGTATCAATGGAAACAGCAGACAAAGATGTAATTAAGTTGGAGTCAAACTCTTTTTGTGAAATAGCTGAAAGTGAGCATGAATAAAACAGCTGCATCTAGACGGAGGCCCACCTGGTCGAACAAATTGTAACAGGGGCTCACCTACACCGGCCAGATACAGGTTTAAAGGCAAAACTCACAGAAAATGCAACAAAATAGGACACATACAAAAAATATATTGAGCAGAAAAAAAGTGGACTGCACGAAGAACAAAGGATAAAAAGTCAAGTTGCAATTTCTAAAAGAACACTAATTTGCATGCTGTTGATGAAAAATCTGATAGTGATGAGAGTGACACAGGACTAACGATAGACAAGCAATATGGCTTACACCAGAAATGAACGACAAATTAATTAAAGTGGAATTACATACTGGCTTGGCTGTTTCAGTCATTTCACAAAAAGACTTTGAATGGCATTTCAAAGGTATTAAAGAGAAGCCTGCAGATATGCAACTAAGAACTTATACTAGAGAAAAGATAACTCTTGTGGAATGACATTTGTAACAATGAAATACAACCAACAGTGATAAGTGTTTCTCACCATAACCAATCACAAAGAGTGGAATCTCTAAAACAGCCAAGCCAGTATCCAATTCTATTTTACTTCATTTTTAGTGTAAGCCATATCACTATAATAGGCTTATCATTGGAGTAGTATCTGCACTTGCATTTTGGCGGAAAGCTGTGGACCAGGTGATGCAAGGCAGTCCAGGCACTCAGCACTACCTGGATGACATCATTCTTACCAGTAAGGATGACAAGGAACATCTCCAAAATCTCAAGACAGTGTTAAAGAAATTAGAAGATCATGGGCTCATAACACGATGCAGCAATTGAGAATTCTTTAAAACAAGCATCACTTACTGTGGTCACACCATTAATGCACAAGTATTACACATATGTGCTGAGAAAATTCAAGCAGTGGTGTATGTCCCAAGGCCAAGGAATGTGTCACAGTTGCAGTCCTTTGAGGATTTGTCAACTACCATTGCCATTCTGGAGCAGCTCACTCACCTTGATCCCCATCAGACACTCAGCTGTCACCTGTGGCTCCAAGTAGCTGCCTGCATGCGATAGGTACAGCATTCCGACAGACAGGCCAAACCAGGTGACGGTAGCTGGCGGACCTCATATTCCGGTGAGATTGGGATATGCCTGTCCTAGCATCTGGAGTCAGCTCCAGCGGACTGAGTTATGAGATCTACAGTGAGATCCAAAAGCCAAGGAGACAGTTTTGCAACTCTCCGCAGAGAGCGAAGCCCATGACAAGGCACAGAAGGCATCGTGGTCATCTTCTGCAACCAAGGAAGACCCAGTTTGTGACACTTATTCGTACCACTGGAACTGGATTTCTGAGGTCGAGAAAGCGGAACTGCCCCAGTGCAATGGCTTTTTCACTTTAAAAACTCTCCCACACAGGTCTCCTCTCATCGTCAGATACGATGGACAACCACCACCTGGGCTGCATGTTCTATATTCTTGTGGTACAATAAATTTTCCAGGAAACCCAGTGAGCTTAAAGAGAGCAGGAAATTGAGCTATTCAGAGTTTAAAGAACACCATGAACCAGACTCCAATTCTAGCCACAAAATTTGAGCCGCAGTGCTTTTGGCTTCAAACCTGTCTGACTGCATTCTCATCCTGTAGTTCAAATAATACTGTTTTTATTTAGAGGATACAGGACAGTAACAGGCCCTTGTGGTCCAACAGCCTCGAGCTGTCCAATTGCAATCATCTGACTAATTAACCCACTAACCAGTAGGCCGTTGGAAGGTGAGAGGAAACCGGAGCACCCAGAGGAAACTCATGTGGTCATCGACATACAAACTTTTACAGGTGAGCGGAATTGAACCTGGGCGCTGGTGCCGTGAAAGCATTGCTAACCTCCATACTACTGTTCTTCCCCAAACCTCATAAGTACCAGGACCTGCAGATCAGATTCAAGGCTAACAAGAATATAGCATAATAATAAATGAACCAAGTCAACAGAATTTTCGAACTATCAAATTCAGGCTTATCGAAGTTCTATGAGCAATGACAAAAAAAATTGCTAGAATAGCTTTTGAGAAACCTTCCTAGTATTTGCAAAAATTCATCACAGTCTTAACAAACCAAAAACTGATCCTTACAACGTTTGCATTTCATTTCTGACCTACCCAGTGATTTGAAACACTTGTAAATCAATACAGACAAATGATTGCTTAGTTATCTAAAGGAAATAATGCTGTAGGAGATAACCAGTGTTCTGGAAATATGTTAAGCTGTGGTTCCCTGCACACCTTGATCAGATGGAGCTGAATTGAAGCAATACAGTTTATTGACATATTCATGACAAGGTCACATTACACAGCTGTACAAAAATGAAAACTACCTCACTCTGAAACAGAACAGCAGTCTCTCCTTCATTGAATACTGTAGTCCAGATGAGGTTTCTTCCAAAATCCATATGATTGCAAGTTTCAAAACAGCCTTTTGCTGGTCAAGGCCATTCGGGTAACAAGATAAATTGATGTTAAGATACCAAACAGCTAGGAAGGGTGGAATAGGCTCAAAATGTATTAAATTGGTAAATTTCTATAATTGGTTTACTATTACCACATGTACTGAAGTACAGTGGAAAACCTTGCTTCACATACCATCGATTCAGATCATTTCATTACAATATTAATGGAGTTAGTAGAATGGAAAGCAATAAGAGAGTGCAGAATAAAGTCTTATAGTTATAAAGTGCAGTGCAGACAGACAGTAAGATAAGGCCATAATGAGATAGATTGTGAGGTTGAGAGTCAAGTTCAAATTCGAGCTCCCTCTCTCCCTGTCAGAGGTTGCTACTGTTCTGTGATTTATGGGTTGGCGTGTTACTGTGGTTCAAATTGGTCTCTTTCAGTTCTATGTTGTTTGCGTTCTGTGTTTTTATCCATTCTTTCTTGTTGCTGTTTGGCGTGATTTGTTAGGATTTTGTACGTGTGGGGGGGGGGAGTGGGGTTGGGGATTGGGTTTGATTTGATGTTCTTGCCACTTGCACGATTTGTTTTTCTTCTTGGGGAGCAGTGGGGGGGGGGTGATGGTCTTGTTGCCTTGGCGCAGTTATTTTTTCGTGTGGGGGGGGTTTGGTGATAGTGTTGCTATCTATGCAATTTTTTTCACGTGGCAGGGTTGCGATGCTATTTGCGAGATTTGGGGTTTTTTTGTGCGAAGGTTGATGTTTTTCTTTGAACGACTACCACAGTTTTCTTTGTTTCGTGGCTATCTAGAGACGTAACTCAGAGTTGTATACTGTATACATACGTCAATAATAAATAAACCTTTGAACCATTGAACCTTTTGAACCTTTTTGAAGTTTATTGTCATTCAACTGGACAGATGTATACCACCAAATGAGACAGTATTTCTCCATACCAAGTTGCACAACACCACCTATAACTCACAAACATAACACATAAAGTAATATTACCACTAATAATATGGTGCATATAGGATACGAGCTGAATCATAAACAGTAGTCATTGGGGCAGGTTACCCTTTTGGGCACTGGAATGATGGTGGCTGCCTTGAAGTCAAAAGGGACATAGAGATGTTGAAGATGTCTGTTAGTACCTCAGTTACCTGGGCTGCATGGTGCCTCAGTACCTGACCAGGTATGTTATCAGGCCCTGCAGCTTTACGTGGGTTGATCCTGGCTAGGTCATCCTCAAATTTGGACCTCAGGAAGGGTGAGACGAAGGAACACACACCAATCCTCATAGAGAGATCCAAAGTGGAGTGAGTAGTTTCAAGTTACTGGGTGTCAAGATCTCTAAGGACCTAACCTGGTCCAACATATCGATGCAGTTATAAAGAAGGCAAGACAGCGACTATACTTCATTAGGAGTTTGAAAAGATTTGGCATATCAACAAATACACTCAAAAACTTCTGTAGATGTACCGTGGAAAGCATTCTGATAGGCTGCATCACTGTCTGGTATGGAGAGGGCTACGGCACAGGATCAAAAGAAGCTGCAGAGCCATGCCCTCTTCTCACTGTTACCATCAGGTAGGAGGTACAGACCCCAAAGGCACACATTCGCGATTCAGGAACAGCTTCTTCCCCTCTGCCGTCTGATTTCTAAATGGACATTGAACCCGTGAACACTACTTCACTTTTTTATATATTTCTATTTTTGCATGATTTTTAATCTATTCAACATACGTATATGGTCGTTGGACTATTTATTTATTTATTTATTTATTTGTTTGTTTGTTTGTTTGTTTATTTATTTCTTCTTCTTCTTCTGTATTATGTATTGCTGCTGCTAAGTTAACAAATTTCACAACACATGCTGGTGATAATAAACTTGATTCTGATTCTGAAATTAACTGTGGCAAGACAGAGTGACTGCTCTTTAGGGGGAAGCAGGACCTTCCTCATCGGCAACCTCATTCCGTGAATCAAACCGAGCATAAACGATGCTCAGCCTGTCAGGAAGAGAAGCGTCACTGTTGTTGATGCACAGGTGGACTCATCGCCCATTATGCTCTGAATGCCCTGCCACATGCACCTCGTGTCTCTTTTGTATATTTTCTGTGAATAATTCTGTTTTGCCTTCCTGCTAGTGTGGGAAATTGTGTGATCTGAGATTACAATAGCAGTGAACTCCCTCAGTAAATAGAAGGCCCTGCACTTCACCATTAAGGTCTCTACCATAGGCGAACCGTGGGTCATCGCTACCAAAGCCTTAACACTCTAATTGTTATTAATGTAGATACATGTAGCTCTTGGGAATTCTGGCTGCCTGAAGAAGAGATGAAGTCTTCTAGCTGGTTGGCCGCTTCAAGGATGTTATGCTGGAGCCACGTTTCCATCGGAATGAGCACATAGCTGTCCTTCAACTCAGGCTGATTCAGTCTCAGACACAGGTACTCAAGTTCATTTTCTAGCAAGTGAAATGTTTGAAAGCATAATCAATGGGAGAGGTGACTGAAGTGTTTTGTCTTTAGTCTTGCGCAAAATATTAGTGGGGCGCTTTCTCTCTTTCCTCTCTTTTGCTTCCACGTGCATCGCTTCCCCTGAGTCTCTGTAGCACAGTCCACTACAAGCCCGTACTTCAGAGATCATCCGTTATCCAACAACTCCCTATTGAGGTAGTTCTGCAGTACTTGGTGTTCTTAATATCCAGCAGTGACTGACGATAATAAGAAAGATGTAAAGGATGAGCAATTGCACCATTAGTTGGCGCCATCTGGATGGATGTGCCACCATCTTGAGTCCATTTTATCAAAGTTCAAAGTAAATTTATTATCAAAGTAAATATATGTCACCATATACAACCCTGAGATTTATTTTCTCATGGGCATACTCAGTAAATCCAAGAACCATAATAAAAACAATGAAACAATGATCTGGAAAAATGGGCTGAAAATGGCAGGTGGAATTTTATGCAGAAGAGTGTGAGGAGTTGCAATTTGGGAGGACCAGCCAGGGTAGGTTTTACACGGTGAGTGGCAGGGCTTTGACAAGTGAGGTAGAACAAAGACATCAAGGAATATAAGTACATAATTCATTAGAAGTGGTGTCACAGGTAGATAGGGTCATAAATAAAGCTTTTAGCACATTGGTCATCATAGACCAAAGTACTGAGATCAGGAGTTGGAATGTTAAGTTGAAGTTGTATGAAACATTGGTGAGGCCTAATTTGGAGTATCATGTACAGTTTTGGTCACCCATCTACAGGAAAGATGTAAATAAGTTGAAAGAGTACAGAGAAAATTTACAAGGACATTGCAGGGACTGGAGGATTTGAGTTATAAGAAAGATTGAATAGGTTAGAACTTTATTCTCTAGAAAGCAGAAGACTGAGAGGAGATTTGATAGAGATATACAAAATTATGAGGGGTATAGATAGGGGAAATGCAAGCAGGTTTTTTCCACTGATGTTGAGTGGGGCTACAACTAGAGGTCATGGATTAAGTGTGAAATGTGAAATGTTTAAGGAGAACAAGGGGAGATTTTTCACTCAGAGGATGGCGAGAGCGTGGAATAAGCTGCCAAGGCAAGTGGTGGATATGATTCTGATTTCAACATTTTAGAGAAGTTTGGATGGGTACATGGATGAAGGGCTATGGTCCAGGTGCAGGTTTATGGGGCTAAGAAGTTTAAATAATTTGGCATGGACTAGATGGGCCAAATGGCCTATTTTTATACTGTAGTTTTAAATGTCTGTATGAAGCTAAAGACTCCACCTGATAGAACAGACAAATAAATAACCAATGTGTAAAAGACAACAAACTATGCAAATACAAAAGATTTTTTAAAAATTATAATAATGAATAAATATCAAGAACATGAAATAATCTCACGTTGGGGTGGGGGGGGGGGAGAGGAAGAGGTTTATCACCTCTGAGTGAGTAAGTTCCTAGAATTCATCAGTTCTGGATGAAGAAATTCTGGGGATCCTCCGCTCTCCAGATGAATAGGCGGCTATTAGTTCGAGATTTTAAGCCCCTAAGTATTTTGTATGCATCGGTAAGATACCTAAACTCAGTCTGTTTAGCATCTTCTCATGGGTATAGCCCCATCCCAGCAATCAATCCAGTGAGCTTTTGTTGTACAGAACCATAACCTCCCTAAGGTGGGGAATCCAGGTCTGTACACCATATCCCAGATGTGGGCACAGCTGTACCCTATGTAAGAAAGGAAGAAGCTAAAGTTTAACCCAGTCTGGTTCAGATGCACTTGTAGTGACACCTACATTGATGGTTTCAGGACTATTTCATATTGGAAGATTTGCTGAAATGTAACTTTTATAAGTTAACAAAGACTTTAGAAATAAGAGGTTTCGAGGGTTAGAGACAACCTTGCAGCAATAATTTGAGAATCCAGCTACACTGTAAATAGCTCCCACTGTGACTTTGTATTAGTCACTACCTTATTGCCTGAGGAAGTGGAGACAAACTCTTCATGGCCAAACAGGTAACTGA
This sequence comes from Hemitrygon akajei, assembly GCF_048418815.1. Classification (NCBI taxonomy): domain Eukaryota; kingdom Metazoa; phylum Chordata; class Chondrichthyes; order Myliobatiformes; family Dasyatidae; genus Hemitrygon; species Hemitrygon akajei. The sequence goes on from NC_133144.1 coordinate 30,504,471, forward strand.
AATCCGTTTGTGGCTTATTCATCAAGGCCATATTACTTCTACAGCTCACATTTCATTCCAGTGGAAGAGAAAACCGGAATTTAAGCAGAAACAAATCCTGGCATTGCTTTTCACTGTATCTCAGTGTCTGTGACACTAGTAAAGACAATAACATTTGCTTTCTCCCGCTTTGTAGTTAGCTTAAGAGAATGTCTTCATCAATGACAGGAAGGACCCATCATTTATTTTTCAAGATTTCAAGATTAAAGTTTGTTTGATGTCATTTCCTCTACACCCACCCAGCCAACACACTTTTTGTCCCATTTCCCTCTGGGAGAAAGTTCAGGAGCATGAAGATTCGTACGGCCAGATTTGGGAACAGCTTCTTTCCAACTGTGATAAGACTGCTGAACAGATCCTGACCCGGATCTAGGCCGTTCCTTCCAAATATCTGGACCTGACTTGCACTACCTTACTTCCCCTTTTCTATTTTCTAATTATGATTTATAATTTAATTTTTTATTATATTTACTTTGACTTGTACTTAAGGGAGCGCGAAGCGCAGAAACAATTATCACTGTGATGATTGTACGCTCTAGTATCAATTGTTTGGTGACAATAAAGTAAAGTAAGGTACAAGTGTAAAAGAGAACAAAATAATTCTTACTCTGGATCCGATGCAGCACAAAATGAACACAATAAGATAAAGAACACAATAATAGTACAAACACAATAAATATAAGTACATAAGATAGCTTATATACATAGATTGATTGTAAAGAACTGTATTTACAGAAAGTTACACAAAATACAACGTATCTGTACATAAGGTGATTCTGACAGGAAAAGATAAAATAGTGGTGGTGAGGTGAGTTTATCCGGTGGTTCTGGAGTGGATACTATGTAGCCTTCTCCCTGATGGGAGTGGGTCACACAGTCCATGAGCTGGGTAGGTCGGCTCCTTCGTGATGTTGCTGGGCATTTTCTGGCACCTTTCCATATATACATCCTTGATGGCAGGTGATGCATTGGGTAGTTTTAACTACTCATTGTAGAGCCTTCCTGTCCTCCACATGCAGTTTCCATGCTCTGCAGCAATGCAGCATGTTTCAAATCCCTCTACTGCATGCGGTTTCAGTACCGTGCAGCAATCCAGCATGTTTAGATGCCCGCTGCTGTGTATCTATGGAAGGACGTGGGCATAGTTGTGCATAGTCCAGCTCTCTTTAGCCTCCTCAGAAAGTAGAGGCGAGGTCACCAGGAGACGATCATGGAGTGAGCACTGTTTTAGATTTGCTCCATAACCTTTACTTTTTTCACCTATGATCACCCTTATTTAACTTATTTTTACCTACACCAGAAGACTCTTGCTACTTTTTTGGACTTATCTTTAAGAATGTACTGTGAATTTTGAAGAAATGAGTACTGAAAAGGCTTTAAGATCTAAAGGGCGAGACCCTGGGAAAGATTCTAACGGCAATGGAAAGAAAAAAAAGACCGATCCTAAGCGTACTGAATTGACTTATGATACATTACTGGAGCTCTTGAATGAAAAATTTGAAGAACAACGACAAACTTTCAAAGAAGATTTAAAGGCTTTCCAGGATTCTCTGGATAAGATTGATCATGAAGTTAAAGATAAAGTAGAGGCATTGGTGAGCTTTCTTGACTGTGTAGAACCTGTTCTAGGACCAAGAGAGTTTGTGCAAGATGTGCGCTCCCAGGAGTTTGAAACTGCTCATGGTTTCCACTGTTGTGCCACTGATGCAAAGAGGCTTGTGACTGGTGCCATTTCTAACGAAGTCGATAACCATCACTTTCCTCTTGTTGACATTGACGAAGAGGTCAGCTGGCTATGGTTTCTTTTGGAGCTTTGGAATTGGCAGCTGATTTATTATGGGCTATGTAGTGTAGTGATTAACTCATCACTTTACCGCCCCACCTTTCACTAATCAGGGTTCAGTTCCCACCACCACCAATAAGGAGTTTATGCATTCTTCCTGTAACTGCATGAGTTTCTTCCAGGTACTCCAGTTTCTAAAGATGTACAGTTAAGGTTAGTGATTTATCGGCATTCTATGTTGGTACTGGAAGTTTAACAACTCTTATGGGCTGCCAAGCACAATCCTCATTGATTTGATTTGATGCAAACAATGCATTTTACTGTAGGTTTCAATGTACATTTGATAAATGGAGTTCATCTTTCTTTCTTTCTTTCTTCACATACCAAGATACAGAGAAAAGCTTTACTTACACACAGCTCACATAGAACAAACACAGTCATTGAGACAGAATTAATTAAAACAGTTACAGTACAGGATAACAGCTACGGAGAAAGTGTCGTGCAGGTATACAATAAGGTGCAAGATCATAGGGAGATAGACTGTAAAGTTTTGAGTCCAACTTTTCATGCTAGCCTGTATGGGGTCCTAGTACAGGATCTTTTGGGCACAGAAACCAGTCTAGAGAGTGGGAGAGAACTAAAGACATCTTGCTTTGTCCTGGGGAGCTGAAGGTGTACCTCTCAACTGCAAAGGGACTGCAGGCAGGGAAGGTGAGTGTTGTCCATCAGAAACCAAGCCTCAGCTAGTAGATCCCCAAGATGTTTATGAGCATTCAAAGGTCTTAGCTGGGGAAATAGAAGATTAGGAACAAATAGAGGGTTTATTTGTGTTAGCTTTCACACTTAACTTTACCATAGTCATAGAATCTTTACAGCACCTGAATGAGACCTCTTGGCTCATTATATCTCTGCAGCTCACTACCAGTTCAGCTCTCTGCAGGCAATTTCTACAGCTTTGCAATTTTTTGCCATCCATATGTTTATCCACTCCCTCATAAAGACGTAGTTTTAAGGAGGGAAGAGGAAAGTTTAAAGGAAATTTACGAGGTAGGCCTTTCTTAGACGTAGAGAGGTAGATGCCTTGAATATGCTGCCGTGGAGGCAGTGGAAGCAGATACAATAGTGACAGGAAGTATTTGGACAGGCTCATGAACAGTAGAAAATGTGGAGTTATGGGCCATGTGTAGGCAGATCTGCCGTTTAAATTTTCATTATCGTCAGCACAAACATCATGAGCTGAAAAGCCTATTCCTGAGCTGTTCTCTTCTATAGTTTATGTTCCAAGACCTGTCCCCACTACATCTCTGGGTTGTGTGCTCCAGATTCTAATCACATACTAAGGAAAAAATAAATTATTGTGCAATCCTTAATACAGTTCTCTTTCATTTTGTACCTCTCATCTCTGATTCTTAACCCCCACACCAACAGCAGCAGCTTGTCACTATCCACTCTGCACAGACCCCTCTTCTCCCCTTAGCCTTCCCTTCTCCATAGAAAGCTGCCTCAGTCTCTCTAATCTATCCCTGCAAATGCATCCCCTTATCCCTAGAGTCAATACACCTGTTCAATATTTATTACTTAATTATTTATTATCATTTTTTTCTATTTTTGTATTTGCACAATTTGTTGTCTTTTGCACACTGGTTGTTTGTCCATCTTTGTTGTGTGCAGTTTCTATTGGTTCTATTGTGTTTATTTATATTTACTACAATGCCTGCAAGAAAATGAATCTCAGGGTAGGTATTTGGTGACATATATGGTCTTTAATAATCAATTTACTTTGGCCTTTGAACTTTGAATCTCTTGGCCATGACTTCATGCTTTTATGCATTGGGTTGCCGCCACATGATTGGCTGATTAAATATTTGAATAATCAGGTAAATGTACAGGTATTCCTAATAAAGTGGCCACAGAGTGTGTTTGAAATGGAAAAATAGTAATGGATTGGGGAATAAGATCAGGAGAAAGTATCTCTCAGTAAAAAGCATGAGGCAATCCTAACAGATGTGTCTCCCACTTTGTGTGCTGTGGTTTCAAGAACATTACATATTCATTTCAAAATGAATTGCAATAAATTAGAATAATGTGAGGTATGTACAACTACACTGACCCATATTGTCCCAGAGTATAAATAACATCTGCTGGCACCGTCTCCAAGATCCATTCTCATTTCCAATACAAGCAAACAGATTTATGCATGCAGATATAAACACAGAAGCAACCATTTACAGAATGTTAATTTAATACTGTCGGCTGGCAAATACATTATTTTATTAACAAATACTAACTGAGGCTCCCATTGTATCATGGACCTTTGTTCTGGGCTTATCTGAACATGAACTTGACCTATACTGGCAAATAGCCTCTCCAACAGTTCCTAAATACTGTGTCAAAGCTGTAATCAAATACAACTATCTACTTATCTCACTACTGCAGATTTATCACAGACAGTACAGTCACTGATTAGCTCCATTCACCTTCACTTATACCACTCAAGCCAACAAAAGATATTAATGACTTGAATATTTGATGTTATATTTTTAAGAAAGACTTGGTGCTTCTGGCGCTTTTCTTTTGGTTTTCTGAGGAATCAGAATCAGGTTTACTTTCACTCTCGTACACTCAGCTGCCAGTTTATTAGGGAACTCCTGTACTGAACTAAGTGGCCACAGAGTGTACGTTTGTGGTCTTCTGATGCTGTCGCCGATCCATGTGCCGTGCATTCTGAGATTCTCTTCCACACACTGCTGTTGTAATGCACAGTTTTTTGAGTTACCGTCGTCTTTCTGACAGTTTGAACCATTCTCCTCCAACCTCTCTCATTAACAAGGAATATTTGCCACAGAACTGCCATTCGCTGGCTGTCTCCTTGTTTTTCACACCATTCTTGGGAAACTCTAGAGACTGCTGTGCATGAAAATCCCAGGAGATCAGCAGATTTTGAGATACTGAAGCAACCCCATTTGGCACCAACAGTTATTCCACAGTCAAAGTCACAAAGACATTTCTTCCCCATTCTGATGTTTGGTCTAATGACAACCGAACCTCTTGACTATATCTGCATGCTTTTATGCATCAAGTTTCTGCCAAATAATTCGCTGATTAGATGTTTGCATTAACAAGCAGGGGTACAGGTGTACATAATAAAGGGGTCACTGTGTGCATGTTGTGAAACTTCTTTTTGAAGTTCAGTCTAAAATATTTTTCCAGGAATTGAATATTGCACACTTCAAGCTTTGCACTGAATTGACTTCAGATATCTAGTAGCTCCTTCACAGGCACAACATTCCTCACCAGCAAAGACGCACTCAAGTAGCGGTGTCGCAAGAAGGTGACAACCTCAACATTCAGACCATGCTCTCTTCTCAGTACTACCATCAGGGAGGAGGTACAGGAGCCTGAAGACCCATACTCAGTGTTTTAGGAACAGCTTCTTCCCTTCTGCCATCAGATTTCTGAATAGTTCCTGAACCTATTTTGCTCATTATTCCTCTTTTATTGCACTATTTGGTTACTTATGTAATTTATAGTAATTTTATGTTTTGCAGTTTTGCACAAATTTTGTCACATCACATGATTGCCAAGCAATCAAACGAATTACATCCAAACTGTCAGTGTTATCCAATCATGTACAATATTCCCATGAGAGAATCTTCTTTATTTATATTGAGGTTTACAGTATTGTAATAGGCTCCACAGGGCTGCCCAATGACACCAATGCGGCCAATTAACCTATTAACCAGTATGATGAAACCCACGCAGTCACAGAGAGAACATACAAACTCGTTACAGATGATAGCAGATTTGAATCCAGACCACAGGCTCTTTAAAAGCATGTTGACCTCATTTAAAGTACTCCAGGACTGACCATCCAAAGGGTAGAGAATTCCAAACATCTGGATTTACTATCATCTCTATTGCATATGTAACACTCTATAAGGTTTCACTGCTAATGTAATGGCCTCTCTGTAATGTTTCACTGCTAAGGTAATAGTTTCTCTGTAGCAGCAATGTCTGGGTTATAACGGGGCCTTTGGAATGTATGTTAACCAATGAGAGACATGTTGTTCTTTCTTGTGGGTCTAGTAGCAGGGATTTCATGGTCTTTTGTCAGCGAGTGATGAAGAGAGAAGACGCGAATGGAAAGAGTTGGTAGACCACCAGACAGAGTGGATTCAGAGCGAGGGTCCGATGGTCAGCGACGCTCGGAGGAGGTTGATGGGAGTCGAATGGAAAGTTCCGTGAGCTGCAACGTGCGCATTAGACTGTTCCATTAAAATAGGCCCTTTTGCTTTTTATTTCTTTACTAACCCTACAGTCAGATTAAAATTTATAAAGTTTAATCATTTAATTGCATACGGTGCACTGTCTGATATTTTGTGGTTCAGATTTGTAACCGGGCAACACACCATGCAGCATCCACACAAACAAGATTTCTCAGTTTGGCTGGGCCAGAGGCTGTCTTACCCTAGACAAACGTATCTGGCTGAACCTCAGGGTTATACATATTATTCTGATAAAATCTCAAAATTAAGACATTAATTGTTTCTCCTTCCACAGATACCCCCGGCCTGCTGTTTCTCCAGCATTTTCTGTTTTTACCTCAGATTCCCAGCTCTGCATTTGTTTTTTATTTCCAGTCACTTGGGTGAGGAAATTCCTCCCAAGTTCAGCCCATAACATTTGACTTCTTGTTCTATGTTTGTACTGCTTCAGCCAAGACTTCCAGTAAAAGATATGATGAAGTTCGAGAGGCTGTAAAAATATTCACATGGATGGTGCCAGGAGTAAAAGGAGAAAATGTATAGACTAGGACTGTTTTCACTGGAGGTGGGGATGTGACAAGAGACTAAAGCGAAGATAGTAAGGATTCAAGTGCTGGAGAAATTGAGGCTAGAGTTGAGACACGATAAGAGACTGAAGCAAAGACAGCATTCTAAACTAGACACTAGATGAGGATTGGAGTTGAGCTCATGATTGAGCACCAAACCTCCGTTTAGCTGCCCTTAAAATCTTAAAATCTTGGTGCCAAAACGTGACCCAATTAGTGGGACGGGTGTTTAAAGGGGACATGCCAGCTAACCTTATTCCAGAGGGTTAGATCAACTCTCTAACTGGTGCAGTCAGATGCGTGTCGTAAAAGGGGAAGTCTAAAACCAGATGGCATTGTTTAAAGTGAGAGCAGAAAAACTTAAAGAGAAGCTTTGAGGCAAGTTTGTTACACAAGAGTAGATATAGAGAATGATTTGCCAGAGGAAGTGGTAAAGGAGGGTACAATTTCAATGTTTACAAACTGTACAGGAGCATGGATTGGAAAGTTTAGTGGGCACATGGGACTAACTCAGGAAGACACTTTAGTCAGCATGGATGAGATGGGCTGAAGGGCCTGTTTCTGTGCTGTATGACTAAATGAGAAGCAACCTCTAAGCGTGGTTTGAATGCCAAGTGTTCTTAAACTGGGTTTGCTTCTGGGTGAGATTGAATAATTCTTTTTAATTCCTTAGAGCTTCCCTCTGCCACTGAGAAGCTTCACAGAGCAGGTTGACTGCTTCCAACCCTTGGCCACTGCTACTGAGTGCCAGGATGTTGGGACTGTGAGTACAAAGATGGAACTTCATTCTCGGGAGAAATCACACTCTGTATGTTTTTGCGCTTAGCAGGAAAATCCACTATAAGAATCTGATTCCTGGTTTTCGGACACATAAGTGAGAAAATGAAGCATCCCTTGCCTCTTGTCGGTAGTTAAGTGTGGTTATTATAAAAGAACTAAATAAGCTCCTTGATCCCCAGACTAAGTGCTTATTTTTAAAATTTGCTTTCTTGGATGAGGTGCCAGAGGTTTGTGTAACTGTACTTACTGACGGAATTAACAGTGTCAGGAATGAAGGACATAAAATAAGGCAAAAACTTGAGGGTCATTTCTACAGATAAATGGTGGAGAGCGTTCTGACTGGTTGCATTACTGCCTGTTATGGAGTCTCCAATGGACAGGATTGCAAGGGGCAGCAAAGGCAGTAGACTCTGCCAGCTCCATCAAGAGATGGCATCCACTGCTAAGGAACCTCACCATCTGGTATATGCTCTTTTCACACTACTAACATTGAGGAGCCTGAAGACCCATATTCCAACATTCAACGACTTAGGAACAATTTCTTCCCCTCTGCCATCAAAAGGTTCATAAACCCATGCACACACGCTACCTTATTCTTCCTCATTTTTGCATTATTTACCTGTGTTTATTATGTATTTTGTAATAACTGTATGTGCTTGCACTCTACTGCTGTTGTAAAACAACACATTTCCCATCATGAAAGCCAGTCATAGTAAACCTGACTCTAATTCTGAATCAGCTCACCAAAGCTATTTTCTCAACCTGTCCTTACCCGCCTGCGTGGCCAAGTGGTTAAATCGTCGGTCTAGTGATCTGAAGGTCGCTAGCTTTAGCGAGCCTTAGCTGAGGCAGCATGTTGTGTCTTTGAGCAAGGCACTTAACCACACATTGCTCTGCGACGACACTGGTGCCAAGCTGTATGGGTCTTAATGCCCTTCCCTTGGACAACATCAGAGGCATGGAGAGGGGAGACTTGCAGCATGGGCAAATTCAGGTCTTCCATACAACCTTGTGTCTGGACAAGGTTGCATGGACAAGTCATCATCGAAAATCGATAGACAGCGGAGCAGTCAGGGGAGGAAATCCATGCTGTCACAGGAAGAAGGGCCAAACTCCACATTGGCAGCACCCAAGGTCAGGATTAAACCCATTTCACCAAAGCTGTGAGGTAGCAGCACAGCCTGCTGTGTCATTGTGTTACTCCAGCACTGCGTTGCAGGTGCTTTACAAATGGGCATTCTATTTCTGTGTGTTCCTGTGGTGGACCAAAGTAGAATGATTAAGCCATGGAATTCACCAAAAAATATGAATCATATTTGTAAGTAGTCCAAAGCTATTGAAATTCTTCGCTATTGATGTGGTCCACGCTGTATTCCCACTTCTCCCTAGACAGACCCCCCTGTTCATTCCCAGAAAGCCTAATGAAGTTAATTAATTATTAAAATCTCTGCAGAGTTTTGAATATTAATTAATTGTGATTGATTAATATGCACAGCTTCAATTAGCTCCCTGTGATGTTGTTCCTTCTATTTTACCATATCTTGTACTCCCAGAAACTATACCTGGAGTTATAAGATAAAAATAAAAATTGTCTTTATTTGTCACATGTACATCAAAATATCAAAACAGAAAGTGAAATGCGTCATTTTGGTTCAAATCAAATCAGCGAGGATTGTGCTGGGGACAGGTTGCAAGTGTTGCTATGCTTCCAGTCCATAGCACACCCACAACTTACTGACCCTAACCATAACTGTATGTCCTATGAATGTCAGAGGAAACTCATGCAGTCACAGCGAGAGCCAGCAGTGGGAATCGAACTCCAATCCGTGATCGCTGGCACTGTGAAACAATTGCACTAACCACTACGTTATCGTGCCACCCCCATATCTCTGGCAACTCATTTTATATACACTCTGCATGGAGAAGTTATCCCTTTAATCTCAGTTAAACACAGAAACTGGCCCTACAGTCCAACTCATCTATGCCAACAATGCTGCTTAGCAAGCGAGACCTATTTGCCTGCATTTGACCCTATCCCTCCAAGCCTTTCATTTCCATGTACTTATCCAAACGTCTTTTGAATGTTGTTATTTTATCTGCCTGAACCACCTTCTCTGGCAGCTCATTTCATATACACGTCACCCTCTGCATGAAGAAGTTATCTCTTTAATCCATTTTAAACAATTTATCTTTCACCTTAAACTAATCCCACTCCCCAGTTTTAAATTCCCCTTCCCTGGGGGAAAGATTATGTACATTCACCCTACCTATAACTTGCATGATTTTATACTCCTCTATAAGGTCATCACTCAATCTCTTAGCGATAAGGTGCCCGCCTGTCCAACCTCTCCCTGTTCGGTAGCTCACACCCTTGAGTTTTGGAAACATTCTTATAAATCTTCTCTGCACGTGCTCCACTATAATTAGCAAATTGGTAAATTTGTTTAATTATTGCTGCCTTTACACCTGCTTGTTAACGCAAATATCCAATCAGCCAATTATACGGCAGCAACCCAATGTATAAAAGCATGCAGACATGGTCAAGAGGCTCAGTTGTTGTTCAGACCAAACATCAGAATGGGGAAGAAGCGTGATCTAAGTGACTTTCGCAGTGGAACGATTGTTAATGCTGTATCACTGGATCTCTTAAACTGATGGTCTTCTGGGATTTTCACATGTTTCTCTGGAGTTTACAGAAAACAATGTGAAATAAACATCCTGAGATTGGCAGATCTGTGGCTGAAAATGCTTTGCTATTGAGAAAGGTCAGAGTTGAATGGCTAGACTGGTTCAAACTGACAGGAAGGCAACAGTAATTAAAACAACCAAGAGTTACAAAAGTGGTTTGCAGAAGAGTTTCTCTGAACACACAAGACATCAAACTTTGAAACAGATGGGCTACAGAAGCAGAAGGTCACAAACATACACTCGCTGGCAACTTTGTTAGGTACAAGAGGTACCTAAACAGTGAAAAAATTTGACTTGTATGTCATCCATTGTGGTGAACTACATATACCTGTCTGGACACGCCCCCCCGCTGACTGCTCCTGTGGCTCCTCCCACTGACCGTGGTTCCTCCCACAGACCCCGGTATAAAGGCGATTGGAGACACAGCCCCGGCCTCAGTCTCCAGGATGTTGTGTGGTGGTCACTTGCTGCTTGTTCTTTCTTCCAGCCAATAAAAGCCTACCTTAACCCACGTCTCAGAGTTATTGATGATGCATCATCCATATAGATCACTTCATTACAATATTGCATTGTGGTACTGCAAGGATAAAGCTGTAAAAGAATGCAGAATAAAGTACTACAGTTTCAGAGTTAGTGCAATGCAGGCAAACATTAGGGTGCATGGGACATGATGATGTAAGCTCTGAGGTCACGATTACATCTTATACTTCAAGGGCACCATTCAATCACCTTACAACAATGGGGTAGAAGCTGTCCTTGACCCTGCTGTCAGGTGGGGAATGTCTGGGGTGGCTGAAGTCTTTAATTATGTTGGCTGCTTTTCCATGTCAGCCAAGCTGGTGTCTGTGATGTGCTGAGCTGTACCAAAAACGAAGGGTCTCGGCCCGAAATGTCGACAGTGCTTCTCCTTATAGATGCTGCCTGGCCTGCTGTGTTCCACCAGCATTTTGTGTGTGTTTGTTTGAATTTCCAGCATCTGCAGATTTCCTCGTGTTTGCTCTTTAAAAACCTTGACTTGGCTGTTTCTTAATAATTCACAGTTTTGAAGGAAAGTTGACGATCTGAAGCATTCAATTTGTGTCTCTACCACTGCTGCTGATCATTTCCAGCATTTTCAGCTTTTATTTCAGATTTCCATCATCTGTGATTTCGGTACGAAAGTCAACATTCAAGGAAGTCATGCTTTTCACATCTGGATGATTCTGGACTGTATTGGAGTCTGTTTATTATTATCACTTATCACATGTTCCAAGAAACCATGAAAATCTTTGTGCACCATCTAGACAGATCTTTTATAAGCAGACAGAGATAATACAAAGAAAATGGAATGTGGAATATAGGGTTTAGCTACAGAGAATCTGAGGTAGACAATTAAAGTGCAAGGGCTATCAGAATGTGGATTGAGAGGTCAAGCATCCATCTTTATTGTATTCAAAAGTCTGATTAAAGCAGGCCAGCTTGTGTAATTTTCAGGATCTCTACTTCATGAAACCAATCAAATATTGAAAGGCTTAGATAGAATGGATGTAGAGAAGATATTTCCTAAAGTAAGGAAGTCTAGGGCCAGAGGGCACAGTCTCAGAATGGAAGGACGTCCCTTTACAACAGAGATAAGAAGGAATTTCTTTAGCCAGAGAGTGGTAAATCATTGCCTCAGATAGCTGTGGAGGTGTATATTTAAACTGGAGGATGATAAGTTCTTCATTCATGAGGGGGTTAAAGGTTATGGGGAGAAGACAGGAGAATTAGCTGTGATGGAATGACAGAGCAGACTCAATTGGTTGAATGGCCTAATTCTGCTCCTATGTCTTATAAACTTATAATCTTAAAGTACAGTTACCGTGGGCTGCTCAGTGAGTGCCACAATCAAACTATTAATCAGAAATAGACAGCAATTTGTTTGACCAGTTGTTACTTGGGCAATGGGTCTTAACATAAGAGTATAAGAACACAAATAAACAGCTGCACAAAATAAACAAATCAATGCCTTAAAAGTTCTCCATCTTTCTATATGGTCATAGTTGATCATCCCCAGACCTCATTTCTTCATCTATACCAGATTCACACAGAGCTCAAATCCCCATTCTTACAAAAACACATCTACTTCCTCTTTAGATAATCCAGCCTCCATTGAGTCCAGGTGAAGGATCTCGGCCTGAGACTTTGACTGTCCATTTCCCTCCACAGATGCTGCCCGACCAGTTGAGTCCTCCACTAGTGCATAGCCTGCACAATGTCTGGAGTAGAGAATTCCAGATATTCACCACCCCCTGTGAGATAAAGTTCCTGCACCCTTCAATTTTAAATGACCGCCTCTAATCAGAATCAGAAACAGGTTTATTAATAATGACAGATGTCATGAAATTTCTTGTTTTTTAGCATCAGTACAGTGCAAGGCATAAGAAGTACTGCAGTTGAACAAATAGTGCAGAAGAGGAATAATGAGGTGGTGCACAAGGATCATGGACCATTTAGAATTCTGGTGGTGGAGGGGAGGAAGCTGTTCCTAACACCTTGTGAGTTTTCAGGCTCCTGTACTTCTTCCCCAGTGGTAATAATGAAAAGAGTGCTCTCTTAATCTACCATTAATGATGGATGCCGCCCTCTTGAAAGTGTCCTCGATGGCTGGGAGGCTTGTGCCCTCTCATTTTAGGTTTTCCCACTAGTGGAAACACCTTAACGTCTACCCTGTTGTGCCCTATCAGGGTCTTAACATGTTTCAATAAAATCACCCCTCATTCTTCTAAACTCCAATGAGTATCAATCTATATATCTAGTTGACTGGCGACATTGGTGAAATTAAAATCTTTTTTGATTGCCAATATTATACAAATTCTGGACAGGCAGCTCCCCTGACATTCGCCTTCTTTAATTTGGGTATTCAAAGCCAAGTACTTCAAGCATCAAAACTCACAAATGATTTCAACATCAGTGAACTGAGGCAGATTTCTGGAATTGTTCATCATGTCTGGGTTCCTCAGCCAGGTTGGCGTTCTCAGTTGGTGCTATTTCCTTCCTGAGTGCACACAGTGGGTAACTGTTATGGATATTTCTTCTGTAGGAACTAAACTGGAACATGAATACTGTCAAAACCTTCACTGTAGAGTTGTAAATGTGACATGAGGGAAACCGAGGTGCAGGACGTGAAACATTAGAGCAACACTTTTGAGGAAGGCTACTACTACTCTAACGGTATTGGGTCTGATGACCACAAAGTTCTAAGCTCAAACAAAGACATCAAGCCCTATCAGATATAAATGGCCATAAGTATTCTCACTAAAGGGAAATTAAGCTATAACTACCCTATCTTCAAAGACTGGTTCACTTCCCTGTTTATTCTCCACTGTGAGTTCAGCTGGTAATACTCACTATTCAAGCAGTGGGTCCCTCTCCCTACCAAGGAGAAGATACTTCCAGCTAACAAAGTAGTTTAAAACACATTTCAATTATCTTCAGTGATACAGGCTTAAATCCAAACAATCCTCTTAAAACATGTTTAAAACTCACAGAGGATTTCTATCTTATACATTTCCAAATGACCAGCCATTTCTAAAAAGCACAGAACATTTCTAACACACAAACTGTTTCCAAAACACAAAGCACAAAAGACAAAGGATTTCCAAAAAAGAGTTTCAGATGAACGAATTGCCCATTGCAGAAATGGAAGCCAGCAGAATAGTTGCTAGTTCACCTGTGTTTTATCCATGTTCCTTGATAGTTTTTACCCCATTCCTAATAAACCTGAATTGCTCTCTACATTTATACCCTTTTCTTCCACATGGGTGAGGTCACACGTATAGTGTTCTATCATTTACTTGTCTGCCGAAGAGTCTCTTGAACATCTCTAATGTACCTGCCTCCACCACAATCCCTGGCTGTGCTTTCAATGCACCCACCACTGTCTGTGTAAAAAACGTACCTCTGACATCTCCCTAGTACTTTTCTCCAACACCTTAAAATTAGAAATACTGACAAACAGCATCTTTGGGGCAGGAATTGGCCACTCCACCATTCAATAAAATATGATTGATAAGTTTGTGGCCTAAGGTAGAAGGAGATTAGTTATACAACTCTCGTTACATGCATGCACAGTTCAACTCTTTGAGTGATAATGCAGAAAGTTTGAAGTTAATAACTCATCTCTTTCTACCTTAGGCCACAAACTTATTAATCACTCCTGCTGTGGACCACTTCTACAAAGAAGGGATCTGTATGCACCACAAACGCCGGACTAAGTGTGTACATGTAAGAAGGGAGTATGTTGAAAAATAAATGTGCTAGATTTTCTAAAATTGAATCCTTCTAACTTAGGCCACGAACTTATCAATCACCCCTCGTATCAGCCCAGATCTACATTCAGTGACTAATTTATTAGGTACATTTGTAAATCTGCTTCTTAATGTGAATATCTCATCAGCCATTCATGTAGCAGCAACTCAATGCATAAAAGTATGCAGGTATAGTCAAGAAGTTCAGTTGTTGCTCAGACTAAACATCAGAATGGGGAAGAAATGTGATCTAAGTGACTTCAACTGTGGAATGATTACTGGTGATAGACTGGGTGGTTTGAATATCTCGGAAACTGCTGATCCCAGGCATAGCAGTCTATGAAGTTTATAGAGAATGTTATGAAAAAAAACATCCAGTGTGTGTGAGTTCTGTGGGCAAAAAAAAACATTATTAATGAGAGAGGTATGAGGAGAATGGTCAGACTGGTTCAAGCTGACAGGAAGGCAACAATAACTCAAATAGTCATGCATTACAACAGTGGTGTGCAGAAGACCATCTCTGAATATACAACACATCAAACCTTGAAGTGGATGGGCTACAGCAGCAGAAAACCATAAACATTGATTCAGCGGGTTTGCATTGTACGTCAAGTCTCATCTGTGGTAGGTGAGCATCAATAAGTTTCAATCTTTCCCTTCAGACCCCATCATCTGAAGACCTTTGTTGTCTGACTTTTCAGCTACTATCCTCCTTCTCTCTCCCATCTGACTCCATCTGCCAATCAACAATTCCACACCTGGATCCATCTATCATTTACCTCCTCCTACCCCACTAACTTTCCATCTTTATACTGTCTTTCTCCCTCTACTCTTTCAATCTAAATGAAGGATCTTGACCCAAGATATCAACTGTCTATTTCTCTCCATTGATGCTGCTCGACCTGCTGAGGTACTCCGGCAGGTTGCTTCTTGCGAGTGTGGATAAGCCTACTTGTCCCTACTGGGTTCCTCCTGACAACCTCCCCATTAGAACCTCCACCTCCACATAGTTCTTCTCCTCTGAACAGCCGTTTCTGTCCTCATTCATGCTAGGAATCAGTCCTGGAATCTTCCTACCTAGACACATTGTTGGATCCCCTGATCCAGAGGACAGTAAATGTTCAAAGTCACTAAGGGATTGGCAAAATATCCTGCCGATGAGAGCCTGAAAAATCTTGAAGCATTACTCAGAGTATTGTGTGCATTTCTGATTGCCCCATTACAGGAAGGATGTGGACACTTTAGAAAGGGTACAAAAGAGATTTATCAGGATGCTGATTAGCGTGTATGAGCTATAAGGAGAAGTTCAACAAATTTTGCTTGTTTCCTCGGGTGATGACTGAGATAAGATCTGATAGAAGTTTATAAAACTATCAGAGACATGGATAGAATAGACACTTAGAATCCTTTTCTTTGTGTCAAATACTAAAGTGCGTACCTTTTGAGGTGAGAGGGGATAAGTTTAAAGGAGGTATGCAGAGCAAGTTTTTTTTAAACACAGGGAGTGGTCAGTGCTTGAAACAAACTAGCAGGGATATTGCTGAGGCAAATATGTATAATGGAGGCATGGAAGAAGCCTTTAGATAAAGGAATGGAGTGATCTGATCTGTACAGATAGAAGAGATTCAGTTTTACTTGGCATCTTGTTCAGCACAGATATCGTGAGTTGAAGGATGTATTCTTGTGCTGTACTACACTACATTCTAAAGGATGTATATATGTGAATTATCTTACAAAGGAAAACATCCTTGTATTTATCTTTGATAATGTCACCAGATTTCATTGTATAGATATAAACCATCGTGTTGTCACTCACACACATTTCAAAATTTCGTTATTAGTCTGGCCCGGTCAACAATGTTTAACTGCTCGTGCACATGGACTGATTCTGAGAAAGCCTTTTCTTTCCTCCTTGGAGAGTTTGATGGCCAGGCTTTTGTCGGGTGCTTCTGCTTTAATGACAAGCTCTGATGAACTGAGAGCCAGGCAAGTTGGAGCTCAAAGCCATCACACATTCTTCCTGAGACACATCGCTCTTTTGCCTTGTCATTACTTTGCCCATCCCAATTAGGTATAATAATAGCAATGTATTGAAACCCAAATGGTGAATAATAAATTATGACATTTCAAAATACAAAAAAGAATTAAAAATGTAAATTCACCGGCCCCAGAGACAGCTATGCAAAGAGGTGTGATTAGTTTAGGATTAGAAATCTGACATGCCCTGACAGATGCCATTCTGATACCGATTCCATATGACAGCTGTGTTGATAGAGATTAAAGCTAACATTCTGCTTTTCCACGAAAGCAAATTAATTTTGACATTTTTATATGTCTTTCATTAAAATTTATCCGGTTCCAATGATAAAGCTAATACACAAGCAGCATCCAAATTAGCCCAGCCTTTTGCAAATTTCTCAGACCCCCAGCTCGAACCCAACTTGAATATAAGGGCATTGAGAACTGTCGGATCCACAGGCATTTCAGAGAATGCCTTGTGAATAAATATCTGTGCCAAATATTGCAATGTTGTAAGAGAGCCTAATAATTTGAGTATTTATTTATTTATTTGGTGATACAGTGAAGAACAGGTCCTTCAACCTATCAAGATGTGTTGCCCAGCAATTTACGAATTTAACCCTAGCCTGATCACAGGACAACTTACAATGGCCTACTAACCAGTTTGTCTTTGAACTGTGGGAGGAAACCAGAGCACCTGGAAGAAACCCATGCACACATGGGTAGAATGTACAAAATTTCTTACGGAGGGTGCCGGAATTAAACTCCGACGCCTCAAATTGTAATAGCATCGCACTAACCACAACACTACCATGGCACGCCAAAGGAGTTGTGTTATTTTTGGGGAACTCTTAGCAGAAAGCCGTTCAGCCTTACAGATCTGTTACTTATTCAATAAAAATTACATTTAAAAAAAAGATTAGCCATATTTTTTAAATAAAGTCACTACACTGTGTAAAATTGCTCCACATTTTAATTACACACTACTGCGATTCAAATCTGTGATGGGATATACACTCAGTGGCCACTTTATTGGGTACACCTGCTCATAAATGCGAACAACTAACCAGCCAATCAAGTGACAGCAATTCAGCGCATAAAAGCATGCACACATGGTCAAAAGGTTCAGTTGTTGTTCACACCAAACAGCAGAATGGGGAAGAAATGTGTTTGAAGTGACTTTGACCGTGGAATGATTGTTGGTGCCAGATGTGGTGGCTTGGGTATCTCAGAACTTGCTGATCTCCTGGGATTTTCATGCACTACTGTCTCTAGAGTTTATAGAGAATGGTGTGATAAATGAAAAAAAACATCCAGTGAGCAGCAGTTCTGAAGACGAAAATGTCTCTTTAATGAGAGAGGTCAGAGAAGATTGGCCAGACTGGTTCAAGCTGACAGGAAGGCATTAATAACTGAAATACCCATGTGTTACAACGGTGGTGTCTAGAAGATCATCTCTGATTGCACAACACGTTGAACTTTGAAGTGCTTGGGCTACAGCAGCAAAAGACAATGAAAATACACTTACAGTGTAATCAAAAATAAATCTTAAGGGATCGCTCTTTAAAATGCAGAAACAGCTAAAAGATATGGGGGGGGGCATGTAAGAGGCTGCTGACAGTAGGGGATAACATGGGCACATCACTCCCCACCACTGGTAGTATTTACATGAGGGACTGCCTCAAGAAGGCAATATCCATCATCAAAGCTCCCCACCATCCAGGGAACACCATCTTCTTTCAGCTACCATTAGGCTGAGCTAGAGAAGCCTGATGTCCTATGCCACAGGTTGAAGAACAGGTACTTCACTTCAACTTCACTGGAACCACTGAGAACACCCCTAATCACTAACTCAGTATAGCAACACTATGACTGCATTAATCACTTTCCATTACAATGAACTTTATTTTCATTTTAATTGTGCATCAAATTCTCTAACTTCTGGTATTTTCATCCTCACTGCTCCCCCTTCTTCCATTCCTCACTCTGGCCTCCCTCTTACCTCTTCTCCTCACCTGCCTATCACACTCCCCAGGTATTGTTCCTCCTTCCCTTTCTCCCATGCTTGACCCTCCCCTCCTGATACCTTTTTCTCCAGCCTTTTTACATTCCCACCCATTGCCTCCCAGCTTTTCACTTCTCCCCACCCCCCCATTTCCCCACCCACCTGGCCTCACCTATCACCTACCAGCTCGTACACTTTCCCCACACCCCTCCCCACCTTCTTATTCTGCCTTCTTCCACCTCCTTTTCCAGTCCTGATAAAGGGTCTTGGCCCAGAGCATCAATCATTTAATCCTCTCCATAGATGCTGCCAGCCCAACGAAATTCCTCCGGCATCATGCTTGTGATACTCTAGATCTCCAGAGTCCCTTGTGTTTGTGTGTAATTTTTATTGATGTTTCTCTTGTGAATGGTGCTTATCTGATGCTATGTGTTTGCAAGTAAAAACTGAAAAAAAGAACTTCTAACAAGCTTTTCATTACACCTGTGCAGGCATCTAGTCTGCATTTACAATACACCCAGCTCTAGGAACGGGTTAATTATTAAGTACAAAGCAAATGTTCAATTTGGCTTTCTATGTGGGTGTAATTAACCTATCTGACTCCGGCAAAAATGCATTTTGCAGTTACAAACTTGGCGTGTTGGCTATTTAGTGATGTGACCCAGAGCAGCTGGTGCTTCCCCTCCCCCTAGTCTGCCTACGTCTCACAGCCCTTACGATACTGGCCATTGGACAGTGAGCAGAAATTGTTTTATGAAGCCCAGTGCCTTCAGGCTGCATTGTCACATCTTTGTGCTCACTGCCATTTTTCTCAATGCACGATGCCAAGTTTAGTTAAGTTGCTGGACGTGCAATACAATGCTACCTTGGTTTATTTAAAACACTGGCCTAACCAGCAATGTACCAATTTCCTTAAGGTTGTTATAGCTGGAGGCAATAGGGGCAAGATCCCAGCCTATTAAATGCTCCCAATGGGGTGTGCCTCCAAAAGCCTCTGACAACCAAGTCCAGCTCCTAGCCTCCTAGCTACTAATCCTGGCAAAACCATTTCTACAGACAGGAAAACAGGCAGAGGTGGGTTACTAGCACCTTAAAACCAGTCACTTTGGGCAATTGGGGATCATCAGCCGTGGATGACAGGTCACCCAGGAGAAGGAAAACTCTGATCTTAAACCTCTTCAGCCTTGCGGCTATACCCACTCATGGGGAAGGCTTCGGGAGTAAACCCCAAGGGAAAAATCTGGAACTGGAGTCCCTAAGTTCAATGTTGACTGGTAACTCCTGCAATGCTGCTGGTAGCAAACTGGATCAGACCCTGCTGTTCTTTGGGTTCATCAGATGCGTGGAGAGGGGGAGCTTGTTACCTGGGCAACAGCTTGCTCTCCATATTGTGCTGCCCAGGCTTGCGTACCTAGACAGCTAGGACACTGTATCCATGGTTATCTCTGACCAACGGAGGCCCTCACCTCACCTCACCAATCTGATTTCTGCTTTTTTCAGTATTTTACCAGCTTTTGCCAGAGATGGTCAAAGATTTCCCTGCTTTTTGTTGCAGTGCTCCCCCAACATCTGCTTACCTTCTGAATTTTGTTTATTCCCCTCCCTGGTTGAACCCCCCCCCCCCAGTTGGTGCAGTCTTTCCTTGTTTCTGTTATAGTTATTATTCTATAATGGATTTATTGTGTATGCCAATAAGAAAATGAATCTCAGGTTTGTATATGGAGATTTATATGTACTTTGTTAGTAACTTTACTTTGAACTTTGAACTCTACCAGCAGAAGAAGGAGTTTTTATCTGACTAGAAATGTTCAATTGTTTTAAGTAACTATTAAACAGAACCCATCATTCTTTATATTTCAAAGAATGCATGTCTTCTCTATGTAACTTTACTGCTGACAAAACAATACTTACTGCACCACTCTTTCTCACCAGTCTCAGCTGAGTATAATCCATCAATACCCTTATGTGAGTGTTCTAGGGTTTGCCTTCTGCCACTCAGATGAAAATCTCTGAGTTGACACTTGTGAAGCGACCCGAGGGTGAAGTCAATTAGATCAATGAGTTCCTCAAGAGCATGAGTTATGTCCAAATGACTTTCCTTGAGGGAGGTAGGAAAAGGGAGAAAGGCAGGCAGGGGTAGAAGGAGAGGAGGGGGAGGTGTAGAAAGCAAGATAGAGTCAAGCAGAGAAGCAGATGGAGAGGGCAAGGGAGTGATGGAGGCAGGCATGGAGAGGGAGGGAGAGCGAGTCAGAGAGGCAGATGTGAACAAAATAAAGGAAGGGAGAGAGAGAGAAAGTTAGAGAACAGCGCAGATGCATAGTGGTTTGTGTAACGCTTTACACTGCCGGCAATCAGCAATCCGGGTTCAATGGTGCCTACTAGAGGCAGTCCCTCATATAGATACTACCAATGGTGTGGAATGATGTGCCCATGATACCCACTACTCTCTGCAGCTTCGTACATTCCCTGTGCCCTTGAGCTATTTCTGCACTTTAAAAATGTGGATTTATTTTTAAATATACACTCACTATGCTCATGGTCTTCTGCTGCTGTAGCCCATCCACTTGGACGTGCTGTGCATTCAGAGATGCTCTTCTACACACCACTGTTGCAACCCGGGGTTATTTGAGTTACTGATACCTTCCCATCAGCTTGAACCAGTCTGGCCATTCTCCTCTGACCTCTCTCATTCACAAGACGTTTTTACCCACAGAACTGCTGCTCACTGTCAATGAGCAGGTATATAGGTGTACCTAATAAAGTAGGTAACACTATGTGGTGACGCTGGTGGCTGTCCCACAGCACACATTCAGATTGTGTTGATTGTTGATGCATTTCACAGTATGTTTCCATGTATTGATGTACATGCAACAAATAAAGCTATTTTTAAAAAGGAGCCAAAAAGAGAGAGAGATCAAAATAAGAAATACAGTGGATTTCAGTTAATTGGGCCATCGGTTAATCAGGGTATCCGTGTATTTGGGACAACTCGTAGAGAACAAAAATTACTTGAGAAAATTACCAAGATTCTTTTTGTTTAATTGGGACACTATGCTGCTTAATTGGGGCAGGAAACTGTGTCTGAACAGGTTCTAACTAGCGCCAGTTGCACGCACTACACCATGCTTAGAGCATACGCTTTTCACATAGCATCAGTTGCGTATGTTTGTTTTTAAAATTCAGTGATTTCTGCAAGAAGTAAGCAGGAAGTCAATTCTGAACTGTTTCCTCACTGTGGTTTGAAGCACTCAGGCTTGGGGACACCAGAAGCAGCTGGAAGTGAAAATGAAAGGGTTTCATGACTTCAACAGGTTAGAAACTACAAAGAATTTGAAGGTATTGACAATTGTCTTGAATGTTACAATGAAAATGAAGATTCGGAGGATGTAATGATCAATGTCATTGTATAACAGTAGTCCATTATCTGCACTAGGTCTGCGCTAATTTTGCTCTGTACACACTGGATGAACAGATCTGTTGATAAGTATTAACAACTAATACACTCTGGTACTGTAGTAGTGTTGGTAGTGTTCTAATTTTTTCTGTATTTCATTTAAATACACAATTTGCTACTCTGTTTGACTTTGTTACACCTTTTTAACTATTTTCATGCAACTTTGGCTAATAGTGGCAGCTGCTTAATTGGACCAGAATGTACTGGTCCTAATGTGTCCAAATGAACCAGAACCCACTGTATTTTATATGCTGGAAATCTGAAATAAAGCAGAAAATGCTGGAAACACTCAGCAGGTTAGGTAGAAACTGTAGAGAGAGAAACAGAGATGATATTTCACGTTCAAGCACCTTTGTTAAATGATGGATTGTGGACCTAAAACATTATTTCCCTTTCCAAAGAAGTTCATCAATCAATCCTCATCAAGCTGACAAAGTTAACCATGGGGAAAGCAGGGAGGGAAAGAGTTAAAAGATTTTACAGAGAAAATATCATGCAATTTACTTTACAGAAACTCAATTACATTCTCTTGTTGCAAAAGAGGTCTCACAGTCATTTGGACTGTGCACAATTATGTCCTTGTATATTACTGAGAGATATTTTATCAGAAGGAGCTCCAATTATCTGAATATCAGCTGAGTTCACATTTGCACTTAACACTGAGTTTTAGTGCTACCACACAGGGCTACCTGCTGAACATCAAAAGCACCAGGTTAGAAGACAGAGCACAAAACAAACTGCTGGAGGAACTGTGGAGTCAAGGCAACAGCCAACATTTCATTGTTGAGATGCTTCATCATATGTTCCTGATGCAGGGTCTCGATCTGAAATGTCAACTACCCCTTTTGCTTCCACAGATGTTGCATCTTGGTACATGTGACAATAATAAACCAATAAATCGATACTCTCTCACACACATACACAGCAGGCTTACTGGAGTTCCAGCATGTAGCAGCCCCTGATGAGGTCACAGTACAGGTGATCCTTAAGTTACAGCTGTTCAGAAAAGGAAAATTCACCCTTAGAGAATTCACAAATCATTCCCTAAAAAGTCAGGATATAGAATAAAATTCATTCTCACAGTTTATTTAAAAACATGCAGATAAATAACATACAAGATCGATATACCACTCTACCACTCACCGTGCAAATACCAACCTGGTTTGACCCCTCAAAGTGCAACAGCACACACTTGTCTAAATTTAATCACCCCATTTTCCAGCTGGTCCAGAATCCGCTGCAAATTTGATAGCCTTCCTCACCGTCCACTATGCCCCTAATCTCAGTTTCATCCACAAATTTGCTGATTCAATTTACATTATCATCTAGATTGCTGACACAGATGACAAACAACAACGAACCCAGCACCTATCCCTGTGACTCACTGCTAGTCATAGGCCTCCAGTAAGAGAGACAACCACCTACAGTTACTCTCTCACAAAGCCAATGTCTAATCCGAATGACTACCTCATACTGATTGCCAAGCAAATGAACCTTCTTGTTCAACCTCTCATGTGAGACCTTGTCAAAGGCCTTGGTAAGATCCACGTAGTCAGCATTCACTGTCTTCTCTTCATCAACATTCCTGGTAACTTTCTCATAAAACTCTATAATATTGTTTAAACACGACTTACCAAACACAAGCCATGTTGACTATCCCTAACTAGTCCCTGTCTATCCCAAATAATTTTATATCTGATCCTTTATAGTACCTTCTAATAACTTACCCACCACTGATGTCAGGCTCATGCGCCTAAAACTTCCCAACTCATATCATAGAGCCTTTCTTAAATAGTGGAATAACATTTGTTATCCTCCAATCCTCCGGCACCTCTCCTGTAGCTAAAGACTTCTTAAATATCTCTGCTAGGGCCCCTGCAATTTCTGCACTAGCCTCCCACAAGGTTCAAGGGAACACATTGTAAGGCCCTGTGGTTTTACCATCCTTCCCCCTTCTCCTGTCAGAACCATAGGCTCTGCCGCAGAGTCAGGGCACCCTTGCAAATGGGTTGCTGAATGGAGTAATCAATCACGCCTGTGAGTATGCATGTAGCAGCCAATTCGTGTTCTATTGTGGTTGTATTTAACTTCCTTCCTTGGAACCACAATAAAACACTAATTGAGTTTAAGAGTCTTATAAAATCTAGAGCAAACGATAGAAACGTCAATTCTCCCAAAATGCTGGTGAAGCACAGCAGGCCAGGCAGCAGCTATAGGGAGAAGCGCTGTCGACGTTTCGGGCCGAGTCCCTTCGTCAGGAAACGTCAATGCTTCCTGCTTCTAGTAAAGAAGTCGACTGGTTCCCAAGCCATGGTATGGGCGTTAGCTTTCAGTTTGAAAGTTTTAGTTAACTGTCCTGTTGGTTTGGCATTTGTTGCTTTTTCTTTTATTTTGTACAGTTCTTATTAAAGTTCAGTGAACTGTTCATCCACTTCAGTGTCTTTCCTCTGCAATTGCGCCATAACCCCACACTCATGTTAGCAAGATTTGATCAACTAAAATGGACCCAGAGGAGAGAGAACAGCTGATCTTGGTCCTGAATTTCATTGGGCAGGTAGGAGAGATACTAAAGTCAGCAGAGGTTGGGTTGACTTTCTACGTTTTAAATTACCATCTGTCTTTACCCTCTTCCTCATCACCAAGTACACAATCTGTGGAGGAGCCTATGCAGGTGGAATGCATGCATCTATCACAGAAAGAAGGTGATCAGTGCAGGAGAACAGTCCCTGCCTCTACTGTGATGATTCAGGACACTTCCAGCCATCACGTCCCAAGTGCCCATTAAAAGAGGGTACCCATCAGCAGGAAGGTTAATTCTGATGGGTAGATTTTCCCTAATAGCATAATGCTCCCAGTTTACTTGTCTTGAGGGTCCCAGAATCATGAGCTTCAGGTATTTATTGGCTCTGTGGTAGCCAGGAACCTCATGGATTTCTCACTGGCTCAAAGATGGAGAGTTCCGATGCGTCACTTGAAAGAGAATATTGATGTCAAGGCTCTGGATGGTCAGCCCCTGGGAACTGGAAAGATCTACCTTTTCACAGAACCTCCAGCTTGTGTTAGAAGGCAACCTTAGGGCACAGCCCTCCATCTATCTTGTTGATTTGCCTGAACTACCACTGGTCCTTGACCTTCCTTGCAATCTTGACACAACCCATGGATCAACTGGTCTCAAACTGGGCTCCGAGAGTGGGGACCAACATGTCTGTCAACCTGTCTGGGTCTAGCTCAAACCCAAGTCAGTGTATCCCCTCCTGTACCAACTGCTGTCTGGCTGAATATGTTGTCCTTCTTTAGGTCTTCAGTACAAAGAAGGCCACCTCCCAACCTCCTCAGTGGCCATATGACTGTGCTACTGACCTCTTACCCAGTAATAGTCCTCCCAGGAGACGGCTGTTTCCCCCTCTGGTTCGGAAATAGTGGCCATGGAAGAATACATCAAGGAAGCATTGGCCTTGGGATTTAACCATCTGTCAACCATGCCAGCAGGCAGTCTCCTTTCTTGTGAGCAAGAAGGATGGCAAGCTGCATCCGTGCATTGATTATCATCCTATCAACAATATAACAGTGAAGAACCACTACCTCTTCCTCTGCTTGCCTCTACATTTGAACATCTCCAAAGGACAACCATATTCTCCAGGGTAGACCTATGCATTGCTTACAACCTAGTTCATATCCAAGACAAGTACAAGTGGAAGACAGCATGCAACCCCTTCAGTACCTTGTGATGCCTTTTAGTCTGGCCAATGTCCCTGCCGTTTTTCAGTCTCTGGTCAACCATGTACTCTGGGACATGTTGAATCAGATTGTTTTTGTGTATTTGTACGACATTCTTATTATTCTCTCTCATACCAGGAACCCGTCCAGCAAGCCTAGAGGGTTCTCAGATGGCTCCTCAAGAACAACCTTTATGCCAAGCCAAAGAAGTGTAAGTTCCAAAAAGTGCAGGTGTCATTTTTGGGCCATATCCTCTCTGCTTCCAGTGTTCAAATGGACCCATGTAAAGTTCAGGCAGTCACAGTGTGATCCAAACCATCTTCAGTCAAACAGATGAGATGCTTCATAGGCTTTACAAACTTTTATCGCCACTTTGTCAGAAACTTCAATTCTTTTGTGGCTCCCATAAATACACTCAGCAGGAAGAACTGTAGGATCCCTATGGACAAGTGAAGCAGACCAAGCATTCTCAGAACTAAAGCAATACTTCAGCACTGCCTCGATGCTGCAGCATCTAGATCTATCCCATTCATTCATTCATTGTCGAGGTCAATGCATCAGATATCGGCATTGGAGATATACTCTCTCAGCACTCTTCTGCAGATAACCAGTTGCTTTTCTTCCCTGTCACTTGACTCCTGCAAACTGTAACTGCAATGTCAGGAACCAAAAGCTTCTGGCTGTCAAGGAGGCTCTGGAAGCATGGTGACACCAGCTGGAAGGTGTAGAACATCCTTTCCTGGTATGGATGTAACACATGAACCTCACCTACATTCAGGACGCCAAGGGACTCAACCCCCATCAAGCCCTTGGTGCTCTCTTCTTTACTCAGTTTAATTTCACCCCATCTGCCTTCTTGGCAGCAAAAATACCAAGGCCGATGCTCACTCCCGGTAGTTCAACATGTCCAAGGACAACGCCAATCCAGAGCCCAATCTTCCTTGCTTATGCATTGCTGTTCCATTGACTTAGGGAATAGAGACAGTAGTGAGGGCTGCCTAACAATCAGATCCAGGCCCAAGCTCTCGCTGACTCATGAAAATGCGTGTGTTCAGGCAGCATGACTTCCCTCAGGACATAGTGTCTGATCGAGGACTGCAGATCACGTTTTACTTTTGGAAGGCTTTCTGTTCTTTTTTGTGAGGCACAGTCAGCCTCTCATTAGGTTTCCACCCCCAATGTAATGGCCAGTCCGAGAGAGTGAATCAGGAGCTGGAGAATATCCTTATCCCTTCCAACTCCACAACCAGAGCACCCAGTTGGTTTGAGCAGAGTTTGGGCACAATAATCCTCAGTCATCCTCCACTGGCATATACCCCTTTGAATGCCAGGATGTCAGCCACTGCTCTTCCTTGACCAGGAGACTGATGTGTGGGGGTTCCTGCTGGTGCACTGTTGGTCCAATCTTACAAGCGCATATGGAGACAGGCCAGGGCTTCTCTGTTGCACACTCAGAAACAATATGCCCGGCAGACTGATTAGCTCCGCTGGTCGATTAGGCCTCTCAAACTAGGGGGGAAAGTCTGTCTGGTGTCTGGAGATATTCCTTTGAAAGTCTAGAACTGTGTTGGTCCCATGCTATGTAAGACCATTCATAGTGGAGAAGGCTTTCAACAAGGTCTCACATAGACTGCACCTACCATCATCAATGAGGAGTCACCCATTGTTCCATGTTTCCCAGCTCAAGTTGATGACTTCCTCCACCCTTGCTCCAGTCAAATCCCCTCCCCCTCCTCCCCATGTGGTGGATGGGTCTCTGGTCTATTCTAGGTGGCATCTCCTGGCATCTCAACCGGTAGGGGGCAATCCGTGGATTGGGAGGGGTATGGTCCTGAGGATTGTTTTTGGATTCCGACCATGAACAAGTTTCTCATTCTGGACTTCCAGCAAGCACAGGTCTCTGGCACCTCAGGAGTTTATGCCTAGGAAGGGGAGCCCTGTCACCATCACGGACACTGCCATGGTGTCTGGGTCCCCTGGCAGGCAGGCTTTCAACAGAACTGGCAATCACGCTCATGAGTATGCACGGTCTAGCTGATAAGTGTTTTATTATAGTTGTATTCAACTCCCTTTCTCGCATTTCAGTCTTGTCAAATCTAGACCAAAGCACAGTGAAGTCTGCACTCCCTGCTTAGCTTTATCATTGTTTGGAAGACTACTGTTTAGATTGATGCACTAAAGGAGCAGTATTTATTTAGTATTAAGTTACTGCTTCCAAGTCACAGTGTGGATGTAAGCTTTCAGTTTTAGAGTTATAGGTAACGGTCCTGTTGGGCTAGCATTTATTCCTTTTCCTTTTATTCTACCCAATTCTTATTACAATTCAGTAAACGGCTCATCCACTTCAGTTTCTCTCCCTCTGTACTTGGACCATAACTGCACATTGGTGTCACTTCCTCTGTAACCAGCATACGGTCCGTGACTGCACTGTTGTTTTGCCTCAATTCTGTAGAGTTTGTGTCCATCTGCCAAGTAAATACAGATGAAAAAGTCCATTTAAGATTTCCCCCATCTATTTCGGCTTCATGGATAGATGACCACTCTGATTTTCAAGACGACAAATTTTCTCCCTTGATATGCTTTTGCTCTCTATGTATCTGTAGAACTCTTTGCAATTCTCCTTCACTTTGTCTGCTAGAGCAACCTCATGTCTTCTTTTAGCCTTTGTGATTTCCTTCTTAAGTCTCCTCTTGCATTACTTATACTCCTCAAGTACCCCATTTTCTTCTTCCTGCTATGCACTTCCTTCTTATTATGAACCAGGACATCAATATCTTGAAAACCAAAGTTCCCTAAACCTTTTATTCTGACAGGATCATACAATCTCTGTACTCCCAAAATTTCACTTTTGAAGACTTCCCACTTACGAAATACACATCTGCCAGTCCCAATCCACACTTGTCAGATGTATTTTGATACCATCAAAATTGGCTTTTATCAATTTAGAATCTCAACCCAAGGACCAGATCTATCCTCTATAATTATCTTAAAACTAATGGTGTTATGATTACTAGATGCAAAGTGTTCCACAACACAAAATTCTGTCACTTGCCCTCTGATTCCCTAATAGGAGATCTAGTATTTCACCTAATAGGAGATCTAGTTTTATTGAGACCTCTATTCATTGCTGAAGGAAACTTCCTTGAAAATATTTAGCGAACTCTATTCCATCCTGCCCTTTTACAGTATGGGAGTTTCTGTCAATATCTGGGAAATTAAAATCACCTACAATCACAACCTTATGTTTCTTGTAATAGTCTAGGATCTCTTTACAAATTTTCTCATCTAAAACCCACTGATGGTTATTATTGTGTACAATATAAATCTAAATCTCATTGACCTAGTCATCCCTTACCTATTCCTCTCTTCCAACCATATATCCTCAATAGATGGGCTCTTCAGCCTGTTCTGTCCAAACACTGACTTGATATTTTCCCTTACTGGTGATGCCACCTCTCCCCCTTTAATCACTCCCATCTATCATGTCTAAATCAACAGAACCCCAGGATACTGAGTTGCCAACTCTTCTCCTTCTGCAACCAAGTCTCACTAATGGCTGCAATGTCATACCTCCACATGTTGATTCATGCCTGATGCTCATTTGTCTTTCCTAATATACCCTTGCATTGAAAAATACATCAGTTCAATCATGCTCAACCTTTAGATTCTTGACTTTGTAAGTAGGCTTAATGGCACCTTTGTCTACAACCACTCCACTATCTGCTCTGAAGCTCTGGTTCCCATTCACCTGCAACTCCAGTTTAATTTACTTATGATTTTATTTTGTGAATGCTGCTCACCTGATGCTATGTGTCTATGATGTTGCTGCAAGTAAGGTTTTCATTGGACCCATAGTTAAAGTCCTACAGACACTGTGGGAGAAGGATGTGATGGATTCTGTGGTGCAGGTTATGTATAACAGAATTAGGCCATTTAGACCATTGACTCGTCTTTGCCATTGAATCAGGGCTGAGTATTTTTTCTCAGTCTCATTCTTCCTGTAACTCTTAACCCCCTTACTAATCAAGAACCTATTAACACCTGCCTTAAATGCATGCAGTGACCTGGCTTCCACAGGCAGCTGTGTCAACAAATTCCACAGCTTCACCGTGTTTTGGCTGGTCAATTGGGTGGCACAGGCTTGTTGAACCAGAAGGGCCTGTTACCATGCTGCATCTCTAAATCCAAAAACAAAAACAACTGAGTGGTCGAATACTAGAGCATTAAGGAGTATTGGAATAGAGAAGAGAGGAGGGGTGAGGGAAACCTAAGAGCAAAAAAATTAAAAGGAAGTCA